>NW_022196894.1:4289740-4331510 GCF_008632895.1 Mastomys coucha
AAACAAAGAATTCTCAACTGATGAACACCAAATGGCTGAGAAGCACCTAAAGAAATGTTCAACATCCTCAGTCATCAGTGAAATGCAAATCAAAACAACCCTGAGATTCCATCTCACACCAATAAGAATGGCTAGGATAAAAAAACTCAGGTGACAGCAGATGCTGGAGAGGTTGTGCAGAAAGGGGATCACTCCTTCATTGCTGGTGGGATTGCAAGCTGGTACAACCACTCTGGAAATCAGTTTGGCGGTTCCTCCGGAAATTGGACATAATTTTACCAGAGGACCCAGCTATACCACTCCTGGGCATATACCCAGAAGGTGTTCCAACATGTAATAAGAACACATGCTCTACCATGTTCATAGCAGCCTTATTTATGATAGCCAGAAACTGGAAACAACCCAGATATCCCTCAACAGAGGAATGGATACAGAAATTGTGGTACATCTACACAATGGAGTACTACTCAGCTATTAAAAACAATCAATTTATCAAATTCTTAGGGAAATGGATGGATTTGGAGAATATCATCCTGAGTGAGGTAACCCAATCACAAAAGACACACATGGTATGCACTCTCTGATAAGTGATTATTAGCCCAGAAGTTCAGAATACTTGAAGTATAATCCACAAACTACAAGAAACTCAACAAGAAGGAAGACCAAAATGTGGACTCTTCATTCCTCCTTAAAAAGGGGGAACAAAATACCCATGTAAGGAGTTGCAAAGACTAACTATGGAGCAGTGACTGAAGGAAGAGCACTCCAGCCTGATATAGCTGTCTCCTGAGAGGCTCTGACAGTACCCGACTAATACAGAAGTAGAGGCTCACAGTCATCCACTGAACTGAGTGCAGGGTCCCCAATGAAGGAGTTAGAGAAAGGACCAAAGGAGCTGAAGGGTTTGCACCTCCCTAGGACGAACAACAATATGAACTAACTTGTACCCTCAGAGCTCCCAGAGACTAAACCACCAACCAAGGACTGCACATGGTGGGACTGATGGCTCTGGCAGCATGTGTATAGTAGAAGATGGCCAAGTCGATCATCAACAGGAGGAGAAGCCCTTGGCCCTGTGAAGGTTCTGTGCTCCAGTGTAGGGGAGTGCCAGGACCAATAAGTGGGAGAGGGTGGGGTGGCAAGCATGGGGAGGGGGAGGCAACAGGGGTTTGTTCTTGTTGTTTTTGCTTGTTCGTTTGTTTTTTTGGAGGGGAAATTGGGAAAGGAGAAATCATATGACCTGTAAATAAAGAAAATATCTAATTAAAAGAAAAAAATTCTTCATTCTCCTACTTCTACCCCCAGGTACTGAAATTATAGGCATGTTCAGGTTATGCATGGTTGAGCATTGAACCTAGGACCTCTTACATGCTAGACAAGCATACCAGCTGAGCTACATGCTAACACCCAGGATCCATCCCAGGAAATTTCCAATGACAAATTCTTTAGTTCAGAGCAATGTGAGAACCTGAATGAGCCCAGAGTGATGGTGTAGTCATTCTTGACACGGAGTCTTCCCAATGCATGATATGACAGGCCAGACCATAAACAGAAAAGTACAGACTACTAAGAAGGCTTCATGGATGACACAGAAGTCCAGCACTAGAGCCTGGAGTGATGATAACTTTGTTCCGTGTGGCACACATCCCTGTGTCTATCTATTTTCACCAGATATTTTACGAGTACACACATATCTTTTTGTACCTGGAAAATAAGAACACATTCACATTCTTAACCGGTGCTAAGTTTACAGTGTTGGAGCATTCATTTGCATAATAAAATGCTATGCAAGAGGAGATGAGGGTTAATCAAAGGGTTTTATCACTTTTTAATTATCTTCATCATGTTGGAACAAGATGTAAATTTTAATTCTATCTTGTTAGCTAGCAGATTTCAACAAACTTTGGAAAGCCTAATCACCTGTCATTTTTAATAGACACAGATGCCAGGGATTTTTAGCAAAGTAAGTGCCCTAAACACTGCAGGCCTCTATTAATGTGATGGATATACAATTTAAAATCATTTTCTAATTACTAATGTTACAGCGTAAGATCTACGGGAACACCTCAACCAAAGTCACCTGTGTTAACTCAAATGTCGTTGGAGTTGATATTTGGTTTTAAAAACAAAGTCTCCTCCCTGGGCCTTTTTCCTTTCCTCAGACCTTAGACAAGCGCAGACGGGTAAGTCCCTATTCATCCACTTATTCATTTGTCAGCCAGCCACCCAGTCAGTCAGTCATTAGATTTTGGCACAGGGTCTCTAGCCTGGGTTGGCCTCAACTCACTAATATCCAAGAATGACCTTGAACTTCTGATACTGGGATTATAGGTATGTGTCACCATGTTCAGTTTGTGCAGAGCTGGGTATCAAACTTGGGAGCTCTTTGCTTTTTCTCCCTGTCTTGTTTTTACCAATCTACATTTTGAATTGTCCCTCTGCACACAGCCTCCCAGGATTTAACCTTCACTGCCATCAAATCTGTAACTGACTTGGATAAGATTCTTATTCTTTGACTCATCCATTCTGTAATCTTCTAAAAGGATAGGGCCCCATGTTCTTAGACCATGAATGCTAGAAAACTTAATTTTCCAATGGGCAGATGGTGAAGGATGTCTTTGCTAGAATTGGGTAGATATCCTAGATTTACCTTCTTGGAGAAGCTAAATGTTCTCTTTGGCCCAACCTAGGTAATCAAGACTGAGCATACAAAGCACGTGAGAATGTACATATTGCTGAGGAATCGATATCAAAGGTTGTTTTCCATGAGAGATATACAAAGTTCTGTCTGCCCCTGTCTGCTACTTCTTAGCACTAATCATCTAATTATAGGATGTGGGACCTGAAGCTAGAATCAGAGAAGGCAGAGGAGTAGCCAGAGTAATCTTGAATAGCTGAGTGAGCTTGTTAGACTAAACAATTGTTATGGCCCTAGGATATAGAAAATATGAAACATGGCATGGTGTAAATTAAGCATGGGGTTTAACATCTTAGCCATAAGACTCCAGCAGCAAGTTCTCTCTCAGCTCTGCTGCCACCAGAAAGCCACTGTCCTCTCTGAGCCTGTTTACTCAGATGTGAGAAAGAGACAGATCATGAATTGGGAGATTCAGCGTGCCAGTGCCTGTCACAGATTCTGGAAGAGTGTGTGTTTGCTTCAGGTTGTAAATTTTCTCTTATGTATTTACTTGTTACAAAAGTAGTTAGAAATATATTTGGTTCATCATAATGGGTCAGAAAGCAGTTGGTCCAGAAGTTCTGTGCCTTAGGAGGATGTCATGATGTATGTTTACAAATGTGGGTCCAGTACATTTTAGGTGCCTACATCTGTGCTCCTTCCTTTGTATGTGAGAAGGACATGTTTCTGAGTCAGTCCTGCCTATCAAATTAACTGAAAGTTCAGTGCATTGAGTTCAATGATGTCCCTCCAAATTTGAGGGACATAAGCTAGGGTTAACCAATAGGCCACATCAACCCAAACTCAAACCAGTGAAAGAGTCTAGTAGTAGACTCTTCTCTAAGAGAAAACTTTTATCAAGCTTGAGGTCAATGCTGACTGTTTTGGGTCAGGGCTGTTTGATAAGTCTGTCTTGGAATCCGGCCACATGCTGATCTTAAACCTTTCAGTGTGTTCTCTGCTGTAGAAATCAGCACTTGATTTTGTTCATAAGTGATGATTATTTCTGAATGTGAAGGGGTTTGACACATGTAGTGGTGGAAAGATGTGAGACTCAGTATGAGTGCGTTATTGTGTGGTTCTAGACCAGAAGAGGAGAATAGAGCTGCATGTGAGATTTGGAAATATGAGGATGTCTGACAGAGCTTAAATACCTAGCATAAAATGTGTGTGCAAGTCAGAGCCAGTAGGTAGAAGTACAGACACATTTACATGTGCTCAGCCAAGGGACACCTGCTGACCATGCCCATGGGGGCACATTCTGGTCGCCTGACAGAGCTCTCTAAACAGTGTGTTCAGGCTCCACCAGCACAGAGCTGTGCCAACGACAGTTTCCGAGTTTGAAAAATGAGCCGCTTCACTCACCTGGTGCTAATGCGTTTTTCGAAGAAACTTACATCTTGGAAATGTCATGACACATTGCAATCACGGAGAACACAGGCCCAGTAATTGGGAGTGTTTCTTCAAGAGCAGAGCGTGTCGAAGAAGATGCATAGCCCACAGCATGATCGGCTGCGGCAGCAGTGGTGTGGGGGCCTGTAGTGGCGGGGGTGGGGAGCTCCATGGAAGAGCTGCCTTTGAAACAAGTCCTGCCTGCAGCTTGAGCAGCTGAGACATTTCCTGGGTGGTAGCATTACTTTGGCCCTGTGGAGGCTGCAGAGAAAACATGACCTAGCTGCAAAACAACTTCATGGTTTTGGCCAGGCTATTGATTGCTCCCTGACTCAGTTTCTCTTCCTTTCAAGTGAAATTAATGTCACATGCATTCTGTAATTCATCCTATGGCAGGACAACCAAAAGTCCATAAATAATAATCATTGAAATTCAACAAGCATATTGTAGAAGTGCTTGCCAGGCACTAAGTATTATTCTTGGCTCAACACACAGAAGAATGCAGAACCTGTGGGTTACTGAGACCAGACTATACAGAAAGAGGAGAAAAGGGATATTAATTTGATATTGAGAAGGTGAAGATATTTCTCAAAGTCATGATACTAGACTGTGACAATATCAAGGTTTATAACTTGTAAGCTCAGTTTGTTTAATTTAAAAAAAAAAACCACTTTTAATAAGAGTTCTCAAATGCTTTGATCCCTCTTCTATCCAACCATCCAAAAGAAGGAGAGAAAAGATGATAAATAGGACAGACAATGTGGACCTGTTTAGAAGTAGCTCCTTTGGGTGATCCTAATCCCTGCTTGTCAGGATACCAGAAGTGCAGTTCAGTAGTGTCAGGATACCAAACATGAGTCAGCCAGAATCAGCCGAGACACCAGGAGAACTTCTCTACTGTGCCTTTCTCAATGAAGTGAAATCAGTGACAACAAAGACTCGAGAACAACAAAGCATTACAAAGCTAACTATGCAAGTGCAGTCACTGTCGGTTGAGTGCTACTGATCTTCTCTCCAAACATCACATGTCCTTCCACAGGTCTTGTCTTAGCAAAACACCACATGAGTTTGTATCAGCAAAATACCATATGAGTCTGAATAACCTAACATATCCAGAAACTTCCACTTCAACAATCAGACGGTCTGGTCTGTTGTTCACCACTACCATGATACACGTTACAAAGAATGCAAGGCACCGTAGGAGCTAGAGTACTGGTAAATACATTGTGTGTTATATCAACACCATTGAGACTTCTCTGAAGAGTGGCTCTGCCTCTGTCTGGAAATCTTAAATATACCTTGAAAAGAGGCAATCAATACAGTTCCTACATGTGTTAGAAAATAGATGGCTTCAGTGGGCATCCTAGTCAGTCCTCTCAGGAAAGAAGAGAACTCATTCCCCACTGTTAAATGGACAACTTTGCATTCCTAGCATTCTCAAGATTATCTAACAAAACAGTGGGATGAGTCTTAGACTCAGGGTATATAATAAAGGGTACATATATTTTCCTCCACAAAAAAGCTGAAGATGTGCCTCAGTAGGTCGAATGCTTGCCTAGCACGCATGTAGTCTCGGGTTCCATCCACCCACATTAACCAGGTATAGCTTTGTGTACCTAGAATCCCCGCACTCGGGAAATGGAGGCAGAAAGATCAGAAGTTCTGGATCATTCTGGACTATATAGTAAATTTGAGGTGAACTTGGGTTCAAAAAGAATACAGTGACAGACCTCTTCTTCCTTGATGAGACATGTGTTTGACATATGTATGCTGTCAGGCTCACATCTCAGAGAAAAAGGAAAGCACAATGTTAACACAGCAACATAAATGTTGACATTCACTTTTAAGAGATTATGTTACCTGAAAGCTTCATTTCCTAAGGACCATCACTTACCTGTGGACATGGGGTCCTTGAGCAGGCTCTGGGATGCCAAAGTGGTCCAACCTTTCTGCTCTCATTAGCTCACCATTCACATATGACAAAGGAGCCTGGAAAAGATGGGGCTGGGACGTCTACTAGCTCCAGTACAAACACATTTATCAAGATCACAATGTCTAACCAAATGTGTTCTTTGAAAGTGCAGCTTGATTTGTGATAAACATGACCAGTGTTTATTTAAAAACGTTAAAAATTGCAAGCTTGTGGCTGAGGATGTGGCTCAGCTGCTAGGACATATGCTTAGCACATATGAAGCCATGGATTCAGTCTCCAGCTCTGGATGAGTAGACGGGGTGGTGCACCCCTGAAATCCGACTGGGGAAGTGTCATAAGGAATGAGGGTCATAAGTTCAAAGACATCATCAACTGCATAGAAAGTTCAAAGCCAGAGTGGACCTGAAACCCTGTCAGAAATAAACATAAAAGCAAACATGCTCCAAAGGGCCCGGGTCATCTGGCTTTGGTGCCATTTTATACCAGGGGCAGCATTTTCAGTGCCTGCTTTCAGAAAAAAAGGATGAATTAATAGAAATAAACAGAGTGTTAAGAAAACTAAGCCTGGAGCTAGGAGATGGTTTACCATGTAAAATTGGATCCACAGAACCCACAATTATTTTTGTGGTCATGCGTCTTAATTTATTTTTAATTAATTAATTAATTTACTTTATGTCCAGTATCAGCACTCCCTCTCCTCCCAGTCCCCTCACATGGCCCTTCCCCCAACTTCCCCTCACCTTTTTCTCTGAGAAAGGGGTGCCCCCTCTGGTATCACCCCACTCTGGCACATCAAGTCTAGTCAAAAATAGGTTTATCCTCTCCCATGAGACCAGACAAGGCAGCTGAACAGGATCTACAGGCACCTAACAGGTTCAGGGACAAACACCTGCTTCACTTGTTGGGGAACCTGCACGAAAACTAAGCTGCACATCTACATATGTGCAGGGGCCTTGGTCCAGCCCGTGCTCACTCTTTGGTGATGTCTCAGTCCGAGAGCCTCCAAGGGTCTAGTTTAGTTGACTCTGTTGGTCTTCCTATGGAGTCCCTGTCCTCTTCGGGTCCCTCAATACTTCCCCCAACTCTTCCACAAGATTCCCAGAGCTCTGTCTAATGTTTGGCTGTGGGTCTCTGTATCTGCTTCCATTGCCTGCTGGGTGGAGCCTCTCAGAGGATAGTCATGCTAGGATCCTGTCTACAAGCACAACAAAGTATCATTAACAGTGTCAGGGCTTGAACCCACATTTTCCCCATTAATTAATTTATTTATTCATTTTACATATAGATTGCTTCCCCTGCCCAGTCCCCCCACTACAATCGCTCCCCCATCCCCTTATCCTCTGAGAGGGTGGACTTCCCCTGAGTATTCTTCCACCCTGGAATACAAGTCTCTGCAGAGTTAGTAACATTCTCTTCCACTGAGGCAAGAAAAGGCAGCCCAGTTAGGGAAATGGATTCCACAGTCAGGCTACAGCTTTAGAGACAGCTTCTGCTCCAGTTGTTCAGGACCCACATGAAGACTGAGCTGCACTTCTGCTACATATGTGCTAGGACCTCAGTCCAGCCTGTGTATGCTCTTTGGTGGGTGACTCAGTCTCTGGGAGCTCCTAAGAGTCCAGGCTAGTTGACTCTATTGGTCTTCCTGCAGAGCTCCTATCCCCTTCAGGTTACTCAATCCTTCCCCAGGAAACATTCCACAGATCCAAAGAAGCTAAACAGTAAGGAAGGCCCAAGTGATGATGCTTGAATCTCACTTAGAAATGAGAATAAAATAGTCATAGGAGGCAAATGGAGGGAGGGAACTGGATGGGAGAGGAGATAAGGACATGGGAGGTCAGGATCAGTTGTGGTGAGAGACAGAAGAGAGAGACAAGGGACCAGGAGAATGAATGGAAATCTGCAGCTGAGGGTGCAGTTGGGGAGTGTCCCACATCCCTAGGATGTGCCAGATACCTGAGATGTGGGAGACTTCCAGGAGTCAATGTGGGTGACCTTAGATGACACTCCTTGCAGTGGGGATATGGAACCCGATATGTAGCCAGGCAGGACCCCCAGTGGAAGGATAAGAACCCATATTTCTTAAAGCCAGGCAGAGAACTTTCCTGAAATTCCAACTCTGGAATACCAGAGATTAAAAAGTAAATCACTGAGCCCACTGGCCAGAAAGTTTAACCAAATTTGTAAGCTTCAGGTTCAATGAGATACCCTGTCCCCTCAAAGTAAGGTGTAGAGCAACCCAACATTGACTTCTGGCCTCCGCAGGCATGCATGCACACATACCACTCAAATATGTGAAATGAAATACACATGGAAACACAACCACAAAGAAATTCAGGTTTTATTGCATAGGCTTGTTATTCCAGATACTCAGGGGGTTAAAAGAGAAGGAGTGCAACTTCTAAGTATTCCTAGGCTGTAAATTCAAGGCTAGCCTGAGCAACTTAGTGAATTTCTGTCTCAAAATAAAAAGTGGATTTAAAAGACTGTGAATGTAGCTCAATAATAGAGCATTCTCCTGGCAAATGGGAGGCCTTAGGGTCAATCTCTACTATACACAGGAGAGCATACACACATGGTGGGGAGGGAGGGAGGGAATGGGAGGAAGGGAAGGGAGGAGAGAGGAAGGGAAGGAAAGGGGAGTACAAAAATGTCCGTTTTAGAGTTCACGTGTGTATGATTTTGATACCCAGTGGTAATATTTACAGTTGTGAGACACTACACAAACCCCTGCCTCCTAGACTCTACTACCTTTCTTGATAATAGCATCAATAGTTCCTACACTAATAGTTTTTGAAGGACTCCCTTTGCCTCATTTATCTTGTAAATATGGTGACTGAACTTATTAGGGTTCAATTAACAATGGTGAATATTAATGGCTGTTGTGTGTTACTGTGTGAAAGACAGAGCTGAGACCTTGATGAATCCTAGGGGTTGAATAATGAACCTTTTTCTCTTCTTCCAGCCATTTATTTTCATGGTAGCAATATCATATCAATTCTACCTTTCAAGATCTACTAGTTCATTAGACACATTTTTTAGAATCTTAAGTTGTGTCAACTATAAATTGAAACCTTCATCCCAACCAAAAAATCCCTCTAGTCATAGCCCTTTGGACCTCAGGGTTGCTGATAACACCATTCCAGATACCAAAATAAAAATGAATAAAAACACAAAGAGAATTATAAGATCTTTAAAAAAAAATGAACTGTTACGTGTGGTGTGTGATGTGTATAACAGCACACATGTGGAGGTGTGATGTTAACTGTGGAGTTAGTTGTGTCCTTCTATCTCTGTATGGGTTCGTGGAATCACACATTACCAGGCTGGCCTGCGGATGCCATGCTTACCCACTAAGCATCTCACAGTCCTGCATGCTTTAAAGTATCTGTTCAGTGGTATGTGTATCAAAGATGCATTATTTGGTGCATAACTAATCTTGGACTCTTCTTTTATTACTGTAGACTTGTGTTGTTTATTAGCATTAAATGATCCTTATACTCTTTGATGTATCTTACCTCAATACCTGCTCTCTGATAGTTACTGATTTGTTTTTCAGGTGCAGCTTTGCATCTCTGGTTGATTTAGCCTCTTATGTCATTTCCATTTGCATTGAGTTGGGCTTCTGTATCTAATCACCTCTTTAAATATATCCTAAGCATTTTGGTTTTCTTTCTTTTTAAAAAACAGAATTTATTTTTGTTTTAAATACCTAGGTGTGAGGGTATCAGATCCCCTGGAACTGGAGTTGCAGACAGTTGTGAGCTGCTATGTAGGTACTGGGAATTGAACCCAGGCCTTCTGGAGGGGCAGGCAGTGCTCTTAACCACAGAGCCATCTCTACAGTCCTGACTTTTCCCCTAGTTTTATGTTTGGTTAACCCTTTTCCCAATGAGGCTTTAAATGTGCAGTTTGTTCCTTTTCTGCTATTTGCAAATATTTCCCCAGCAGCATCCTTTAAGCTGCATCATCATGTGAACTCTTCTCCAAACATGATTGGAGTTAAGTTCTTTGTAACCTGCCTGTCCCTGTGGCTTTTGTAGTCTGCTTTGCATGACAGGAACACTCTCTGATCCCAGGGGAATCTGGTACTTTCTCTAGTCCTCACAGCAGCTCAAGCAGAGGCAAAGTACATGACACACACAGCAAATATATTTTGATAAAAGAAAGCGTTTTCTCTTCTACATATATTCTATATAGAATATCTATCTATATTCTATCTGTCCTATAACCTATCTACATTCTAAATATTTGTTCTTACAACTATAGATCTGTGTAGTTCTCACCCTAATCAAGGAAACTTCTCTTTGTAACAGATGGGGACCATTACAGAAGATCACAACCAATCAATATTCAGAGTTGTCAAGCCCAGGCCCAAAGGATATATCTATAAAATCACTCCCACATCTAAGACTCAGTGAATGCTGCAGAAAATGGAGAGGAAAGTTTGTAAGAGACAGAGGATTGGGAGTTCACTGAGAGGTTATGTCTCCTAAAAAGGTCAGAAGCCACACTGGTGGTATGTCATCAACAGACTAAGGATGAGGTTCACTAAGAAAACAATAATAGACAAGAAGTGGGCAGAGGAAAGCTTACCAGGCCTCAGCCCTACACAAAGTACACAAACTTAGGCAACTAAGGAATGCTGAGAGCTGGAGCAATAGTCTTCCCCAGAGAAGAGCACACCAAATGGGTAGCCCTAAGAACATACATACAGGGCTGGCGAGATGGCTCAGCGGGTAAGAGCACTGACTGCTCTTCCGAAGGTCCTGAGTTCGGATCCCAGCAACCACATGGTGGCTCACAACCACCTGTAATGAGATCTGACGCCCTCTTCTGGTGCATCTGAAGACAGCTACAGTGAATTACACTGGAGTGAGCCAGAGCGAGCCAGAGCGAGCCAGAGCGAGTGGGGCCGGCAGAGGTCCTGAATTCAATTCCCAGCAGCCACACACATGATAGCTCGTGGACATCTGTACAACCATAAATAAATAAAATAAATATTTAAAAGAAAAAGAACATACATACAAGTTACAGTACAGAAACTGAACAAGATATATTTGTGACTATGCATGTATATACACATGCATACAAACTTAACAATTCAAAAAAAGTCATGAATTTGAAAGAGAAGATGGAGGGGTATACAGGAGGCTTTGGAGGGAGAAAAAGCAAGGGAGAAATGATGTATGTATAATCTCCAAAAATAAGAGTAAAAACAGCATTTATTTAAATAAAGGATTTTCTTTTCAAACTTTTAGTAGAAAACTTTTTAGTAATTCTTAGAGAATTTTATACATATACACAGTGTATATTGATCATATATTTACCACAGTTCTCATCCTAACTCCCTCTTCCACCTACCAGGGGTCACAGTTATGAATAAAACTGACTCTCTCCTGGCAACCATCAACTGTCAATAGCTTCAGAGCTAGAAGTAGGGGCCCAGCAGCCCCTATTTATTTCAATTTTTTAATTTTGTATGTCTGATATATATGTATATATATATATATATACACATATATACATATTGAACATATGCATGATAATGCATGTGAAGGTTTACATACATGTGTGTGCATATGTGCAAGGAAGCTAGAGGCTACCCTCTATCTTTGCTCTACTAGTATTATTTTTTGAGACAGGTTTTCTCACTCCAACCTGGAGCCCATTGTCTGGGCTGGCCATTGAACTCCAGAAATGCATATCTTTGCACCTTACTTAAAGCCGCCCCATCATGCTGTTGGGCGCAACCATCTTCTGCTATCAGTTATTGGGCCCTGGACAGACATTGGACTGTGAGAAACCATGGGATCCTGCTCCTGGGGGTGAGGAAAGGGTACACTCTGGGGTTCCCACAGAACTGCTGGAGTCGGGCTCTAACTCTCAGGCACCACAGACTGCTGGGTACTGCAGAAGAGCCACTTCTGGGGTCCCTGGTCCGCATGGAGGCCAGGGATGATAGGTTCTCACTCTCAGACATCCCAGACACTGCTGTAAGTAGAGGAAGAGCTGAGAATGGGCCCTCGGGCAGGCTCTGGTCTGAAGGGAAAGGGTAGGAGGAGAACTCTGGCAGGTTACCAATGAAGGAGTCTGGTTAGCTCAGGCAGCTTGGTGGGCTGCTTGGTTTGGCCCGTGGCCATGTCTGGAGGGCAGGGAGGCCTCCTAGTGAGAAATTAGACATGTAGCTTGTTAGAGGGAAACCTGCACCATTGCTCCAGCATGGCGGATCCTGATGAGAAGAAACTGTCCAGGTTAAGGTGTTTATTGTAGAAAGGCAGAGAGAGGGAGAAGAATAGAGAAGCAGAGGCCAGCCATAGCCATGTGGAGAGAGGGAAAGGGGAGGGAGAGAGATGGGGAGCAAGAGAGAAGAGCAAGAGGGTAAGAGACGCCAGAACTTAAGAGAGAGAGGAGGGGCCAAGCAGCCCCTTTTATAGTGAGCTGGGCTATTCTTGCTGTTGCCAGGTAACTGTGGGAGTAGAGTCCAGCCAGAATACCAGGAGCTTGGGACATTGCCCTATGTGACACATGGCCATAGGATTATGAAGTTGAGGGCTCATGGTGTCAGGAGCCTAATATGTGGGAGTGTAGCTCACAGTCTTGTTCATCCCTTGTAGAATTTTCTACTGGGTATTTGGAGTAAGCCTCACTCAACCAGTACACAGACTAC
This sequence comes from Mastomys coucha, assembly GCF_008632895.1. Taxonomy (NCBI): domain Eukaryota; kingdom Metazoa; phylum Chordata; class Mammalia; order Rodentia; family Muridae; genus Mastomys; species Mastomys coucha. The sequence goes on from NW_022196894.1 coordinate 4,302,410, forward strand.
CTTTCACAGATTTCTCCACCTCTTAGGGACAAGGAATAATAGAAAGAACACATCAAACCCTAAAAGCCCAACTCCTAAAACAAAAGACAACCACCTATCCCTCTAATGTAGAATTAATGATGGCTCTGACTACTCTAAACATATTTAACATCTACAAACATCCTCCCATCTCCCTCCATTGGCACACACCAAAATTAACTCCACACAACCCCTCATCCTAGTACAATGGCTAGATTCTTTGGATGGAATTTGGAAGGGACCAGACCCCCTCCTTACAACTGGGAAGGGTTTTGCTTGTGTTTTTCTACAGGGCCAGCCTAAACCTATCTGGGTTCCAGCCAGAAATGTCTGACACCTCCCCACCAACCAAGAAGATGGCCCACCTCTCACTGGCAGTTCGAGGAGAGAAGAAGAAGAGGAGGATACAGAGAGAACACCACACCCAGAAGGACAAGATCTCCTGGAAGGACATCCATGACCTGGTGACTGCTGCCCAGGCCATGTGCCCTCCACAAACCCCCCTCTCCTCTATTCTCTTGGCTGTTTTTGTTATTCTTCATGCTAACTCTGCTACTGCCCAGCCTCTCCTTAGCCTTCCCAATACTTATCACTGGAGATTCTATGCTAGGGAAACCTACAACGGGCACAACAAAGTTATAGGGACCAGGACTGTTCACTTGAATGATGTCCAACCAGGACTAAGATCCCTCTATACTCAGATTCCATCTCTACTACCCCCAGCTACTTTTCTGTGCTTTCCTTGTTAAAACACAGGTGAATGTCCTCAGGAGGTCTCCACATATGGAGGCTGCAGATACTGGAGCTACAGAATAGAATCCAGCAATAGTGGTGGCACCATGTTCACTAATATTAACACTCATTTTCAGCTCTCCATCAGTGATCCGTTGGGTGAACATTGGCAGACCAGAGTCACGGGTAAACTTTACCCCAATGGCTATGCCAAATACCCAGTTGCTGACCTGCACATCTCCCGTGAGCTTGTTCCTGCCTTCAAATCAGCCTTTACTCATGCTGATATTATCCAACAGGAAAGCAAGTCTCAGAAGGAGCTGCAGGCTGCCCTCTCCTGGTTACAGTACATCCAGTATGCAGCTGATCTCCTTCCCTTAACAACCCACCCAACTCCTCCCAATGCTTTCTTCTGTGCTTTTTTTCCCGACCATTATTAGCAGCTGTTCCCATTAACATTTCCCTTCATGACCTTCATGGAACCCTACCCATGAGGAAAGCACAAGAGATTACAGTTTGGCCTAACCCCCACCCCTTTGCCTTGCCTTGTAGGGCCCTCCTCAAAATCCCATCTTACACGTGTCTATGACATCACTATCACCAAATCAATATGTGTTAACCTTCCTGCCCTCCTCTGGTGCAAAGGCACTACAGGTGCCTGCATTAACCCCCTTTTCCAAGGCTCCTGCACCCCTGTGATAATTGTCCCCCAGGTTTACCTCTACAAACCTGAAGAACTTGCCTTGCAGATTGGAGAAAGCCGAAAGAAGAGAGAGATCTTCATCACTGTGCTCATTGGGCTAGGCCTTGCTGTCTCAGTGGGTGTGACAGGAACTGCTGGAGCAGCCCTTGTCTAAACACAACATCTGGCCAGCGACTTTCAAGACAAGCTTGACCAGGCGATGGCTTCCACTACAGACAGCCTTGACTCTCTTCAATGCCAGATAATCTCCTTAGCAGGAGTTGCTCTCCAAGACTGGAAAACCCTGGACTTGCTGACTGCTGAACAGGGAGGGACTTGTGTTTTGCTGGGGGAGGAATGTTGCTTTTATGTCAATGAACAAGATATACAAGTGCTTAAAGAACTCTGGGGGAACCTTTAGGCACTCTATACTCCCAACACCCCTACCCCATGGTACTCTAACCCCTTGGTAGCCTGGGTTCTTCCCTTCCTTGACCCCCTACTAGCCATTGGAGCCTTGCTTCTCTTGGCACCCCATCTCATTCAGTTTCTAATGCAGTAGATGAGTAGCATTGCAAACATCACTACCAATCAGGTCATGGTTCAATATCAAACTGTTCCCAACATAGGAGACAGTTATTCTAATGACACCTCTCCCTTATAAAAAGAAAAAGAGGGATTTGGGGGGTGGTAAACCGTGCACAGACAGCCTGGCCTGAGTCGAGCACAAGCCTGGAACCCCAGAGACTGGGTGGGCAGTGATTTCTGCCTTCATGGGATGATGGGAGTTTGGCCACGCCTCCTGGGCCCCGGCTCCTGTAGCAGTTACAGCCCTCACAGCCCCCCTCCCTGCCACAGGAGAGGTGTGTGGCTATCAGTCACTTAGGAGCAGCACCAATTGTTCCCACACGCAAATAAGGTTTCCCCAAACTCTCAGCTCAAGCTAATGAGAAGTACTCGCTTTCAAACCCTAAATCACCCCCAAAATTGTATAAATCCTATCGAGGGAATTAAAGGTGTGTGAGAACTACTCTGTTGTCCAAGAGCTTCTGTCATAAGAGCTGTAACACTTCAGAAAAGGTCTTCTTTCCTGAAACATTATCACCTGTGGCTCTGCTACATTCCTCCTTGGCTGGGTGGCCTCTCTTCAGCACAGCAAGACTCAACTCAGTGCAGGGCAACAGGGCAATGTGGGTAACAAAGACAGAAGTGAAACCAGCTGCTGTAGTGGAAATGAATTTCCCCCCTGCTCACTCCCTCTTCCCTCTGCCAGAACTCTCACACACAGCTGGGCCACTGCCTCTGGTACACTGGCCCACACCATGTCTTCCTGGGTTTGGCAGGACTCTAAGCATTCACATGCAGGTCCTCAAGCTTGGAAGTCAGGCATCTTAGTGACAAAGATACCTTCCCAGCCCAAAGGGAGAGCTGTCCTTATTCCTCTTCTCTCTCCTTGAGCTTTGTAAGCACAACCTGAGAGACAAACCCATACAGATTCCATGTTTTTTTTTCTTTTTCCAGGACAGAGTTTTTCACCTTTGTGATCATTTTTACAATTATCTTTCAAAATGCACCCTAGATGTCATGACCTCTTTTCCTCTTTTTAGCCAGAAATAAGTATTCTCATTTGTAATGAAAAATGTCTACTTGAAAACAAGAGTTGCCTCCATAACACCTGTGAGAAGAGGTATAGAGTAAGATTGTACTAGGCTATTTCTGTGCAACCTGGAGTTGGTACTCAGCCACATGCTGAATATTCAGTGGGACAGATAACCATTCAGCCATTATTCTGAGCTGGATATGATGGATAAACAAACAAAACCCTCAGTCAACAAATGTGAGCTGAGCCCCTTCTGTGTGACAAGTGCTATGTTGAGTTCCAGAGATGTCGAGATAATCCCAAAACCACACATCATGCCTTGGGTGATACGTTTTAACCTGATTGTACTTCACATCCAATAACTGCAGAGCAAAATCTGCAACCATAATTTTTTCATGCCTTTTTAATTTCTAAATAACCCATCTCATTTAATCAGGGTTTTCTGGCACTTGCATAGCCATGCAGGTTATTTACTAGATCATGGGTACCAGTACCTACACCCTGAAGGAAAATGATGATACACTCCCCCAAGAAGCCACTAACTGCCAATACCTTCTCAGATATGGATGTGTGGGTCCTAATGACCCATCCATGCTAGAATATGGACCTTGCTGCGTCCTGTGATGCTAATCACAGCTGCTTTGAATTTACATGTACAACAAGCAGGTCATGTCCAGAGAACATTTCTTTGCACTTCTCTCAATCCTCTGACACGGTTGCCCACTCTTCTGCAGTATTTCATGAGCCTTGAGGGAAGCAGGGTGCAGTGCGATATAGAAATCCTGTTTAGGACTAAATACTCAGTGGTCACTTATCCCCAGCTCTTTCCCTTCTTTTGTTAAAGCATCTATAGAACAGGTGAAAGAGCCAAGCAGAAAGTTCCAGAAATCCCAGAAAGTTCTAAGTCTTTCCTGAAAATTAAGCACAGGATATTCTGAGCCAAGCTCTCAGAAGCATCATTTTGAGAGACAAATTACCAGTAATCGAGTTAAATTTTAAATAGCATTATCTAAATGAAAAAATATCCAAGTATGAGATACCCCAGCAAGAATAGGTCCAATTTCCTGCCTGGATGCTAAGTGAGGAATAGACTGTTTAATATCATCTTGATAACGTTTTTATAGGTTCTTGTTGGCCCATCAGATTGCAATTTGTCACCTGTTCTCTCACAATTTTCTAATTCCTCATCACTTTACAGTGTAAAATAATAGGCCCAGAATCACAAGGCTTTCACTTAATAATAGAAAAGATAGAGTGGGAGGGGGGTTTTGTTTCTCCCATGTTTTCTTTCAGTTAGAATAAGAATGCTTGTCAATAATTCACACATAATATGGTATTGAGCTCATTTTACTCGTCTTGTTGAATTACTTTGTGTAAGATAACACAAAAATAAATAAGAGAATTTCTAAATCTCTCTTTTCTCTCACCTCCCACCTTTCCCAAGAGCTCTTCTGGGGTGTCAGTGAGGAGAGGGACGCACTAAGACCTGTGGTATGAAGTGCTGAATAACAGGCAAAGGGTTCTTGGTTTGAATCTGTGCCCAGCAGTGTGACCCCCGAACAATTCCTCACTCTGCACTTTTTACCTCCCCAGTAAAAATCAGAGCAAAAGCTCCCATTCATGAGGTTCTAAAAAGGACTGGGGTTGATCTGTGGAGTCACTTGAAGAATGGAAAAATCCTTCTGTGAACTATAGAATTTGAAATTGTTTTCATTATACTTAATTCTCTGAGGTAGTGAGCATGCCTCAGTGTTGGTGTGAAGGTTAGAGGACAGTTATCAGGAGTCTGCTCTCTCATTCACCAAGTGGGCTTCAGGGATCCAAGTAGGCCTTAAGGCTTGGAAGAAAGCTCCTGTACCTCCTATCTCACTGATCTTTAATGGCAGGTCTTAAGGCACAGGTATTGCTGTTTCTTCATGACCTTTGTACCCATCACTCATGAAAGATGTCATCTCCAGTCTCTTTCTACTTGTATCACCAACCAAATGACTGACAACAATGTTCAGCCAATGGTGCTGAATACAAGGGGCTACCCTGACTCTTCATGCTATAGTGTCCTTCATCTGTGTCTACTCTACTTCTCTAAGATGCATTTTCTTTTTTAGGAGACTGGATCTTTCTTATCTCCAGTTTCACCATGGCAACTATAAAGATGGCATCAGCATCCTCTGTTTGCTCTCCTCTCCTGTTTCTCCTCCTGTCTCTTTCTCCTCCTCTTGATGTTGGAGCAGTCAATCCCACACCTACCACTTCTCAAAATTGAAGTTCTCACTTTGACTCAAACAATATTGTGTATGTGTGTGTACATGTGTACATATCTGTGTGATGTGACATATCACATCCTACCATATCATATATACTGCACATACTAAAATTAGAATTTAGACCTAAAGCCAAGAATTCTCTCCCTAAAGCCAGACTCATATCTACCTCCTTTTTCTATGTCTTTTCTCAGGAGGCTGATTACTATCTAAAATTTAGCATCCGGAAAGAATTGTTGATCTTTCTTGTAACTCCTTGTCAGCCCCATTGAGAACAACACTCCTTTTCATTATTAATTATCTATTCTAATATTTATTTATGTTTTGTGTGTGTGTGTGTGTGTGTGTGTGTGTGTGTGTGTGCCAGAAGAAGTGTGAGATACCCTGGAGTTGTAATTGCTATCAGCCACAAACTAGAGACTTGGGTTCTGGGACCTAAATTTGAGTCTACTGCAAGAGAAGTACATGCTGTCAGGTCTCTCGACCCAGTGCTCTCCAGGCTTAAGATTTCTTTTTTTTTTTTATTCCTTCTTTTAATTTATTTATATTTTTTTAGATATTTTCTTTATTTACATGTAAATTTCTCCTTTCCCAGTTTCCCCTCCAAAAAACAAACAAACAAACAAACAAACAAAAACAAGAACAAGAACAAACCCCTGTTGCCTCCCCCCTCCCCATGCCTGCCACCCCACCCTCTCCCACTTATTGGCCCTGGCATTCCCCTACACTGGGGCACAGAACCTTCACAGGGCCGAGCTCCTCTCCTCCTGTTGATGATTGAATTTGCAATCCTCTACTATACACATGCTGCCAGAACAATCAGACCCACCATGTGCAGTCCTTGGTTGGGTGGTTGAGACCCTGGGAGCTCTGAGGGTACTAGTTAGTTCTATTGCTATAGCAAAATACTATGACCGAAAGCAAGTTGAAGAGGAAGGGGTTTATTTGGCCTATACTCTCACATCACTGAAACAAGTCAGCACAGGCATGCAAAGTGTAGAAACCAGGAGGTAGGAGCTGATACAGAGGCCATAGAAGAGTGCCACTCTTGATGGCTTGCTCAGCCCACTATTTTTTATAGACCCTAGGACCACCAGTGTGGGGAAGATGGAACCTATCCCATCAATCACTTATTAAGAAAATGCCCTACAGGCTTGCTTGCATCAAAGATCTAATGGAGACATTTTCTTAATTGAGTTTCCCTTCTCTCAGATGATTTTAGCTTGTGTCAAGTTGACATAAAATTAACCAGTACTCTTCCCTTTAATGTTCAGCACAAAACCTAAAAACCACTCTTAATTCTATTCTTATATAAGAACTCCACACAAGGTCTACCAAGAAGTGCTATAGGAGCCACCATCTGGCATGCTGCCAACACCAAACTTGTCAGACTAGTAATGTGAAGCTCCATGTAGAACAATGATTTCATAAGTAGTCTCAGCACAAAGAACTGAATGGTGGTGTGATGAACTCTGATGAGGACTTCTCAACCATGTAAGGTATCCTACCTTTAACACTGCATCCTGTAGCCAACACTTTGGATGTCCACCTACCATATGTCTGGTTTGAAAGAGGAAAGGAGTGGTGGGCCTGTTCTCCATGCGGCCATCAGTAAGTAAACGTGTAAGAAAAAGTTGGCCACACGTGAAAACGAGACTCTAATTGGCGTTCTGGCCATGTGCTCCTTGCACTGTTTTCAATAACATGGGCAGGAGAGAGGATCAGCCAAGAGTCATGGCTCCTCTATCTGTTCCCAGAATGTCATTTCCTAATTGCTACTGACTAAGAACCAAGGGCATTCACCTAATAGCAGTTGGTATTTAGTCAGAAAAATAGCAAAAGAGATCAGTCTTCTGAGGAATCCTCAAAGGTAAATATTAATGTGTGTGTGTGTGGGCTTCCCTAAACAACACCCTCAGTTACTGAGTCTAATTGCTTCTACGTAATGGTTCATGCAACTTTCACCTGCATAATTCCGTTTGCTTCTCATAGTTGTCCAAAGATAACAGGAGAGTATCAGTTCCCATGTTTATAACATACATGACTCTCTGTTTCTTCTTTATATTTATTTCCTTCTGCAGCACACATTAGCACTCTTAAAACACCAGGAGTTTGGCATATGGGTTGCAAAATTTTCTCTCTTCAGCTAAAAAGAATAGACGAAATCAGCTATTTTTTAATGATTGTTATATTTCTTGTCTTTAATTACATATACATATGTGTGTGTGTGTGTGTGTGTGTGTGTGTGTGTGTGTGTGTGTGAGTCTGAACATGGATTTGTGCTGATGAGGTGCCTGCAGAAGTCAGCCAGAAATGGAGTCGGATACCCTGGAGCTGGAGTTACAGGATGTTGTTAGTCTTTAGACAAAGGTGATGGGAACCGATCTTGGGTTTTCTACAAGGGGAATCTGCACTTTTAACCACTGAGTCATCTCTCCAGCCCCTAGGGATCATCTGTCTATGTCACTTAGAAATGCTGAATATCTAGGTGGCTCTTGTTCACAGGAGGGTCTCAGTAACATTTGCTGTGTGAATGGATCTGAACGCATTATCAAGTTCATCATCATGTATTACCCTCTGGGCTACTGTTAGGCTACTCCACCAGCGTGGTGCTCTTTTCTGGGCACACCTAGTCTATTCTGGATACACAGCCCTCTAAGTACCATTAAGAGGCACTACTTAAGAGGACATGAACATCCCAAAGCATCTTCTTTCTGCTTTCTTTTGTCTACTAGGAAGCTGGAAGCTGGGTGCATTATCCAATCCCATCAGAAGTCTGTCCCTTCCCTTTCTTTCTGCCTAGTTTCCTTAACTCTAGGTACCTGTGTGCTTGCAGAGACAGTTCATTTCTCTTTGTAAAGTAGATATGCACAAAGAAAAGGTTATATTTAGATCAACTATTAGACAAGTATAGACCAACAGTAAGAAAAAAGAGACAGAAGGATTGCCATGAATTGAGGCCAGCCTGGACTACACAGTGAGTTCTAGAATAGCCTGAGGTACAACTAAGATCCTTTAAAAAAAAAAAAAGATTAAACACAAAGCAATCTATTCCTAAAGGAGTTTCAGTTATAAATTGCGAGGCTTAAATCATAATCCTTTTTGTAAAAAATAGCAACAATTTACCAAATGCTCAAATTGTAGCAGACATATCCTTTCTTTCTACAGCCCCTGTATAGAGGCGCCTAAAAGTGTTGGAATTTTGAGGGACTGCTCCAGCTGTTGGATAAATGAGCCAGGAGGAGGTGAGTCATCTTTTCAGACTAAAATGGACAAATTTGGACAAACAGAGACGACTGGAAGACCATGAAAATCTATCCAGTCTCTCTGTCTGCCTCCCCCACACACGCTGGTTCACTACAAGAATCACTTGTAGGGTGCTTACTTCACTGAGATAGCTTAGGCTAGCCTCAAACCCAGGGATGAACTTGAACCTCTACTTCCTGGCATACATCACTATGTTGAGTTTCTGCTGTGCCGGGATTCAACCCAGAGCCTCATGCATACCTGCCATTACTTTACCAACTGAGCCAAACCACCAGCCCCTAGAGGCACTTACATCTTTATCTTTATTTTGCTGACCACCCACCTGGCACTCACCAAGGAACAGTGGTAGCTTTCTCCTGTGGGTATCTCTGGGACTCCTGTGCTTCTTGTAAGACTAAGCTCTGCTAATGGCTGATGCAGTGCCTGCTTTCTGTCTGCCTTTGTTACATAGATGAGGTTCAATTTTATTTTTAGTGTTTCTGTTGAATATTGAGTGTTTTAATAGCCGTGAAGCTTCACTGAATTTGAGGAGAGCTCAAGATCTGAGATGCTAAATTGGCTCAGCAACAATGTCTAGCAGAAAATGAGGGTCTTGCATTTAGCCCTCCTTTCCCTCCTTGATAATGAAGAGCTGATGGTTACTGCTAATGTGACTCTTGCACCGGGAACTCTGCAGTGGTCGAGGGTGATTCATCATTAATTAATGGGCCATCTTTTCAACCTGTCCCTGTTTAATCAAAAGAGCTGGGGAAGATTGAAGCCCAGGCGTGGCTGGAGGTTGAGATAATACAAGGAGAGAAATTAACTGCTAGTCTTTTTTCTGAGTGGGAATGAGTTTTTCCCTTGTAAAATTGTGAGGATGTGAAAATTGTTTGCAAGGACTGAGTCACATGGGAGAGTTGGGCCCTGCACTCTGGTCTCTAATTGTTGTCCTGTCTTTTAAAATTGTTTCATTAGCATGCATTAATTATATACAATCATGAGTTTATTGAGACACTTGTACACATGTACACTATATTACTATCAAGTTCATTCCCCTGCTTTTGAGTTATCCCCACTAATCCCTCCCCTGGTCTTTCTTATTCCTTCTTTCTATTTCCATGCCTTTTAAAAATCACTTTGATTGTTGGGTGTTAATTGTCCACTTGATAGAATCTAGAGTGACCTGGGAGGCTCTATTTGGGAAATAACCTGATTGTCACTGTGGGTGGCACCATTCCTTGGCTGCTTCCTAGACTGTATAAAAAGGAGAAATGTGGTTAAAGTGGCAGCTGGCATCCGCCTGCATCCACTTCCAAGCTCCTGCTGCCTTGGCTTATACACCATGATGGACTGTGCCTGAACTGTGAGCCAGAATGAGCCCTCTCTCCCTTAAGTTGCTTTTGTAGCATATTTTATCATAGCAACAGTAACTGAACCAATGACCTAATAAGTTTCATTAAGCTTGCTTACAGAAGTCGGGGGAAGTGTTGCTTATGAGAACATAAGCATAAACCGATGGTTACCCCCCTGAAGATGATGTTTCCCCTCTCCTATCAGGAATTATTCATAAATTCTCAGGGAGGTTGTAGGGCTAATCTCTGTCTTTAGAAAGGTTTACTGAACTAATAAGGATTCATATTTTGTATCCTTTGTATAGGACCCAAATTACTGAACATTATAGGCTAATATCTTGCTTTTTCAAGAGATTTTTATTGAAATAATATACATAACATAAAATAGCCATATCTACCATTTTCTAGGGCACATTTGGAGGTGTTACGAGAAATCACACTTGTGCACCATCTTGAGAACTGCTCCATCACATCTCTTGAGAACATCCTCCTCATCTCAAAGTGAAGCTTGTACTGTCCACCTTTGCCCCTCTCCCCCAGGTCCTGGAAACCACTGTCATTATCCCTGTGCATTTGACACATTCTGGGTATATTAAATGAATAAAATCCTTTTGTGTTTGTCTACATCTCATATCATAATATCTGAAAGATCCATTGAGGTTGTAGCAGATAAGATTCAGTAATATTTTCTTTCTCTCTTCTCTCTCTTTCTTATATGTCCTCATGTGTGTTCATCTACCCTACTATCAACAGAAATGTGGAAATCTAAGTTATTTATACCTTTTAATTTTAATTATTGTGCATAATTCTGAGGTAGATTTGATGAGCATATGGCTGCATAAACTTCAGTTTTCCATTCTTTTGTGCTTATGATCAGAAGTGTTATTTTGGCTACATGGGCATTATATATTTGGATTTTTCAAAAACCTTGCACAGTATTTTGCACAGCATTTGCATTGTTTTTATTTCCCTCAGCTATGCTCAAGGGCTCTAATTTCTCCATATCCTCACCAATGTTTGCTTTCTGTTTGTTTGCCTGCTTGTTTTTCATAGCCACGTTAATAAGAACAGCAAGTTGTAGTTTAGATTACAGTTACCCAATGATTATTTATACTAATCAGGTACTTGGGTACTTTTTGGTTGAATATATACTTTATCCAATTTCAGTTTCTTGTTGAGTTTTATTAGCTCTTTGCATATTCTTGACTCTGATCCCTTACCAGGTGGTTGTCTTGCATCTGTCTCTCCTTTTCTCCATTCTGTTAGTAGTTTTTTCACCTTTGATAGTGTTCTTTGAAGAAATCAAAGTTTGATTTTAAGTGCAACGTATCTGTTTTTCTTCTTTTGTCTGTGCCTTTTAGGGTCATGACTGAGAAGTCACTACTAAATATGTCATAAAGCCTTTACCCTATATTTTCTCTGAAGATGGCAACCCTTACATTTATGGTTTTAAAATATATCAAGTCCATTTTTATATTGTTATAAGAACTTGATTTTCCTCTTTTGCATATGAATATACAGTTTTCTCAGTACTATTAATGAGAAGAACATTCTGAACCCTCAAATAGTCTTGGCACTCATTAGTCCAGAGTAAAAGAAATGTTCAGTAGATAAATATTTGCCAATCAAGTATGAGGAACTGATATCAATTTCCAAAATTCTCCTCTGCAAAAAGAATGGTCATACATGTTTTAAGCCCCAGCACTGAGAAAGCAGAGAAAGGGAGATCCCTGGAGCTTAGTGTTCAGACAGTCTAATCTACTTTAAGAGGCTGAAGCCACCGAGAGACTCTTTGACTAGAAAGTGAAATGTTCTAAATGCAGTGGGAAGAATGGGAACTACACAACAAAAGAACAATAGATAGGGGAATGGAGGGCATGGTAAAGAAGGGACCATGTGGATGGTCATTAATACAAAAGACCTTTTGAAAAAAGTCATATGGAAATCTTTCTACCAATGTACAAGCTCCTAAAATACATATAAATACATGTAAAAAAGAGTTGTCCTCCTATAACAGGAGGACAATGCTCCTACTGCCCATGATAGACTAACACATAAAAAGCCCAGTGTCAGGAATGGGCTACCTCTTTTGAAGTTGTTAACCAATGGGGTCTAACAAAACTCCCAAATATTGTAGGCTATTGCCCATGCTCTTCATTGCCTTCTTATTCTCCCTGCCAATCAGAACCTGTTACTGAAGATTCTATGTGCTTTAGACACAGAATATAGAGAAATCAAGTTGGTTCTGATGTGAAAGTATCATCCATTCTGACCAACTTACGTACTGATGAAGGGTGTTATACAAGCTTACCATAAGAAAAAATTAACCTACAGTTAAGCACAGCTCTGAACTTCATGGGCTAAAATAACAATGGGCCTGGAAAGACATGGTAATAGTGGCACAAATGCCATGTGAGTAACCAACTATTTTCTGATCTACAGCCTGCTCCATGAGATAAAACCCGTACCTGACATCATTATTTGGGCCAATAACCTATAACTAGATATGTGATAGGCCCTAGAAAAGGATTAGTACTATTTTACTAAACGGGGTACTAAACAGACTCCTCCTAATGGGTTATTGCTATACCAAATGATATTTGGGTTTCTCAATCCTCACTAGAGAATTTTCATCTTAGAATATGTAGAAGTTAATACAGAGACATCCAATTTGTCAATGTGCAGAGAATAAAAGACTTCTGAGTGCTCAACCCTGAACTGGATATTGATATGACACCCCTCACTACAAGGCCAGGGTTTCTCATCAAAGAAGGAGTAGAAAGATTAAAAAACCCAGAAGTTTTAGATGGCTTAAAGGGAACAGTATTTTCTGTCTGTAACAAGATAATAACTCACAGAGACTATGGCAGAATTTACAAAATATGACGAAATCCATGCCAGATAAGATCCCAACATGGAGAACAGTAAGCATGAAGTCCCACTCCTAGATAAGGAGCTTTCGGCTACTGATGCCTGGGTTTGAATGACTATTGGACTGGCTATTAGATATGCTCTGCATAAGTTATTCAGTTATTCTAATTCTCTAAGATTGGTTTCCTCATCTATAAAATGGGTAAAGACTTTATGTAGGGTTACTATTAGGATTGTGTACATTAAAGTGCTTTGCCTATGTTAAGTGTTCACTATTTGATTACTTCCTTTAAAATCTAAATGTTAGTTTCTTGGCTTCATAATGAGGAAATAAGTATTTACTAATAGTTCACTGTTAGTAATGATGAGAAATGAGATAAAAAACACCAATGCCAGGAAAGATGCCAATATTAAGAATATTTATTTAGTTGACATGAATCATTTGCATCAAACTTTGTTTTTACATCTTGAGAAACAGCCTTTAATTTAATATGTTATTTATTTTGATAATACATCACTAACAACTTTATCTCATTCCTAGGCATCTCAAAATATTTGTATTAATCCTTAGGAATTGTATATAGTACATTTTGATCATATTTGCCCTTTTCCCAAACTCATCCCAGATCCATACCCCTCTTCTCCACCCAGCCAATGATTTTACATAATTTTTTATGTTTTAAAAATATTTATTTATTTTTATCTACACAGAAGAGTGTTTTGCCTGAATGTATATAAATAGACAGAGAGAACAGAAGAAGTTATTGGATCTTCTGGTGCTAGAGTTACAATCAGTTTGAGCTGCTGATAAGACCTAGGAACTCATATTTCTCTAAAAATATTAAAAGTAAATCCAAGTCCAATCTATTCTGCCCATATACATTTGTGTATATAACTATCCACCAAATGCATGGTCAAACTACCATGGGGCCACACCCCTAAAGAAAACTGACTCTTTGTCACCTAGTGGCTATCAATTTACTGCAACTTCTCAGCTAGAGGTGGGGCTTCATGCTTCACTCGCCACTTCTGGTTGGGATTTTGTCTGACTTGGACTTGCATGGATCTTATGCATGCTGTTACATCTCCCTGAGTTCATATGTTGTGTCTGGGAAACTCTCCGTATAATCATCTACCACCTCTGACTCTTATAATCTTTTGGTCTCCCTTCTACAATAATTTCTGATCATTGAGATGAGGAAATGTAATATAAATGTCCCATTTAAGACTCATAGTCCCTTATTCTTTGCACATTCTTTTGACAAGTTGGAGTCTCTGTGCTTATCACCACCTAATGCAAGAAGACTCTCTGATGAGGGCTAAGAAATTCACTAATCTATATATATGCCAAAAGTATGCTTAATACTATCCATTTAGCAGAATAATAGTAGTAGGTTATTTCTTGGAGCCTAGATATGGTCATAAATTCTTGGCCCTAGTAATGGTGCCTCAAATGGGTTTCTTCTAACGGAACAGGCCTTAGAACTACTCAGAAAGTGGTTTGTTACTACCATAATATTGTGCCATTTGTACCAGCAGATGTGTTTTTCCAGTTGTTATTGTAACAAGCATTTTTCACAGCTGGGTAAGAGAGATGATTACTTTTCCAGTAGGATGGATAGGGTCTTCCCTATTGGCACTATGAAAGCTAGCCAACAAGGGTGATGCTTCTTAGTACCAGCTTGATTTCTTCATATTCCATGATTCCAGTATATTGGTTCTTACCATCAAACTCTGGGAAGTAACCATGAACAGTAGTGATAGTTTACAATGTCTAGGGTTTTGTGAGAAACTTACTTACTAACAACTTCAAAATAAGTAACCAATCCCTGGCCCTGGGCTATTTATTTGTTAGCCTGTACTGTCTAATGGGGCAATGTTGCCTGTTATACAATAATTCCATTTTAATTGATTATACACATACATTTGTATACATTTTAGGAAACTTGTGCAGTAGTAGTCAGGACTCCATATGATGTTTTCACAGGATCTTTATTGGTTAGTTATCATTTTCATAGCCCTTCATCTACCCTCCCTTATCATCACCTAACTTAACCCTTATTCCATTGCTCTCCTTTAAGCCTTTAAACAACTGTGTTCTTTTTTCTCCCTTGAATGCCCCCATCAATAGCACCTTACTAGTTTCCTTGCCTCTATGGCTAAATGAATACAGATATCCAAAAACTGAAAGCCAGCATCTGCAAGTAGAGAAAAGACTTTGTGTCTGGGTTACCTCAATACAAATGATTGTTTCCATATTTTCCATGTACTTGTTCCTCACTTTACTTAACAGCTAAATAATATTCCACTGTGAAAGGTACTATTTGTTGATTATTCATTCATCAGGTTATAGACACTATAGACACTGTTCTAATTTGCTGTCTGTTGTGACTAGAGCAGCAATGAGCATTGATGAAGCACATGTCTCTGCAGGAGGATATGGAGTCCTTTTTTGGTATATGAATAAGAACAGCATATCTGGATCATACAGCAGATCTATTTCTACCCTTTTGAGGAAAGTCCTCACTAAGTTCCATAGTGACTGCACCAGTCCACACTACTGCCAGAGATGAGTGGGTGTTCTCTTTTTTCCTTATTCACAACAGCACTTATAATCATGGCTTTTTTTTCAGTCTTAGCTTTTCTGGCTGTAGTATGATGAAAACTTGTACAGATAGCTATCCAGTTTGAGCAGCACTATTTGCTGAAGATGCTTTCTTTTGTAGTGGCTTCTTCAAAAATCGGGATGCTATAGAAGTATGTCCTCAATTCCATTCCACTGATCAATGAGTCTTGTACTATGCTTTTACTGTGAAGGCTTTATAGTGTAACTTGAAATCTGTAATGGTGATACTTCCAGCAGGGTTTATGTTGGACAGGATTGTTTTGACTATCCTGAACCTTTTGTGTTTCCATATGAAATACATCATTTTCCATACTATTCTGAAAATTCAAATTTCACCCCACCCCTGAAATTTACTCATACCTTATCTAAAACAATACTTTCTATGAACAATTTGCAAAAATGAAAAATCAGAAAGACCCTTTTACAAGTCACATGATAACAAATTATTTAAATGTATATTTTTTCAATTCTACTTTTTCCTACTTTTTTAGTTTAGTTTTTAAATTTAGTTAACTGGTTTCTTTTTGTTTTGCTTTGTTTTGTCTCATGTAGGCTATACCATCTTACTATGAAGCTGGTGGTCTTAAACTTTTGATTCTTCTGTCTCAACCTCCCAAATGGTAGGACTGCATGCATGGTTGCCACATCAGGATTATAAGGTTTTTAGATTGAATCCAGCTCTTCACACATGTTAGTCAGGCATATCCCCAGCCCAACTCAGCTGAATCTGATAAAAAAAAAATTGCCTTGGTTGGCATGACCAGAGCCTTTAGTATCATGCCTTGATGAGTATGTACATTAAAATATAACTTCTGTCAGTAGGAGAGAAAGTGATGACACCTCTCAGGAAGTTTTCTTCTAAAATTGGACCAATAATTATCACATGACCTAGAAGCTCCATTCCTGTTTCTCTGTCTTAGAGAAATAGAATTTCTCTTCATACAACATTCAAATGCTCATGACTGATTTATTTATAATTTCCCAACCCTGCAAACAACATAAATATCCTTCAACTCATGAACGTAAAAATATAAGCTATCATAAGTCCACAAGGAATATAAAATAGTAGATGACTGACATACAGCACACTCTGAATAATCTTCATATTCATCAGACTGCCAGAAAGATCTTCTGCTCCAAAAGATACCAGTTGGGATGGTCAGCTTGAAACAACCTAGAGTCACTGAAGAAGAGCGTTTCGATAAGGGATTCCCTCCATTGGATGGGCCTGCCTTGATCAAATAAACTGCTGTGGGAAGACCCAGTCTTCTGAGTGAGGCACCATTCTCTGTAGAACAAGAGAAAGCCAACAGAAGCAGGAACCAAGCAGCAGAAGCTCATTCACATTTCTTTGATCTTGACTGTGGCTGTGATGTGAAGAGTCATTTGAGGTTTCTGCCTTGACTTCTCCACTGTGATGCACTTGGAGCTATGAGCTGAAATAAACTCTTTTCCCCATTAAGTTGGGTGTATCCCCATTAAGTCGGGTATTTTTATCACAACAACAGAATTTAAACTAGGCTGCCAGAGTATGATATTGGTCATAATGAGATACTGGAAAAGACAAATGTATAGGAATAAAAACACAGATCATTGGCTCCTAGAACAAAGAGGAGGGAGGAGGTGAGCCATGAGATATGTGGGGAAAACTGAGAGTATGTGGTTTGATAGTGGTTACATCACTGCAGACATTTTGTAGAACTCATGTAACTATACAATAAACAATTTTTGCTGTGTATATAAGAACAGGGACTGAGAAGAGAGTTGGTAAGGCACTTGCCTTGCAAACACAAAGGCTCAAGCTGATCCCCAAACCTAGGTAAAATGCCACTCAGTTGTGATCCCAGCACCAAAGGAATGCTAGAGCTCATGGAATTGTCAGCCTACTTGAGTCAATAGTGTTCCAGGCCAATGAGAAGAAACCCTGCCTCAAAAGGAAATGTCTAAGAAGCAGCACTGAAGGTTGATACCTGGCCTCTACATGTACCTGCACACAAGCATGTGCACACACACAAATAAGGACACACAGAAAGAGACACATGTACACATACACACAAGAACAAAATTGTCCTATTGAGTTTCAAAAGGTCGAACATCCAAAAATCACACACTCCTCTACATCTGACCTACATCCAATTCTCCCATCTCAGCAATGTCCTCTTTGCTTTAATACCTTCTGACTCGATGGAGATTTGAGGAAAAGTCTAAACTTGTATGTTACCATCCAGATATACTGCTATAAAATCATATCCCATATATAAGATCCTAGTGCCTGATATTTCTCCAGGCGCAGTTCATTAAGTGCTTGTCAATCTTTTATACCCACAAACTACTAAACATGATTGGTGACCCGATAGCTGCAATGTGTCAACACTTCTTTCTGTTGTCTTCACCTCATTTTAACTCTCACATGTTTTTCATTATAAATGGCTGGCTAAGCATACCTATAGCCTCAGTAACTCAACTCCCTTTGCTAGTAATGGTTTCCCTGATGGTTATAACAGAACAATAACCATGCCAGAGATAAATATTTCATAAGGAATCCATTGTTATTTATTTATCACTTGCAACATGTGTTCCAAAAGCATTACAGAATATTTATTAAACATTTATAGATAATTTTATGCTACCACTAGCATGTGATATAAATACATTATTAATTCTCTTGAATTGTTGATATATTGAGCCCAAACAAAGCTGTTCCAACTGGGGATCTTGCCAATAAAGTGACTAGGGGAGGAGTTCACTATATTTGAAAGCTTCAAAAGTATCATGTGGTTACCTCAGATCATTTTTTTTTATTTCGATTGGATGTTCCATAAATCTCTGAGCCATCCTGAACAGACTCACATTGGTGAGGACTAGATTAGAGAAATTTCTGGTTGTAAATGTCCACTTCTTAGTAGCTACTGCTTTGGAAGATGCCTGCAGTTATGCATCAGCTTCCAGTTCACATTAGGTGTCCAGCAGTCTGGATACTGAGGCCTGGCCCCAAAACAATCCTCACTCTGGGACTACACCTCACTTAAATCTATTATAACCATCAGGGAAAACATTACTAGCAAAGGGAGTTGAGTTACTGAGGCTATAGAGATGCTTAGTCAACCATTTATAATGAAAAACATGCAAGAGTTAAAATGAGGTGAAGACACCAGAAAGAAGTGTTTCTCTGACCTGGATCTCAGTCAAGAGACCCTATTCTGGTTGTGCTATTAATCAGGACTGTTTGAATCTCTAAAGCCAATGTCTAAGTCTCTGGATGAGGCTCACTCCAGACGAGCTCACTTTTCTTCTGTCTACTTCTATATAGGAGGACTGGTACTGTGCACACTGCATGCGAGCTGTTGTTAATCATGGCTGATTTCTCTTGTCTGCTGGTGTGGTTGAGAGATTCTTATTTCTTCTTTTATAGGGACTTGCATTATCATGGTGCTTTCTATCCCCAACAAAAACAACTGAACAGAGAGAACAGACACTCAGTCTCCACCCTCAGACTATGCAATAGCTGAACTCTGCCCTGCAACCTGCGAATGAACCAGTGAGACTTGCCCTCCAGTTAACTTCTGACACTTGCTGATATTGACATTAACTAGACACCTTTGAAGATTAAGAATCGATATGCTCATCAAAAGTTTAAATGGACTGACAGTCTTTGATCACATCCATGGTCGTGTGAACACCAGATGGGAGTCCTCCCATCCCTCCTCCAGATTATCACTTTAAAGACGTTAAATGCTAGAGAGGAAAGAGTAATGTCAATGTGGGTTTTTACAGCAATGCATGAAGATCAAAACAAATTTAGAGAGATTTCTAAGGATTCAAAAGGAGACACCCTTTTCTAGATGCAGCCATCTCCAGCTGAACAGATATCTATTCCCAGGTTAATATGCACCAACCAGATTGCATGCTGTACAGTGAACAGCCAAAGTCAAGATGCTCCAGGGAACAGGGATCAGAGGTGCTAATGTTAAAAGCATTGTGGTTTGACCAAACTCCCAAACACAGTGAGACACATGCATTTCACATCCATTGCAGTATTGTTCACAGATATGAACTAAACCAGATTCTACTGATCAGTGAGTACTTAAAGAAGCAAGTATCTATATCTATCAATTTCAGCTCCTATTTAACTACCCATATCTCTATGGCATAACCATATTTATATCTGTGTGTCTAAGTGACATGTATAGATTTATAAATGTTACTCATAAACATGAAATATTTGACAAACATTTGTCACAATACAAATACATTTGAAGAACATTAAATCCACAGAACAGAATCTGAAGATGTGGATCAGAGGTTAACAGCACAAAATATTTTTCCTGAAGACTAGACTTTGGTTTCTGGCACCCATGTCAGGCAGCTCACAACCACCTGTAAATGAGATCCAGGAGAATTTCACACCCTCCTATGGTCTCTGCAGGTACAGTACTCATATGTACAAACACACAGAAACATATAAGCAAATGATATTTAAAAAGAAGAGGAAGAAGCCAGGAATAAAATGAAAACAGTCACTCTATGAGCTCAAGTATATGGAATATTAAGACAGAAATAAACATAAAATACAGAGTCTATGTCTATCTATATCTCTGTATTTATCTGTATAAATAAATATACCTACTTGTATATGTCTATGTGGTATACATAAACAATATTCAGCATTTATAAAAAGATACTTATTTTTAAATAATTATATATATTTGTGTATGTGTGTGAGAGAGAGGAAGAGAGAGAGAAAGAAAGGGAGATTATACCACAAATGTATAAGTGCCTATGGAGGTCAGAGGAGGGTATTGGATCCGATGGAGCTGACATTACAGGCATTTATGATCTGCCCAGTGTGGGTTCTAGGAACTGAATTCAGGTCTTCTGGAAGGCAGCCAGTGCTCTTAACTGCTGAGCATGTCTCCAGCCCATTATTCAGCTTTTAACATCAGAGATCTTGAAACATTTTTGAGCACATAAATGAATCCAAAGGATGTAAGCCAGGAAGAGAGGGAGGAATACATGTAGAAACCTGCAAATAAAATTTCAAATGCACAGAGGAAAAATGCCTAAAACTGTGGTTTTAAGAAGTGGGGAAGGAGGAGAATTGGGAGAGTGAAGGTCAAAGGAAATGGGCATCTATATGTGGGCTGAAGAGGTCTAGAGACCTAACAAGTGACATGAATACTAGATGGGGTAAGAGAAATGCTCCATGTACAAAGCACTTGCTGTGCAAGTGTGAGGACCAGGTTTTGGATCTCCAGCCTCCACACAAAACCACATGTGCAAGGTGATTCTACAGCAATCTTCATGCTCACGTAAAGTCACAAAGCACACTGTGCAACTTCTGGACAAACCAAACTGGCAAGCTGAAGGTTCACTGGCAGTTGCTGTCTCAGAAAACATCTTTGTACAGGAGATAGGAATGGATCAACTTGCATTCTTCTACATGCTGACTGCCATTTGAACCAGCACCATATATTGAATATGCTGTCTTTTTTCCACTGTATGTTTTTGACTTCTTTGTCAAAGATCAGGTGATCATAGATGTCTGGGTTTAGTTCTGGGTCTTCATCTCTATCCTATTGATCTACCTGTCTGTCTCTATACCAATACCATGTGGTTGTTATTGCTCTGTAGTACAGCTTGAGGTCAGGGATGGTGGTTCCCCCAGAAGTTCTCTTACTGTTCAGAATAGTTTTCACTATCCTGGGTTTTTTTGTTATTCCAGATGAATTTAAGAATTGCGCTTTCTATTCTGTGAAGAATTGAGCTAGAATTTTGATGGGGATTACATTTAATCTGTAGGTTGCTTTTGGTAGGATGGCCATTTTTACTATGTTAGTCTTGCTGAACATTGAGCATGGGGGATCTTTTCATCTTCTGAGGTCTTCTTCAATTTCTTTCTTCAGAGACTTGAAGTTCTTCCATTCTTATCTCGTTGTACAAAGCTCAAGTCCAAGTGGATCAAAGACCTCCACATAAAACCAGATACACTGAATATAATAGAAGAGAAAATGGGGAAGAGCCTCAAACATATCAACACAGGGGAAAATTTTCTGAACAGAACGCCAATGATTCAGACTCTAAGAAAAATGGGATATCATAAAATTGAAAAGCTTCTGTAAGGCAAAAGACACTGTCAATATGACAAAATGACAACCTACAGATTGGGAAAAGATCTTTACCAACCCTACATCCAATAGAGGGTTAATACCTATTATAGACAAATAACTCAGGAAGTTAGACTCCAGAGAACCAAATAACACTATTAAAAAATGGGGTACGGCTCCTTGTGTCCTTTCTCTAGCTCCTTCATGGGGACCCTGTACTCAGTCTAATGGATGGTTGTGAGCCTCTACTTCTGTATTAGTTGGGTACTGTCAGAGCCTCTCCAGAGACAGCTATATCAGGCTCCTGTCAGGACCCAAGGAGCTGAAGGGTTTGCAGCCCTTTAGCACGAACAACAATATGAACTAACTAGTACCCTCAGAGCTCCCACTGGTTAGGCATGGTTTGCCAGTTGAGGGATGGGGCCACCCATCCATCTCAAAAATATTAACCCAGAATTTCTCCTTTCTAAAGGCAATGCAGGGACAAAGAGTGGAGCAGAAACTGAAGGAAAGACCATTCAGAGACTGCCTCACCTAGGGATCCATCCCATCTGCAGACACCAAACCCAGACACTATTCCTGATGCTAAGAAGTACTTACTGACAGGAGCCTGGTATAGCTGTCCTTTGAAAGGTTCTGCCAGAGCCTGACCAATACAGATGTGGATGCTTACAGCCACCTATCAGACTGAGCATGTGTGCCCCAATGGAGGAGTTAGAAAAAGGACTGAAGAAACTGAAGGGGTTTGCAATCCCATAGGAAGAACAAAAATATCAACCAACCAGACCCCCCAGAGCTCCCAGGGACTAAACCACCAACCAAAGAATGCACATGGATGGACCCATGGCTCCAGCTGCATATGTAGCAGAGGATGGCCTTATCTGGCATCAATGAGAGGGGAAGTCCTTGGTTCTGTAAGGGCTCAATGCCCCAAGGTAGGGGAATGCTAGGGCAGGAGTGGGTGGTTGGGCGGGGGAGCACCCTCATAGAAGCAGAGGGAGGGGGAGGGGATAGGGGGTTTTCAGAGAAGATACAGGAAGGGGGATAACATTTGAAATGTAAATAAATAAAAATAATCAATAAAAAATAAAATAAAGAAAAATATATGTAATGTTCACCTCTGGCTTCTGGATTTTCTCTCTCCCTGAAAAGAATACAGGAAGGTGTTCTTGTCATACAAACTACCAGGGGTGAATACATTTACATGCTTAGTGTGGTCACCAAGTCTTTATATGTAGATAAAAATATCATGATGAATACATCAAATATGTCCAAATGTAGGATGGGGTAAAAAAAAAAATAGAACAGAGCACTCTAGAAAGTTGATTGAACTGAATCAACTTTCAGTTGCTCCAGAATGTCATGAGTACTTAGAGGTATACCAGGTAGAAAATTCCCAGCGGTTATCATCTAACGCATGTGTTTGGTTACAGAAGTGCAGTGGTGGATTCTGGGAGATCCAGATTTTAAACTTGAACAGCAGTGTAATGTGCTGGAAGGTCAGATTCAACAGAGAAGGACTTTTACAAAGTTAGCATCATGGGCTCATCAAAGCATGTCCATTTGACTGTTTGGTTTGTTGGTTTGTTTCTTGTTTGTTTTATGTTTGTTTTTTAACCTGCATTATACATATGTCTTCTCAGTTCTGGGCCTTGATCACAGAGACTTGAATGAAGATTTGGCCCAAGAACAAGTTAATTGCTTGTAATTAGAATGTGAGGATGCAGGGAAGAATTGATTCATGCCTAATACATTCCTCATACCTCTGGATGAGTGACCATCACACTGAGGGGCTGATGGGTGCTATTTAATCATTTTCTTCTTCGTTTTTTTTTTAATCAGTGCATGGTGCCAAGAATATGGCATTTCAAATACTCATTAGTGCTATCCTCTGGGGTTTATGATAGTAGTTATTAAAGAATGAAGTCTCAGGAGACAGAATGATACCACGGTCGCTAACAATGACAGAAGTTCAGGTGTATCAACCCCCGTCACTTACAGAGGAATCCAATGGCTAAATTAGCTTTCAAAGTCTTAAACTGTACATGGTAAAGCCCACAAATGTCATGTGGTATATTCTCTGCAGGTTAAATTTAGGTTTCCCCTGCTCCTGCTGCCAATTTGAAAGGAAGTAAAATGTCAGCGGGCATGAGTTGAATTGGAGGGTAGGAGGCTGCCGGCATGGGACCCACCAACGTTGACATTCAACTGCCAAGGCTTGGAGCAGAGCAGGCTGTCCCCAGATCTTCCTGGGTTACTCGTTAAGTATCCAGTTTGCTCCAGCACAGGATTGTTTCCTGCAGGCCACTTTCCCAGCTGGGTGTTTCTAACCACACATTTGTCTCCTTTCTAACTGGGTAGGTTTAGATGCAACCATTAGTCTACAAGGGCGGTGTTAGAAAAGGCAAGATAAGAAAGAAGTTTTCCTAAGTCTTCAGTCTATAGGGTTGGTGAAAAAGATCGTGAGAAGTAACTTGATTCCGTAAGGAGGACGGGAAGGAAGATCACAGAGAAAGAACATGCTACCTGCCAACTATGTATCCTATGAAATCCCCAATAGAAAACTTGGGGGATGTCTGAATTGGAGTGGTTGATGAAAAGACTATTCCATCTTTCCCACATGGAGAAATTGGGGGTCTTTGCTGCAGTCCCTGGATAAAGAGAAGCTTTGGTCCATCATGACTATGCCCGGTTACATTTAAAAGATAAGCAAGAAGTTAGGGTCTTAAATGTAGTCACCCTTCATTTGTCTTTCACTTGACAAATGGAGTTCAGGGAGTTGAGGTCATGCCTTAGGGAGAAAAGTGTTGGCTACACAAGCGTGCAAACACAAGTTCAGATCTCCAGCACCTATATTCAAGCTGGATGTGGTTCATTTACACAGTGGAATATTATTCAGCTATTAAAATTTTACAGACTAATAAATGGAACTATAAGATATTGTCCTGAATCAGGTAACTCAGACCCAAAAGGACATGCATGGTATGTACTCACTGATAAGTGGTTACTAGCCATAAAACACAGGATTCCCAGGCTATACTCCACAGACCCAAAGAAGCTAAATGAGAAGGAAAGCCAAGTCAAGATGCTTGAATCTCACTTAAAAGGAGGGAATAAAATAGTCATAATAGGCAAATGGAAGGAGGGAACTGAGTTGGAGAGAGGATGGGGAGGGGAACTAGGGGGTCAGGATCAGGTATATATAGAGAGAGGAGAGAGGGCCAGAAGGCCAGGAGAATAAATGGAAATCTGCATCTTCTGGGGGTGGGGGTGGGGAAGATCTCTAGGAAGTGCCAGAGATCTGGGATGGGGGAGGCTCCCAGGAGACAATGCGGCTGACCTTAGCCAAAATGCATAGCAGTGGGGATATGGAACCTGAAGAGACCACCTTGTGTAGTCAGGCAGGAACCTCAGTAGAGGTTGACTCACAAAACTTTGACCCAAAATTCATCTTATCTACAAGAAATACAGGGACAATGATGGAGCAAAGTCTAAGGAATAGCCAACCAATAACAGGCCCAACCTGAGACCCCATCCCATAGGCAAGCACCAATCCCTGACACTATTGATTCTCTGCTGTGCTTGCAGACAGGAGTCTAGCATAACTGTCCTCTGAGAGGCTCCACCCAGCAGCTGATTGAAACAGATGCAGAGACCCACCGCCAAACATTGGATGGAGGTCAGAGACTGAAGAGTTGGGGGAAGGTTGAAAGCTCTGAAGGGGATATGAACTCTACAGAAAGACCAACAGAGTTATGTAACCTGAGAGTTCTCAGAGACTGAGCATACACAGGCTGGACAGAGGCTCCTGGCACATATGTGGCAGAAATGCTGCTCAGTCTTCATGTGGGTCCCTCAACAATGGGAGCAGGGCCTGTCTCTAAAGCTGTTGCCTGTCTGTGGAATTCTTTCCCCAACCAGGCTGCCTTGTCTGGCATCAGTGTGAAAAGATGCACCTGTAATGACTTGAAGTGCTAGAGGAGGATACCTTAAGGAGGATCCCACCCTCTCAGAGGAAAATGGGATCAGGGATCAGGGAGGGAGTCTGTGCAGGGGGAATTGGGAAGGAGCATAATTTGTGATGTAAAATGAAATATTAAAATAAATAAATATGTTAGATGTGGTAGCATGCACCTATAAACTTATTGCTGGGATGTAGGAGACAGGAGGTTCCCAGGCAGTCTCTTACAAGGAAGCCTGGCAGAAACACTAAGATTCAGGTTCAATGAGAGACCTTGTCTCAAAGAAGTAAGGTGGTGAGTTGTAGAAGGTATATCTGGTCCTTCCTCCCAGCCCTGTGCTTACAAAAATAATACTCAAACTCAAAACATATTTACATATTTACATACATACTTTGGCCATATAGCTAGGCTCCTCTATGACTACATCAAAACTAAAATCACCCATTTGTTTTAACCTACATTCTGCCACATGGTAAGTGCTCAGGTACCATGTGTTCACCTCATAGGTTGACTCTCATGCCTGACTGTCTCCCAGAATTCCCCCTGCCTCCTGAATGTCCCACCTTCTATTCTACCCTTTCCTGTAGGCCGTAGGTTTGTTAATTGGCAGGTGATGAATCCATGCAATATATAAGATAGTCTCTTTACAGTGACCAATTAAGTATAAAACTGAAGTGATCGTCTAGCTGTGTACACACAGGTGAAACATCCTGGGTCAAGAATATAAGCAATTTTTTGTAATGTTGAGTAGTACATTTGAGTCCTTTATGTCTCTATTTCCTCTGTTACTAAAGTATTCTCTCAGTATGTCACTATATGGAAGGGGCTGCCAAACAACAAATGTACAAGCAGAATGCCAAACAGTGAGAAGCCAAGTAGATGCCAGGAACTTATTGACATGGTCACAATTAACCCAGGTGCTTATATTTGATTTTTTATTTAGTGTATGTATGTGTGTGTGTTTCTGTGTGTGTTTCTGTGTGTTCATATGTGCATGTCTTTAGGTCTCATGCAGTTTTCCTCAGGAGCCATCCACCTTAGTTATATTTTTAAAATATTTTTATGTACTTATTTTATTTTATATGTATGGGGTTTTGTCTGCCTCTATGCTTGTGTGCTATATTCCCACAGTACCCATAGAAGCAGAAGATGTCAGATCCCCAGCAATTAGATTTGCTAGTCTCTGTGTCAGTACTGAGAAACAAACCCATGCCTTAACACAAGAAAAACAAATGTTCTTAACTACCGAGCAATCTCTCCAGCACACCACCTTAGTTTTAGAGAAAGAATTTCTCACTGGGACCTGGGGCTCATTGAATCAGATAACTTCAGAGATCTGCCTTTCTCCAGCCCCCAACCCCCACACACATAGTGCTATAATTATATGCCCACATTTTTAGATTAAAACAAAAAATGATGTATATATGGTCAGGAAGAATGTGCACCTGAATTCAGGTGTTTGGTACTGCCAGCAGAGGGCACTACATTCCTTGAGGCTGGAGTCACAAGTGGTTGTGATATGCCCAACATGAGTGCTAGGAAAAAAACCTGTGCTCTTAACCACTGACCCTGCTCTCTTGCCACATCAGCCAGGCCTTTGGGATTTTGGTTTGGGATTTTGTTGTTTGCTTGTTTTTTTATGTGGGTATTGGAGATTGAACTAGAATCCTCCCATTTGCGTAGCAAAGCACTTTTACCAACTGAGCTACCTCCCCAAGCCCCAGCACTTGTATTCTTTAGAACACAGATTCCAAAACCTGTTCACTGCTACTCAGTGAACTATCATTTAGTTATTTGTTATGGTGATAGCTCCTCCCATGTGCATAATACTTTATAACACATAAATCAGTTTTATGTACAGATTCTAATGCATCCCAACTTCCCTGGGAGCAGCAATGGAGAGGAATGCCATTCTCCCAAATTTACTGGTGATAAAAGCAAAATAGGACACCAAGGTGGCCACCCAAACTCCTACAAACATGTGCCAGTAGCTTTGATGAGCAAGACAGTGGCCTTTTTAGTGTGGCAGGGTAAATGCCTCAGTCAATCTTGCTGTTCAAGATGTGGGGACTCAGGCTCATTCTTCAGGATCCATGTGTAAATGTGGAGTGTAGTCACTCCTTTGTGATCTCAGTGCTGAGGGGCAGAATCAGGCAGAGCCTGGAGACTCGATGGGTAGCCAGTCTGGCCAACCTGGTAAACTCCAGGCCCGGAAGAGGGTCTGATCTGTCCAAGATGTCCAAGGTGATGGTGGTTCAGAAATGACACTCCAAGTTGACCTCTGGCCTCCACATGTAAACATACCCACACACATGTGACTACACACCTGAGCATACACAAAGTTTAGAAATAAAATGAAAGTTATCTTTGCCTGAAGTTGGGCATATGATGAGTAGCTATAGCCTTGTAGATTTGATATCAGGACCCGCAGAACCACAGTACTCTAAATTCAGGCCTACCCAAAAGGCTACCTTACTCTCCACCAAAATATTCCCACCTGGGCAGCCAGAGCACCTTCATACTCAGCTAAGCCACACATCCAGAAGTTAGCCTGATAACCTAGGACCTTCACATGCATACCTCCACACAGTAGGTCTTTTTCTATTAGCTGGCTCCAGGTCTTCACAAAACTTGAAATGTTTGAGTCTCACCTGGAATTTGTATATTTTTTTGTCTTTTCCTCATCTCTAAAACACCACATACTGGTCAAATATAAATTTAATTTTCTCATTCTCCTTAGGTGGCTCAAAACTGGTGGAGGCTCTCTGAGATGACTCCTGCTCGCTCCAGGAGCTCCACACCTTCACGTCTCTTACACAGACCTCCTGTGTAAAAAGGAATCTAAATTTAAAAATTGCTGTACCTAAATTTTAAAAATGTGCTTTTTATTTTATTTTATTTTATATTTTAAGTAACTTTTATTTTTGTTTTATTATTTATTTACTTTACATCTCAATCACTGCTTCCCCTCCCTCACCTCCTCTCAGGGCCTCCCCTTCACCTCACCTCCCCCCATCCATCTCTACGTCCCTTTTCCTAAGAAAAGCAAGGTCTCCCATAGATATCAAGCACCCTTGGCATAACAAGCTGCAGTAGGACTAGGGGCATCTTCTACTGAGACTAGACAAGGCAGCCCAACTAGGGGGAAAGGGAGCAAAGGCAGGCAGTGTAGTCAGAGACGGCCCTGCTCCTGCCATTAGAAGGAGCATATACATTCCCAGTTGTACATCTGTTACACATGTGCAGAGGACCTAGGTCCATCCCATGTGCAGAGGACCTAGGTCCATCCCATGCATGCTCTTTAGTTGGCAGTTCAGTCTTTGTGAGCCCCTATGGTCCCAGGTTAGTTGATTCTTTGGGGGGGTTATGTGTGTGTGTGTGTGTGTGTGTGTGTGTGTGTGTGTGTGTGTGTCCTTGACACCTCTGACTCCTTCAATCCCTCCTTCCTGTCTTCAACAGGCTTCCCCAAGCTCTGCCTAATGTTTGGCTGTGGGTCTCTCAATTAGTTTCCATCAGGTACTTGGTGAAGCCTCTCTGATGACAGTTATGCTAGGCTCCTGTCTGCAGGTATAGCAGAATATCATTGATAGTTTCAGGGAATGGGCTCCTTCTCATGGCATGGTTCTCAAGATGGGCTGTGTGTG
>NW_022196894.1:4331668-4394505 GCF_008632895.1 Mastomys coucha
TGTGTGTGGATGGATGATGGGTGGGTGGCTATGCTCAGGTTCCCTGGCATACATGTAGAGATCATTAGACAATATTTGAAAGTTCATTCTCTGCTTTCTTCCATGTGGGCCTGAGATTGAACTTACATTGACACACTTGGCTGCAGTTGTCTTTACCCACTGAGCCTTCTTCATGGCCCTCTGTCTGATATTGTCAAGGCTGAGTGGCTTTAGTCATTGTGAAAAGCAATGGGTTTCATAATGAGACTTTTCATTCAAGCATATTGCTACGTTGACAACATTCACCTCCCAGTGCCTTTCCCTGTTCCTCTCTCCTACCACTTGCCCTCTTCCTCTTCACAAATTGTCCTCCTTCCACTTCCTTGACCTGTGCACGTGGGTGAATAAAATATACATTCCACATATGAGAGAAAATATGCAGTATGCACCTCTTCGAGCCTGACTTGTTTCTAGTAAAGTTTCATGATCTCCAAAGCTCCGTGCATTGTCTTGCATATGACATCATTTCCCTCTTTAGAGCTGAATGACACTCCATGTATGTGCTGTGTCTTTCTCACTCATCTCCAGGTGGGCCTCGAGACTGAGTCCATATCTTGGTTGTTGTGAACAGTGTTGCAGTAAACTTGATGAGACAGTATCTCTGTGCTGTGTTGATATGGTCCTGTAGACATATAGCCAGGAGTGATACACAGGGTCATATGAACTTTGTAGTTTCAGCTTTTACAGCAGCCACCATACCTGATTTCCCCAGGGCTTGTTTGAGTTCACAACTCCACCATCAGTGTGTAAAGCTACCCACTTCCTCACTAAAATTTTGACTTGTTTTCTTAAATTAAACTTGGGTGAGGAAGAGCCTTATTTTAAAAGGATGAAGAACCTGTTCCTTCTTTGCCTGACTCCTTATCCTTCAAGCCTTCTAGCATCTCCCCTCCTGGGCTCCCTTCTGCCTCAGGCTGGGCTGGACAAGCCAATGTCTCCATGAGCATTCAGTGTGCCACTGCTCCCTGCAGAGAACATACTGAATTACAAACTTCTGTGTATTTGTTCTTCATCCCTCTCTGTGTACTGTATTCCAGGTCAAGACCAGCAGCTTATTGAGCTCTTCTATGTGCTAGGAACTGTTCTGGGATGCTGAGATGTATAGACCATCCTTCTAGGCATTCCATCCTACACTTCTTAGTTACCCTTCATGGAGATTAGGATAATGCTATCTCACAGCCAGTGTAACAGCTGAGATTTGGGCAGAAGCAATTGGTTCCATAAAATTCAATCTTTCATTTCCTTTATTTCATTTTTTCATTTTCAGAAATATATATCTGAGTGTGTATGTGTGTTAGAGAGAAAGAGAGAGAGCACATTTTATATGAGTGTGTATGTGTGTGCAAGGAAAGGGGGCACACATGTACATTTGTGACTGGTGTTTGAATACCTAAAGCTGATGCCAGGAATCATGTTCCATAGCTTTCCCACCTTATCCACTGGGGCAGATTCTCTCAATCAAGCCCAGAGCTCACAAACACACTAGCCTTGCCAGCCACCTTGCTGGTCCTCAATCTCTTCCTTCTGAGACTGAAAACACAGGCAGGCTGAATACTCATCCAACATTTATGTGGGTTCTGGGATCCAAACTCCAGTTCACATGCTTGCAATGCCAGGACTTTAGCTGCAGAACCATCTTCCCAG
The DNA here is from genome assembly GCF_008632895.1 of Mastomys coucha. NCBI lineage: Eukaryota > Metazoa > Chordata > Mammalia > Rodentia > Muridae > Mastomys > Mastomys coucha. The sequence continues at coordinate 4,333,352 of NW_022196894.1, forward strand.
CTCAAATCCAAACTTTTAAAATGTGCAGTGCTGGAATCCAGGACAGTCAAAAAGTTATGCAAGCACCAGGACTATGGCTCAGTAAATAAAGTGTTTCCCATGACAGAAAGAGGACCTGGGTTTGGATCCCTAACACCACCATAACAGCACTCACCTTTACCCCAGCACTGGAGAGGCAGACATGGTAGATCCCTGCATTTGGTGGAAAAGTCAGCCTAAAAAAAAAAATCAGTGAGCTGCAAGTTCGAGAAACACTCTGGCTCAAACAATAAGATGAAGAATTACTGAGGAAAGTTCTCAAAATTGACCTTTTGATTCTACATGTATGTCCGCATGCACCCACATTATGCAATAATCACCATATTGCCATAATATTTATCTCCTTCCTCCACCAATGCAAAAGAAAGTATCTTCCAATCAGGAGTCTCTCCCGCTCCTCTTCATGGCTTATCCACAGCTATCTACTCTCTGTCTCTGCGTATTGACCCTTTGGAGATAATTGCATACAAGAGAACACATTGTATACACATTGTATATCTTTGCATCTGACTTTTTTCCAACCTTCTCAAAATTCATTTCTCTTGGAGCGAGTGTCTGTACTCCCATTTTATAGCTGAGTAATGTTACATTTTCTGTAAATGTCATAATTTGTTTATCCTTCTATTAATTGTTAACTTCCTTGACACTTTTGGCTACTTTGAATTTGATGGTTTTGTTAAGGAATAGATTTTAAGTTATATTGGGTATAAGCACAAGGAAATGAAGTTTCCAGGCTTTCTAATATCTCTATTTCTAATGTGCTCAGAAGTTGCCAAACTATTTTCCAAATCATGCACACTCTTTTGTACTCCTTCAAGCAATTTATATGAGTTTCAAAGTCTCTACACCTTTGACAAACCTTGTCACTGGTATTTTTGAGAGGATCTATACTACAGGATATGGAGTTGTACAGAATAGAACTGTGGTTCTCAACTATATTTCCATAATTACTAGCAATACTGAGCTTCTTTTCTGTATCTATGGTCCGTTCGTGTATTTATTTTGGACATTTACTGATTCTAATTTTCCCACTTTGCCATTCTTATTATTGATTTTTCTGTTTTTATTGAAAATAGATGCTTCTCTCATACAATACATCCCAACTACAGTTTCCCCTCCCTCCACTACTCCCAGCACACCCCACCCCTTTCCTCAGATCAACTTCTTATCCATCTACCTTCAGAAAAAAGCAAGCCTCCAAGAGACAACAACCTAACACAACAAAACAAAATACAGTAAGACAAAAGTGCAAAAGGCAACCTAACAGAGGAAACATCCCAAGAATAAGCAAAGAAGTCAAAGATGCATCTGCTTTGACCATTAGGAGTCCCCCCAAACACCAAACTAACAGCCACATCATACACACAGAGGAACTGGGACAGACCCCTACAGGCCCCATGCTTGCCCGTCCAGTCTTTGTGAACCCATATAAGTCTTTCATTGATTCAGTAGGCCATGTTCTTCTGGTGTCCTCCATACCATTTGATTCCTAAAGTCTTTCTACATCTCTTCTGCAGAATTCCATGAGCTCCAAAGGGTGGAACCCACTGGAGATGTCCAATTTATATTCTCTCTCCATACAATTTCTGGTTGTGGGATTTGTATCTTCTCCCATCTAGTGTTAAAGGAAGCCTCTCTGATGGTGTCTGGACAAGGCACCAACATGTAGCAGAATACCATTAAGAATCATTTCATTGGTTTTTTTTTTTTTTTTTTTTAGACTGGAGTCATGCTTGGTTCTACCCTGGAATCCTGGGCTAATAAATCTCTGGTTCCTGATAATCCAAGCAGAGTCCCACATAGGCTTCCTTTTGTGGAATGAACCTCAAATTATTCCAGACATTGGTTTGCAATTCCCACAAATTTAGTGCTACCATGGACCAGGACTTCTTCGGGAAAGGACAGATTGTAGGTGAAAGGTTTTGTGGCTGGGATGGTGTCCATGATTCCCTTTCAGTAGCCTGAAGAGTAACTTCACACACCAGAGACTAGAACTTAGGGATGAAGGCTCCCTGCAGCACCAGCTCTACCTCTCCATGTCCAGTGAGTTCTATAGATGTTCTATTCAGCATAGGGGCCATGCTGTTAGTTTATGGAGAACAATACTCTGCACTAGTATCATCTTGGATTATTTGGGGGGATCTACAAAGGAACCTCCAGCCAAATACTCAAGCAACCCAGTCCCACTACTGAAAAACCTTGCCTTGGATACGAGAGATGGCCAGTTCAGTCTCCACGTCACCCACTACTAAGAGTCATCACTAGGATCACCCTCACAGATTCCAAGAAGTTTCCACTGCAGTAGGTCTCCACACTACCCTGCAATTGTTCTCCTATCTCAACTATCTCTCATATTGTCTCACTCCAAGCCATCCTCCTTAATCTGATACCCCTCATTTCTGTCCCCATCTGCCCCAGTCAACTGCAAAATTTATTTGATTACCCCTTCCCGGAGCTATCTTTATATCCTACCCAAAGCTCTCCACTTTAAATAAACTCCAAGTCTACAGATTGTAGATTAGAAATCATTTACTTATCAGCTAGTATCCACTTATGAGTGAATACACACCATATTTATCTTTCTGGGTCTGGGTTATCTCACTCAGAATGATTTTTTCTAATTCTGCCTATTTGCATGAAATTTTCATGATGTCATTTTTTAACAGCTGAGTGTAAATTTGTAAATGTGCAAATAGACATTTTCTTTATCTATTCTCTGGTTTGGAGACATCTAGGTGTTCCTACTTTTTGGCTATTATGAGTATGGCCACAAAAAAGCATAGTTTACCAAGATTCCTTGTGGTAATATGGAACCTCCTTTGGGTATATACCCAAGAATAGTATAGTTTGTGAGAAGGCTAGGCTGACTCCATGACAGGCTTCAAATTGGCAGTTCAGGAGACTAGGCCTAAATCTCTGTTTCCAAGAACCAAGCAAGTCCAGTCTAGACCAGACCTCAGAAGCTGCCCTGCCACCTGGTCTGAGACAAGGACAATGGATCAGCAGCAGTTTCCAGATTTCCCCAGCAACAATTTCCAACCCCCACCCCCAGTCCTCAGCAATAGTTCTGGAATCTCCCTAGAGATAGTGCCAAGATTAAGATAGAGGTCACCTACCCCCTCCTTAGAATTCCTCTAATGAGCTTTAAATATGGACTGTGAGCTCACTTCGTGGTCTCTCCATCTTTGTAGATAGTAGACGCCAGCATGCTGGAATTCTTCAGAATAAAATACTCTTTGCATTTATATATTATATGAATCACAGGTATCATTGTTCTGCAAATCACAGATCCTTACACTGGATCTTGTGGTAGATTGATTCCCAGTTTCCTGAGGAACTAACATTGATTTCCATGGTGGCTGTCCAAGTTTGAACTCCCACAAGCAATGGAGGAATGTTCCCTTGTTCTGCATCCTCACCAGCATTAACTGCTGGTGTGTGTTTTTTATCTTAGATATTTGGACAGGTGTAAGATGAAACCTCAGAGTCATTTTGATTTGCATTTCCCTAATGGATAAAGATATTGAATATCTCTATGTGTTTCTCAGCCATTTGAGATTCCTCTATTGAGAATTCTCTAATTGGATATCCCATTTTAAATTACCATTATTTGGTTTTTTGATATCTAGTATTTTTAAGCTCTCTATATATGTTTTGGAATGTGGAGATGATAAAAAATCTTTTTCCATTGATAGTGTCCCTTGCCTTCCCAAAGCTTCTCAGTTTCATGAGGTTCCAGTTATTGTCAGTCTTAGAACCTCTGTTCTTGGTGTTCTATTCAGAAAGTTGTCTCCTGTGCCCATGAGTTTAAAGCAAAGGTTATTCCCCACTTTCTATTCTCTCAGGTTCAGTGTATCTAGTTTTATGGTGAAAAAACTAGATCCGTGTGGACTTGACTTTTGTGTAGGATCATAAATATAGATTAATATGCATTATTTTACATGCAGATATCCAGTTTGGCCAGCACAATTTGTTGAAGGTGATGTCTCTCTTTTTCCAGTGTGTATTTCTTCTGGCTTTGTTATTTAAAAGATCAGGTTCCATAGGTGTGTGGAGTTATGTCTGAGTTTTCAGTATTGATCAATATATCTATTTTATGACAATAACATGTGTTTTTGTATTACTATAGTTTGTGTATTTTTTATTACTATAGTACAATGTGAAATGAGGAATGGTGATACCTCCAACAGTTGTTTTATTGTTAAGCATTATTTTAGTTATCCTGGATATTTTGTTTTCCATATGAAGTTGAGTATTATTCTTTCAAGATATGGAAAGAATTGTGTTGGAATTTTGATGGGAATCGTGTTGGATTTGTTGATTGGTGTGGGTAAAATAGCTAGTTATATCCTGTTAGTCCTACCCATCAATGAGCATAAGTGATCTTTTATCTTCTGTTATCTTCTTCAACTTCTCTCTTCAAAGTTTTTACCATACAAAACTATCTATCACTTGATTAGTTAGAATTACCCCCAAAATATTTTATATTATTTGGGGTTATTGTGAAAGGTGCTATTTCCCTTATTTCTTTCTCAGTCCATTTGTCATTTGTAGAAGGGCTACTGATTTGTTTTATTTTAGTTAATTTTGTACTCAGTCACTTTGTTTAAAGTGTTTATAAGCTATAAGATTTTCCTGGTGAAATATTTAGGGTCACTTATGTACAATATAATATCATCTGGAAATGATGATATTTTGACATCTTACTTATATCTCCTTGATCTCCTCCAGTTGTCATACTGCTCTAGGTAAAACTTCAAGTTGCTATATTGAATAGATATGGAGAGAATGGACAACCATGTCTTGTACTTGATTTTAGTGGAATTGCTTGAAGTTTCTCTCCATTTCATTTGATGTTGGCTCTAAGCTTTCTATAAATTGTCTTTAATATGTTTATGCATATCCCTTGTATCCCCTATCTTACATAGACTTTATCATGAAGGCATGTCAGATTTTGTCAAAGGCCTTTTCTGCATCAAATTGTATGCGTGTTTTTTTTTCTTTCAGTTGTTTATAGGGTGGATTACATTTACTCTTTTTTATATATTGAACCATCCCTGCATCTCTGAGATGAAACATCATGGTGGATGATGTTTTTCATGTGCTCTTGGATTCAGTTTGCAAGAATTTTATTGAGTAGTCTTGCATCTATGTTCAAAGGGAAATTGGTGTGTAATTCTCTTTCTTAGTTGAGTCTTTATGTGGTTTTGGTATCAGGGTAACTGTGACCTAGCAAAATAATTTAGGCAATGCTTCTGTTTCTATTTTCTGAAATAATTTAAGGAGTGTTGACATTATTTCTTTTGAAAGTGTGGTAAAATCTATGCTAAAATCATTTGGCCCTGGGCTGTTGTGGTTTGGAGGTGTTTTTTTTTTTTTTTCAATGATTGTTTCTATTTCCTTAAATGTCATAGGTCTATTTAAATTGTTTACCTGATATTGATTCAACTTTGACAAATGGTACCTATTGAGAAAATTATTCATTTATTTTAGATTTTCTAAATTTATGGAGTACAGGTTTTTAATATATGACCTAATGATTCTTTAGATTTGTGTAGTGTCTTTTGTTATGTCCCTTTTTTTGTTCCTGATATTGTTAATTTAGATATTGTTCTCCATCTTTTAGTTAGTTTTGATAAAGGTTCTTTTTATTTAATAGAGAACTGTTTAATTTCCATTAATTTGTAAGTGTTCAGTTGTTTCTGTTGTTATTTATATCCAGCTTTAATGTATGGGAGTCTGATAGTGCGCAGGAAGTTATTTCAATTTTCTTGTACCTGTTGAGATTTGCTTTCTATACAGTATATGGCCAATTTTGGAGAAAGTGCCATGAGGTGCTGAAGAGAAGGTTTATTCTTTTGTGTTTGGGTGATATGTTCTGTAAATATCTGTCAGTTCCATTTGGTTTATAACATCCATTAGCTCTAATATTTCTCAGTTCTGAATAACCTGTTTACTCTTAAAAGTGGATTATTAAAGTCTCCACTATCGAGGTGTGAGTGTCAATCTGTGATTCAAGCTGTAGTAGTATTTCTTTTGCAAAATTGGGTGCCCTTGTGTTTAGGCACAGGTGTTACGAATTACAGTGTTACCTTGGTAGATTTTTCCTATGGTAATTATATCCTTCTCTTTCTCTTTGGATTAGTTTTGGTTTGAATTCTATTTTGTTAGATATTGAAATTGTTACAATAGTTTGCTTCTTGGGTCCATTTGCTTTGAATGATTTTTAGAATCCTTTGTCCTGAAGTAATATCTATCTTTTATGTTGAGGTGTGTTTCTTGGATGCAGAAGAAGAATGATTTTTTTTTTTTTGCATCCATTCTGATTGTCTGTGATTTTTTCAATTGGGGGATTAAGACCCTTGGTATTAAGAGATAACAATTGCAATATTTGTTGATTCTTCTTTTTGTTGTAGATGTTGTTGCTGCTATTGCTGCTGCTGCTGCTGCTACTGTTGCTGCTGGTGGTGGTGTTGGTGGTATGTATGTATGTATGTATGTATGTATGTATGTATGTATGTTCCTGTTTTAGCTTTGCTGGTGTGAGATTATTTATGTCCAATGCTTTCATTGGTGTAGTTAAACTCCTTAGGTTGAAGTTTTCCTTGTGGTAACTTCTATAGGGCTAGGATTGTTTGAATTTGACTTTGTTGTGGAATGTTTTATTTTCTCCATCTATGGTGGTTGAAAGTTTAGCTGATATAGTAGTCTGGGCTAGTATCTGTGGTCTTTTAGAGTCTCAGCCCTTCTGGTTTTTAGAGTCTCCATTGAGAGATCAATTGTAATTCTAATAGGTTCTAATAATAGGATATATATATATGTATACATATATATATATATAATAGGATATATATATATATATATATTTCCAGAATTTCTTCAGTTTGTACTTTCTTTATTGATCCTATTTCCATTTTCAGGTCTTGAACAGTTTTATTCATTCATTTCTATTTTTTTTCTTTTCTTTGTGTGTGTGTTTTCTTGAATTTCTTTAAGGAATTTATTGATTTCCTCTTTAAGGACCTTTACTAACTTCATATGGAAAGTTTTAAGGTCTTTTTGGTGCTTCAACTATTTTAGAATATTCATGGCCTGCTTTTGTAGGATAGCTGGGCTCTAGTGGAAATATATCGCCCTGGCTATTATTGATTCCCTTCTTAAGCTAGTTATTTAGGCATCTTGACTTGGGGTGCTGATTTGTGGACTTGTCTTTGAGGAGTGGGTGTTTTGTTCCTTGGTTTCTGTTTCTTCTCTGGATTTTCAGAGTCTGATGGCTGTGTGTGCTCCCTCTTCTCCTGGCCTGTTCAACTGGTGTGTTCACAGAGAGTGCCTGCTGGTGTTGGAGGCTGGGATCCACTGAGAGCAGTCATGAAGAAATGGTGTATTGGATCCACAGGAGGTATAGACAGGGAAAGAAGGCTGCAGCTGGTGTTCTGGTGTAGCCAGACAGGGATATGGCTAAAGGATTGTGTCGACTTGAGGAACAGAGAAAGCAGACAATGTCTGTGGGCAACTTACAGGTCTTCCTGATTGTTGAATTTTAAATAACTTCCCATCTATGGATATGGGCTGTCTTTCTATTTATGTCATCTCTAATTTTTTTCAACAATGATTTTGTACTTTTGTTGGGTAAATCTTCTTCTTCTTTAAATTTTTCCTAAGTAATTTGTTCCTATTTATTTACAAGTATTTTTTACAACATATTTTGATAATATGCTGTCCCTCCCCAACTCCTCCTAGATCCTCCCCACCTCCTCAATCTATCAAACTTTATGTTCTTTTTCTTCCTTTCTCAAAAATAAAATGAAATAAAAACAAAAACAAAAATCAATACAAGCTGGAAAGAATAAAGCAACAATAGTGAAATAACAAAATGGAACAAAACACACACACACACACACAAACATTGTTTTTGTTTTGTGTTATGCAGCTACTTCTGGGCATTGAGCCTGCCCTGAAGTGTGGTTGACATATCTAGCTGCACTCCATTGGAAAAAACTAATTTTCCCTTTCCCAACAAGTATCTATTGCCATAAGCTTCTTGGTTAGAAGGGGGACTTGTGTCCAATTTCCTTTCTCCGTGCTGAGATTTGGTCCAGTTTGAGCCTGTTCACATCTTATACTTGCTTCCACAGCCTCTGTGAGTTCATAGGTATATCAGTTCTGATATGACTTGATGATGCTATTTCCTTGAAATGATCCACCAACTCTGGCTCTTACAATCTTTCTGACAAACAACTCTTCAACATAGATTCCTGTGTCTTTGAAGGGTTTAAAAAAGACATTCCATTTAGGGTTGAGTGCTCCAAAGTCTCTCATTCTGTACACATTTCCTAGATGTGAGTCTCTGTGTTACTTATTATCTACTATAAGAAAAAGCTTCTCTTAAGATAGTTGAATGCTCTTTAAGAATGCCATTAGTTCAAGGCTATTCTCCCACTTTCTCCTTTATTTGCATCAGTGTATCTGATTTTATGGTTACGTCTTTGATTCACTAAAACTTGTTTTGTGCAGGGTGATAGATATGGATCTACTTGCATTCTGCTACATACTAGCATTCAATTAGACCAGCAACATTTGTTGAAGATACTTTCTCTTTTCCATTGTATATTTCTGGCTTCTTTATCAAGAATCCAGTGTCCATAGGTGTGTGGATTTATGTCTGGGTCTTCAATTCCAATCCATTGGTCAATATGTCTGGTTTTATGCCAATACCATGAAGTTTTTATTACTCTAGTTCTGTAGTACAGCTTGAATTTGGGGATGGTGATACCTTCAGATTTGTAATCAGGCAAGGCCTCAAATGGATGGATTGGGACACCAACTCACCCACAAAAATTTTAACCTACAGTTGCCTTGCCTGCTGAGTGTTCTGGGACCAGAACCTGGAATGATAATCATAAAAGAAACTAGAATTTTTTCATCCAGAAACTGCTGAGAACAGATGTAGAACCCCATAGCCAAATATTAGGAGGTGCTCAGGAAGCCCTGCGGAGGAAGAAGAGGAAGATCAAAGGAACCAGAGGGGTCAGGACTACCACAAGAGCACTAGCCACAGAATCAAGTGACTGAGACTCAGGGAGCCTATGGGGGTCTGACCTAGGTCCTTTACATATATGTTAAGGCTGAGTATTTTGGTGTTCTTGTGGAATTTCTAATAGTGGGAGTGTGGAATGACTCTGCCTCTTTTGTAGGCTTGTAGAACTCTTCTCCTACTGGGTTGCCAGCTTTAATGTGATGGTATATGTCTGGTCTTGTAGTTTGTTATGCCATGTTTGGTTGATGTTCCTTGGAGGCCTATTCTTTTTTAAGAGAACATGGAGTGAGAGGGGTTGGGGGTGAACTGGGGGTGGGGGCATCTGCAGTAAGGATATATGAGCAAAAAATTTAAAAAATAATTAGAGGCCATTTTATTGCTATGTTCTATTAGCGGAATAATAGTAGTAGGTTTTGCCCTAGGCTTATCTAATCCCAGATCCTTGGCCACATTAATAGTGTCAGGTATGGGTTCCATCTTATAAAATGGTCCTTCAATCCAATTTTTAAAATGTGATTGGTAACTCTCATAACATTGTCTTAACTAGTCAGGTAATTGGGTAACTCTTGTAGGTCACAAGGATTCTAGCTGGATGATATTAATGATTACCTTTTTCCTCAGTAGCTTTCAGCATCATGAGTGGTGGGTGAAGGTGGGGTGAAGCTTCCAATTGAATACCTCTATATTCAATGACTTAAGTTTTGTCTTCAGCAGTAGAGCTTTATCAATCATGTTATAGAGGGATCTCAGCAATAAGCCATGATGTTTGGAAGGGTCTAATGCATCCAGATGGCCAACAGCTCAACAAGATGTAACAAATTCCTGGCACTGGAGGTTTTACTTGGTGGCATAAGATGTCTATTTAGGGCATTGTCTTTTTGATATTGCTGTAAATAAAATTATTTTCTAAAATTTATTTTCATTTTGTTTACTGTTTGTATATTGAAATACAACTGGTTGTTATATATTTTATAGACAAATGTACCCAGAAAATGTTCTTAAATTATTTATTTTCTGTTGTAATTTAAACTTGGGGATCTAGGGGTTCAGGCTCATTATTACTTCCTCTATTTAAGATCATTTCATCACAGTGAGTGATAGCTTTACTTCTTTCTTTTCTGCTCTAGATGATTTCTTGGTTTTCCTTGATTTATTTGTACACTAAAATCGTTTCTTAGTGGAACTTGTAGTTTCTGAAGCAGAGCATTGCATGGAAGATGAAATGAAGATTTTAATCTGACAGGATGCTGGTAATTTTCAAACTTTAGAGAGATTATCAGTCCCTTTGGGCTAAAAAGATGGTTTAGCTGTTAAATGCTAAATCTCACAAGCAAAGAGAAATGTTATTATTGTTATTATCGGGCTGTGAGGAGGAACCCATAGTAACTTGGGAGGAAGGAGAGAATTTAGAGCATAGTGACTGAAGTCTAAGAGCATGGAAGGGAGGCAGTAGGTCGCTTTCCAGTTCCTACTTTGTGTACCTCATGGTGCCATTCAGTGAAATTCCTGTTAGAGACACGGGTTGGGAAGAAGGAACATGAGGTCTAGATGTGCTCAGAAATCTAGGCTGGTTTTCAATGTGCAACCATCCAAGGCATATGTCCACAAAGATGAGTCAGTGAAACTGGACTGGGGCTTTTTATCTCAAGGCAACTCTCCTAGGGAGGTCACTGAGCCTCAGTGGTCATCAACACAGGGAGACTTACAAGCACACTCTGTTAATATCTAGGATCCTGCCATTTATACTTTAAATATCCACCAGGGCAGCTTCTTGCCCTGGTCAGTTGAATATGAGCAAATGTCTACCAAGCACAAAAGCTACAAATGCAGTGCACACACATGCACATGATCTTCAGCAGTGATCCAGGCAGAGATTGTTATGATGGAAAATATAAGCCTAATTATGAAATATGAGATCACTTGTCATATCAGTAATATTTAATCTATACTGATTGATGAACAACATTGTGAGTTAATGAGGAGCCAATGAATTGACATAATGACTTTAGAGTAATCCAGTGCATAGTAGGTCCTCATAAATAATTAATTAACCCCTCTAAGTCAATATCCTGAGTGTTAAGTTTGCCTTATGAAGATATAAATAGCTGAACATATATATCACATATATATTAAGACCTTCTTCTCCAACACACAGTGGGTGCACTAGCCACATTAGATGCGTGTTCACTCAAATGCCTCAATAAAAATCTTCTCAGAAAATAAAACCTCCACAGAAAGCAAATCTGTCTTCTTTTGTCTAACTGTGTATTCCTTTTTTCACTTGTGAATCATGGTATGTTTCTAGGCCTGCTTTATTTCTATTTTCCTGCACAAATAGTCACCCCTGATCCAGGGAGCACCATGTCCCAGGTCTGGAATAGCACTTAGCTCTGCTCTTAACAAGCAGTGTAGTGAAAGGGGGTGTCAGGTTGGGAGATAAACGTCATCCAGCAGAGTTCAGGATGCTTGCATCCATCTGAGGAGAGAGAACTGTAATTCTGTACCTTATAAATAGACATATATAGCTCTGCATACATTATTAATATGGGCTTTATTGCTACCTTTATTGAATCTGCAATGGCACTTCTCTTGGGAAGCCACAAAACACAGGAAGATTGCATAGATGCCTGCATTAACCAGGACCACAATAGACTGGGCAAGTAAGTCTGTGCAAACAACAGTGTTCGTGTGAGCTGCATCTTATAACTCAAATAACATAATAACAAATAATATGCTCACGAAGCCCCACAGCTGCTATTGAAGTATTTTCTATATTTCCTCTCCATGTTGCCTGTGCTAGTACGAGAGCAGTCAGAGGAGCTGTGTTTAGAAGATACTCTGCAGGACTCACAAGAATCCTTCAGAAAAGATCTAGACCCAGACCCAGACCCAGATCAGACCCAGACCAGACCCAGACCCAGACCAGACCCAGACCAGACCCAGACCAGACCCAGACCAGACCCAGACCCAGACCCAGACCCAGACCCAGACCCAGACCAAGACCCAGAACCAGACCCAGGCCCAGACCCAGACCCAGACCCAGACCAAGACCCAGATCAGACCCAGACCCAGACCCACTCGGCCACACCTACAGCCCCAGACCAGCTCCAGCATAGCTCCACCTCCAGCCCCTCCTCTATCCTCAGTAAGCACCTTGTCCTTGAGCCTTTTTTCTTGGTATTCTGCCTTAAACAATGCAGGCCTGTTACGAATGAGAAATTACTTTCTATCTGTCATGCTTTTAAAAAAAAGAAACAACTTTTTTTTTTGAAACAATGACTTGCTGTACAGCCTGGGCTATTCTGGAATCTGCCTTCACCTTCTGGGTCTGGGGTATGTGTCATGGCACACAGCTCTTAAATTAAATTCTACCTCTTCACAAAACCCCTCCAGCCCTCCATTCAAAAGTAGCTATGTCATCTGTCTGTGTTTCATCCTTTGCCCTGTTAATACTGTCTGCCTTTGTATATCACCTTCCTATTTGTCTCTTTACCCTGTGATTGCTCTGCCCTTCATGACTGGGTCTCCAATGCAGGTTACTCCTCACCTGAATTGCACTGGAGTTTGTGATAACTATCTGTTGGGTCAGCGAATGCATGAGTCTCAGAATGCCAGACTCAATAGCTGTCTTACTGCTTCTATTCTGTCTATTGTGACTGTCTGTAGATGCAAGCTTCATGCAAAGAGGTACTCTGCCCTGTTTTGGTATAAACTGGAAAAGGCCCTAGTAAATGAATCCATCCTGAGCACTGCTCGTACACCGGCTCGGAGAACACAGGGCAAGGAAAAGTCTGGAACAGGTGGGGTTCACAGTCTGCCTCTTCCCTCCCAGACACAGCCACCCACCAGGTCAAGAGGGGCTGAAGCAGAGTCCAAGGCAAGAAGAAGCCTAGTCGAGTTGAGCACAAGTGTGTAGGAGGCAGGGTGTGGTGGGTCCTTCTTTTATTGGCCCTCTAGGTGAAGGTCTTCTCCAACAGTCTTTAATGAAGCAGCTCGCAGACAGGATCTTAGCTTATTCATATTCCTTAACTGTGGGTGGGTTTGAACTCTTAACCTTTATTTGGGGTGAACCAAGAGTGATACAGTTTTTGGGAGGGACATGAGAACATACAGGGAGGGAGAAGGTCATTGCCTGGAGGCTGAGGTTACAAAGATGACTCGTTAGCATGGAGAGGTGTTCCAGGTACTGGCACTTGTTTACATGTGCACAGAATAGGGAGAAAGTTAGCCCTACTTCTGCTAGTCCCAAGATGAGATTTTAATCTCAATTTATGAGGTTTCCAGGGTTTGTACATGCTTAGCCTAGCCCATTCCTTGCCAGTACCTCTGGTGGCGTGGCCCATGTGCCCTACATCATCTCATGCCAAAATAGCAGTTGAGGGCTCCTGTTCATTTCATCTCACCCTATCTCCTTAAACCCTACAGCTCTGTTTTGGATAACATAGCTTTCTCCAACTTCCTTTAGCTCATTAATCTCATCCCTTTGAAAGTAAGCCAAGAGCCTCTCCATGTCTTATTGAGAACAATGACTCTTCATTTAAATCCCACATATCCCCACCCACTCACACCATGGTGATAAAATAAAGAAGACACTGTGGGCTAAGACTGCTGTTATTTTAAAATACCCATTCAGAGCACCCACAGTCCTTGTTCTTCCCTCTGCTGAAAAGTATCCTCTGTTACAAACCAGTCACTTTCAAAGGGTACCCCACTGCCAGAGACTGGTTTAGCAGAGGGCATGTTATCCAATTCTGGCCAAACTGAAATAAAGAAAAATCAGCTGAGGCATGCTTCCAGTAACTAGATCCCAGCAGAATAAGAACTGCATTAGTAGAAAATGTTCTTGGCCTCTGTACACTGTGAACTTCGCTAGAAGTCAGTTCATGAGGAGATGGTATCCTCAATGCAGAAATACACATTCTCCAAATGGAGTTGGAAAAGGACATAGGGTAGAGAAATATGAGTCCTAGAACACATGATGGGTAAGTCCATAAACACAGGACCACCACTTGCTGACCTTTCACTGAAAGAAACTGGAGCTATTTTGATCTTACTTAGCAATGATCAAGAGTTATTGGTAACCAAAGGACACCCCCAAATTACAAACATCCTAGACAAAATATTGTACTAATCTTTGAGGTAGAACACACATAAAAATCTCCATCCTCTAACAGTGGCCAGTCTAGCAAGATGTGGAGTAGACTCACATCAGGTATCTTCTCTGGTTGCATTCTGCTGTAGAACTGGTGTGCAAAAGTGTGATGGTCACCAGGAAACTACTAGAAGCCAAGGAAGACATAGGATTCTTAGTAGATGATTTGAGATTTTTGTTGTTGTTTTTGTTGCTTCTTTTGGTTTTTTTTGTTATTATTTTGTTCCTTTGTTTTAAGTTTTGATATATTTTACTATTAATATTTTTATTTTTTGAGATTATAACACAATTACACCATTTTCTTTCTCTTCCCTCCCTCAAATTCTCCCACATATCACTCTTTGCTCTTTTTCAAATTTGTGGCCTCTTCTACCAACATGACTGCCTAAACATGAGCTGAACAAAGAAGACAACAAGAAACATGCTAAAGTAGACAGAGAAATCTCCAAGAATTCTCAATCCTGCACAAAGAAATGGAGGCAACTGTATACCTACCCAGGAAAAAGTACAATTGTTCATTCACCTAGGTATCAAACAACTAGAAGTCAGAGAAAGAGGAGAAATGTCACTAAAAATATAACCTTGCAGAGACTCTTACAGAAGCTGAGTAAGACTTTATATATTTGTGCTGTAATTTTTGGTGTTGTGTGAACTGCATATCAGGGGCATTCCCTTCTCAGTAGCTTTGACAACTTGGTTGGCCAAATTTCCCTATGTGCAGCTCTGGTGAAAGCATAGATGAAGAGGGAAGCAACTCCTTCCTTCTGGGTTCTCTGAAATTTGGAAATGCAGAAGATAAGCTGTCCCAACCTTCCTATCAGTAAAAATCCATGTTATGTGACTTTTCCTGGAGTGATGTGGACAAATGTATTCACCCAAGATAGACTGATAATCATAGACCAAAGTAACCAAAGGAGGTTGCATGTCCAGTGAAATTTTTGGTTATTTACAATAGCATGAATTACTCCAAGATATTGACACTGAAAAGTTCTGCCCCAGCATGAGGTACAACTCGCATCCCTACACCATTTGCCAGCATCTTGGTATCTCCGACAGAAGTCTTTCTTGCAAACTATTGCCACAGCTTATATTACCATCCCAGTGAGGCATTGTAATCTTACACAATTCTGGAGCCTTTTAAGTTAAGTTTACTTCCTATGACAATATATTTTCAATTCAAAGGAAAACATTACAGAACAAGGAGAGACAACAGGTTGAAGGAGGTCAGTTAGACAGAGCTTTGCTGGGCTCCTGTTTGATTGTGAAGCCACCATGAATGGCTAAAGACCTCCCACCAGTATTTTCCTCTTCTGAACATAACTTTTGAATCTCAGCTAATTCTGCATTCAGTTATACATCAGATTCCAGTTCCCACAAAGAACCTCTTGTGAAATTAACAATTGTGATGAATAGTAAGAGCTTTTGATTGAGTCAGTCCAAGCTTTCTATGAGAGTCTCTGTTGTAACAATTTAACATTGCCCTTATAGTCCCAAAGTAGATGCTGACAGTAGAACCATGGCTATACCTAGGTGTGTGTTAATAAAACTTTATTTACAAACATAAACTGTGGACAGAGTTGGGGCATTGAATTGAATGAACTGATGAGTTCATTAAGGTTATGTACAGGCACATGGATGATTTACAAGCCTGGGTGACAGCTCAAGAAACCTGAATCAATGGAGAACTTGGTGTAGCATGCATGCAGTTCCACTGAGGAGTCTCTTTTCTAGTCAACTTTTCACCTTCTCTGTTCTAAAGCTTCTCAAGACCATGTGTAACAGACAACTGTTTCCAAGCTATACCACATCTACATTGTGTGCCCTTGAGGGAACTGCTTACCTCCCTGGGCCTCTATGTCTCTTCTGAAAAATTACATATAAAACCTATCGTACAGTCCTTTTGTAGGCAAGCAATAAAAGAGATGTTTGAAAAACATTCGCCACCATGCATCATGGTTGAGGTATTGGATTGCCGTTGTTTTCTACATGTGTGGCTTTTAATATAGCACTAACTATCTCCATCAAATGAGATGAAAAAAATAAACCTTACCTAGAAGCCAGTAACAATGGTGAAGAAAATACTCAGAGGAGATTAGGGAAGAAGGGAAATTCTCCTCTCTCTCTCTCTCTCTCTCTCTCTCTCTCTCTCTCTCTCTCTCTCTCTCTCTCTCTGTGTGTGTGTGTGTGTGTGTGTGTGTGTGTCCTTCCATCTGTCTGTCTCTCTCTGTCTCTGTCTCTCTCTGTCTCTGCCTGTGTGTATGTGTCTGTCTGTCTGTCTCAGTCTTTGTCTCTCTCTGTCTCTAACTCTCTATCTCTCTGTCTCTCTCTGTGGGGAGCAGGGGAGTTCTTTAGCTGTGGCTAAAACTGCCTCTAATTCCTAAAGGACCTGGTCCACTTAAGTGGATTTGATTGGCATTAATTATTTAAAATGATCATTTATTAATAAATAAAAACTTTATGAATGTCTTCCACTTATTCAGTGTTTTATAGGTTTTTTTTATTTTTACTTTATTCTGTTCAAAGGACTTTAAAACTAGGGCACACAGTATACCAGAAGGCATATGAATGTATGGGGGGAGTCATCTTTCAATTTGGGGAGGACAGCATTATTTCACACTAAAGCCAACTTGAATATATAATAGAGGAGAATACAGAATGCACTTTTTTTTTTTAAGATTGAGTTTGTGACTTCCAAGGTATTTCAAGTCAGAGAGTCACCAGGTTGGGCTATGTCCCAGGTGGCAGTGTCAGGAAGAGAATTGGTCATGTCTTTTTTTCATAGCCCCCTGCAAAATACTTAAAGAAGGAGAATTTTTAGGATTTCTGCAGATGACAAAACTCTGTAGGAATATGAGCTCACACAAGGTTGACTCTATGCTGCTGAAGGAGTCTTTAAACCTAGATTTTTAGCCTCCATGTCATCCACATACACGTAAGTGAGGAGAATCAGTCACGAGACAGAGAAACAGAGGGAGTTCTGTGTGCTAAGTACTGAGAGGATGAAAAAGTGATTAAACCAGGGTCCAGAAAGGCATAAAATCCTTTAGGCTCCACATGTCTTCACTCCAGAAAACTGCTAGTTCCTGAATCAACTGCATCTCCTCACAATGCAGTTACCACTTCTGTCAGGTGCTCCCTCCCAGCCACCCTCAGCACCAGGCCAAGCAGCCATATGAAGACAGAGTTGTGCTTTGTATAATAAAAATGGGATCTGCACGCACCTGTTTTATCAACAGTTTAGTGAGCACACACTGTTCATGGTTGGTTTGCTCTGAAGTAATCCCCTCCCAGCCCAGATTCCCCTGGAGAAGTCTGTGGTTGACAGTACCCGAAACAAAGCTTGGACAAACTGCCAAGTGGGTGGGTCACCATATAAGGGGTTCACTATCTGCTTTACTTTTCCCAAGTCCATCCACTCCTTGTGAGTCTGACCCCTAAAACATCCTAACTCAAGACAAATTTCCTGGAAAAGCTAGCACCAGCTGGGAACCCTATCAGTCTTGTACTTTGGTGACCAGAGGCAAACATGCCTTTCATTTTTCTTCCAAACAAAACACTGCAGTGTATTTCTTGTCCCTCATTTCTGGCTCCAGAGCCTTCTGAGTCTTGCTCTTAACAGACTACCCATGATATTCTGCCCCAGTCCTTCGAACACATCTATTTATAGCAGCCATCATTAGCTCTGCCGTCCAAGCATGGGCCTCCTTACCTGTCCCTCCCCATGTCCTCTTGCTGAAGTTTACTTCAAGGGTTTTCAGGGAGTCCTTTGTAATATTAGTTAACATGTACAGGAAAGCCCCAAGGTCATGTTCCACTCTTGGCACCCTTCACTTTCGATTTGAGAAATCCCCTAAAACTCTCATTAGTGCAGGCTGCCTCACACCTATGAAACTTTAAAAATATCTAGCTAATCAGCCACTTTGCACACCTCCATCCAGGCAGAGTGTGTCTGCTCCCACCGCCCCCATTCCTTTTCTTGGCATTACATTTGTGCAGATGAGAGCTGTCAAAAACCTGACTTCCTACAGTATTTAAAATATAAGGAAGAGAACTGCTCATCTGAAGCCAGCATTGCCACTTAAAGAGAAACAAAAAACCAGGAGGGAGAAGCAGAAAGTAGAGGGGGAGAGGGAGGAGTCAACAAGACATCCCTGTGTAGAGTCAGCTTTACTAAGGCCCATCACTGCAACTTAGGGCATTTATTTATTTAGTTAGTTAGTTGTTTGTTTGTTTGTTTATTGGTTTTTGTTTTTCAAGACAGGGTTTCTCTGTGTAGCCTTGGCTGTCCTAGAACTCACTATGTTGACCAGGTTGGCCATGAGCAGAGATCTGTCTGTCTCTGCCTCTCAAGGGCTGGGATCAAAGACAAGCATCACCATGGCCTGTCTAAAGGGATAGTAATTATAGTAATGGAAACCTAAAGTGTTACTTATTGAGTGTCTGTTCTTTATAAGTCACAAATCTCTATCTGTCTTTCCATATCTCTCTCTCTCTCTCTCTCTCTCTCTCTCTCTCTCTCTCTCTCTCTCAGTTCCTAAACGACCCCCAAAATACACACAAGTTTATATTATCAGAAAGTAGATCCCACAAAAGAAGTGCTAAGCTCAAACTATCAATGCCATTTTGTGGCTGGCGCAGCTTCTTCTACCATATTTATCCATCCCCTAAATCCATGTCTATATGAGAATACATGACACCTCCTTGGTGGCAAATTTCCTAGATGGATACTGCACAGAAATACTTGTGTGGAGAGACTCTGGGGATGGTTCTCTTAGCTATCCATGCTCTGTGGAGATAAAGTAGTCACAGTTCTACCATAATTGACGAACGCAAGCTTGTAAGCTGCTCACCATCTATGTCAGAATTATGTGGGACTATTTGTCAAACACACAGATTCCTGGATATTCCCTGTTGGTATTTCTGTGCTGCTGAGAGGCAATTAGCTCCTGTAGGCTGATGACTTTAAGGCCATGTAGGCTATTAAAAGGTGTGATCTAGTCCAAGTTCATGGGTCCTTGAAGGATGTATATTCATCCCTAGCTCTTCCTCTCTCGCCCTCTCAGATTAGTGGCTTCCATGAGGTGAGCAGCTCTTCAACACTACATTCTCTGCACCATGAACTTTCCACATTTCTAGAGACCTAGAAACTAAGGACCATGGACTGAGTCCTTCCAAACTGTGAGCAGTTTCTCCTTGAATCTGATTTGCTCTTTCATCTCATCGACTTAATGCAATACAGTATGATCCCTAACGAGTACTGAGTCTGGAGCTGTGCAGCTAACAGAGGGCACCTGTTGCTGTAGGGTGTCCATAGGTGATGGCTATTCACTCAGACATCTGAGATCCTCTGGACTGGGTCTAAGCTTTATTTTTGCAGCCTTACCCATGGATGGTCCTGCCACAGGGACCTGAGAGCTCCTTCTCAAATGGTTTGCCTAACAGAGGAGGTATCGAGGCAAAGCGAGAGAAACTTGTCAGCCAGTGAGCAGGCAAATAGTCTGCTCCAACAGTAATGGATTGTGAAAATGAAGGTAAATTCATCTCATAAGCAGCCAAACTGTAAGACTCATACACAGTAAGAATGGTCAGTATCATTTGACGCATAGATACAATATGTCCCAAACAGGTCTGAGAGCTTTGAACAGCAATGCCCTAGAGCTGATGAGGACACAGAAGACACTCTAAAAATGTCACATGCCAAGGTTCCCACATTTCTTCATAATACATATAACTTGTGACTTAGTTCTTTAACATGTGCATTTTGTCTTTCTTTTTAATCAGGATATTCAAATGGAATGTCTTTCATAAATGTGCTAATTCTCTTAAGCACTTAGTGCAATGCAGTCTGCCATTTCGAATGAAAATAGCAAATGGACATTCAGGTCACTGAATGTCATTTGACCAGTTATGACTGACTCTTCAAATCCTAATAGAGTTTTACATGAGGTGTGAGCACTTTGCAATCTATGTAGGAAGATCCACAGACGCCTAAAAGTCTAGTACCCTACAATGCTTCACAGTATTTGGCATTCATATACATATGTGCTTTTTCCTTGGGAAACAGACACATTGATTTAAAATTTATGTGTCTGTATAGTGGATGTACATGCTTTTTCAAGTGTGTGCACATGATGGGGAGTGCAGAGGCATGTGCATGTGTGTGTGTGTATGTGAGAAGTCCAGAAATTAGCATCAAACCTCTGTGTTCCTCTGTGTCTCTCCACCTTATTTGTGAGGCAGGTTCTCTCACTGATCTTGAAATCCAGTTTTATCCAGGCTGGCTGCCCAGTGAGCCCCAGAGATCTGCTTGTGTCTGTCTCCTCTGTGCTGGGATGACAAGCATGCACCATCACACCTGGCTTTTTACCACAGGTTCTTGGGATCTGTCTTAGGTTCCTATGTTTGTAAAACAGGTCCTTTAGCAGCTGTTCCATCATCTCCTCAGCCCTAAAAGATACTTTAAATGATGTAAATCACTGCCATTCCCATGGATTCAGTACACACACTTACATAAGATTTCGGAAGTGAATGAATTCAGGAAGTTGGATCCAAGCAAAATATTTGATGTCAACAGACAGACAAAGCCTATAGGTGGTTCCTCCCCAATATAAATTATTTTCTCCAGTGTCAGGTCTTAAGGGGACCTTATTTAAATCAGACTTCTTGTTGCTGCTGCTGCTGTTGTTGTTGTTGTTGTTGTAAGTTCTTTGGCTGTCTCTTGGGTCTGATGATTAAATATAATGAAAGGTGTGTATGGAATAGTATCACGCTATATACAAATGTTACAGCAACAGATCAGTTTGATAATTGCCCCATAGGGGAAAGGTTCACCAGACAGTGGCTATTTGGCAGAGTGGCCTAATGGAGCTCCTTCTGTGTAAGAAATAGAATTAGGTTGATATGAATTGCAATGCAAATGTTTGATTTGCATTGGACAGGAAAGAAAGAATCCTTTATGTGCACTTAATATCCTTGTCCAAGTTGGGGTGGATGGCAGAGACATTTGGCATTTGCCCACTTGATGTTTGGAAAAAATGGAGGCATTCCCGTTTTGCAAACAGCCCACAGATACATTAAATAACTCATTTCATGATGGACATCTGGACTCCTCAAACCTGCCAAAAATGGATCAGCTGCCGCCTGCCTTCCAACTTTATGTGGGGAACAGCTCCCTTCAAATAGAAAAACCATCACTCTGCAGCATCCTGGCATGTTGGGGGCTCATCTGTTCAAGCACAACACACATTCATTTTGATTTTAGGTATGTCTGAGCCTCTGGCTGCATATCCAATACTCCATACACCTGAGCAAAAAGAGAATCCTAGTTAATTAGATCAAGTACTCTATAAGGTAGCTTGACACCTGCTTCTTCTATGGTGGCTACTTGGAGAGTGGCTAAATCCATTAGTGACAGACAGGTGAGTAGTATTATCTAAAAGAAGTCTTTAATTTAGTAATTTGTGTCAAAAAAATTAAAAGGAAGGACAAATTTAACTAGGTATAATGAAACCAACACTGTTCAATAAAAAGTAAAACTTACATGAGTGTAATTCAAAGATCATTCTCTGTTTGCCCTGAGGAGCCATTGGTCAAACACAGTCAAAGCAATTCCCCACAACTTTCTTGAGTCTGCACCTAATTTCCTATTGACCACATTTCCTATGTGCTTTATAATCCTGGTTAGTATGTTACAACAGTGTTTTGCAATAAAAGCTGGGAGAGTTTGTGTTCGCCACCTACTGGCCAGAGAGATAGCTATTCATATTTGCATTTTGTTGTACCCAAAATTGGAGGTTAATATGCAAACCTCATATAGGAATCATTATAATAACAAGCCTTCGAAGTCAGTGTGCACTTCCAAAATCGGGTTCAAATGGAAAGATTTAAATATTTAAATATGTTTTAATACATTACATATACTTATCACAAACAATCAACTTTGTCTCTTGGGATGCATGCTATACCAATAAAAAGTAAAACCTATACCAGAAAAGGAAAGAAAATATTATTTGCAGAGGCCCTTGGTGCAAAGAAAATACAAGCACGTATGCATATATGCCTGCAGATTTCTACAGATGGGAAGCAAATACCACAGACACAAGGACTTTGCAAGTTAATCTAACTCTCCACCTTTTCTCCTATGCAAATATACTATCAAATTTCTGTGTACAAATGACTAACCACCATGGTATGTACTGTAATGACCATGCCATCATAGTAGCAAAGATTTTTTAATTATTTTTTCTGAGATTATAATAGAAAATAAGAACTTCTATTGAACATGTAGTATGAATCTGAAACTGTGCTAAGCAACTTTATATGTAACTCAGTCATGGATAACTCAGTCTTACTAGGTTCTTTGCTGTAGGCACAACAAATTCTTCCTATCCAAATAGTGTTTGTCAGGGTATAAAGAAATAGTAATGGATTTGCTTTCTTAGATTTTCTTGTCTGTCCATTGGCCAAGATGTTTATTATTAAAAGTATGTCACTATAAAAATGAAATTAAATGTCAGATTTAATTCACAAGGTCTGATTGTTCTAATTATTTTTTTTTTATTCTTTGGTTCAGCAAATACAAAAATGTTTATTAGACAACTTTATATGTTTTGGATTTCATTTTTGGAGGTCATTGTAACTTTAGCCCAATCACATAAGTGCACAGACTATTCTACAGAATTCCTCACAAAATTTCCCACCAGAGAGACTATCCCCTTTGCAAGCAGCCCAGCCATTGCTGTACCAGCCTGAATATCATGTTCTGCCACATCTGGTTTATGCAGTCCTGGGGAATGAACCCTGGGCTTCATGCATGTCCAGCAATACACCTACAAACTAAACTACACCCTGGCCATATCAAGTATCTTTTTTTATCTCCTTTTGCTTTGTTTAGAGGAAGAAACCTAAATCTGTATTTCTGTCTTCAGTGACCACCGTTCTGCTTCTGAACACTTTCAGCATGACTCACTTCTCATTTCCACCAAGCTTTTAGACATGGAAAGGCAATTGCTTAACAATTAAGTTCTGACTTTAACTCTTCTGGTCTCACATGTTTGGGGCTGTGCAATAATTCACTTAGAGTAGATTTCAGGACTACTAGAGCAAGAGATAATTATGAAAATTTCTGCACCATTGATTTGCTCCTCAATGACCTAAGTTTTAATTTATTTGGAAGAAGAGCGAACACGCTGGTAGCTCATGATGCAAACAGTTTGGGGAGCATGTGTGATGTACTGGACCTTTGTCAAGTTCAAAGGTAGCCATGGAAGAGTCTCTGTTTATTAAGTCAGTACAGTGTCCACTGAATGTTGAAACCAAAAATGGCTGTTTAAGCTCTTGTGCCATATGACTGAGCAGATATGAGATGATCTATCAACTCAAATTCATATTTAAAGAAATAGGTAACAAACTTGAACTTGCTTAGGCTGTAAGCTGAAGCTAGAAGCTCTACCACAGCTCCCCTGCAGCACTTTCATGGAAGCTTTAGGCTTGGTTATACAGAGTTTTAAGTATATACCTAGATTTGCATTCATTGCCTCTTCTTGTAGGACACTGCAGTAACTCAACACCCGTGAACCTTAGTTTCTTTCTTTGAAATAAAATGTAGATATGAGAAGATGTTTGACATGAGCAGAGATGAAGCTCAATAGGATGGTTTGGCTGACATGCATGAATCTTTGGTTTCAAGATCCAGAACAATATAAATCAGATATGTCTGTAACTCCAGCTCTTAGGGGCTGGCAAGACAAGGACATACTCTGATAGTACATGTCTGTAACTCCAGCTCTTAGGGGGCTGGCAGGACAAGAAGATGCTCAAAGCCATCTCTGGGTACATAGGCAGGTGGAGGCCAGCTAGACTGGAGATGCTGTCTTGGAAGGGGAGAAAAATGAAGAGGAGGAGAGAGGGAGGAAGGAAAAGGATGAGAGAGAGAGAAGGAAGAGAAAGAAGGAAAATGAGAAGAAGAAATCTGATAAAGAGGCTAGAAAGCTTAAATGACATTTAACAAGATTATACATGCACACAGGGCAGTTCTTCAGATTTTGTAAGTAAATGTTGGTCATGATTTTGATATGTGCCAATTTGGCTTATCACACCCCAGGAAACTTTAAGCTCTGGTTTTAAAGGGAAGAATGTGGAAATTTGTGGAGCCCCCAATTAAAGATCACGAAACACCATTACTATAACATCACCCTGGATCATCAGAGTGCACAGAACATGATTCAATCACCATCAGGATGAGAGAGGGAAGCCCACCTCCCCACTAGCCCTGGAAGTAATTTCATCAATTAATTAATTCTTCACTTACCCATTGTGGTACCTAGCCAGTGCCTAAACTCCTTATAGCTGGTCATGGTTTTAGTGTGTTACCTCATGATATCATGATAAATTCATTTCCAGTCTTTCCCCCAAACAAAACACCAACCCTGTTTTCATTTCTGTTTCACTAAGCAAATCACTAAGCAACTGATTCTTAGGTAATTTTCTTTGGGGGAATCATATATGTATTCCTATTTCATTTTACTTCACAGTTTAACCACCTCTTTCAAATATCATAATTAATATCAGATGGAACTGTCAAGGCGTCCAGTGCTTTACACAGCTGATTCTTAAGCACTAAAACTCATTTTCAACTCCTATTATATGTAACAACCTAGAAGTTTCAAAGGTGGAGGAAGTCGCAGTCCTAGAAGGTCCTACCAGAAGACATGCCCAGAAGCCACTGAAGTATATGTAGCCCTCCCTCTGAGAAACAATGGTATAAGCCTGCAGCATTATCCTGGTAGTCATTGCAATGGGAAATGAGGCTGAGGAACACTTAAGATCTACCCAAAGTGATGCCACCAGCCATACCAGTAGCATAGTACGGCTATGATCCATTGTCTACTCCATCACTATTAGAAACAGTGGAAATCAGGATACTATCTTTGCTTGAGCCCATCTTAAATGCCAGGATCCATCAGCTTTGGAGATTTATCTGTGAAGATGAGGTCAACACAGGACTTGAAAGGTTAAGCCTTTAATCAAATCATGGAATTGATCCCTGGCAGGTCAAGTGGATTCCTATAAAATGTGTTCATGCATCATTAACCATCTATCCAATTCTGTGGACGAGCAACACCATTCATTTAAATGGGAGTTGCAGGGGAGGGGGTGACTTGCTGCAAGAGAATAGGTTGGTGAAAACCTCAGTGTTTCTTCATGTTTCATTTATTCATGGAGTTCTGAATCAAGGGGTTCTGCTCTGGCCATATGTCTACTGCTTCTCAATGTGTTTAGCATTATAGAAGGCAGGCAAGCAATGTGAGCTGCGAAGGGACTGACATTTAGCCAAATCTTAATAGGCTCCCAGCAACTGCCATCAGAGTTTTACATCAATTAATTCATAGAACTCTGACAACTAAGTACCAGTATAGACACATAGGTAAAAATATACTAACCATTCCACCTGTATGTGTAAATGTATGCATATGTATATGCCTATATGATAGGATGTATGTGCTTATGTATATGATATATATATATATGTATGTACACATTATATATATACAACTTGTCTATCTGTCATAATATTCCTATTACCTAGGACTTACAAAAATATTTATGATCTATGAAAATGTTTTAATTAATTTACAAACATAACGATTAAACTTAGGCTAGAGAAAATACCAGAAGACAAAATATCATTATCTGTATGTATGTCTCTGTTTGTTCACAGGACCCAGTGCCTATGGCTCATGCTAGTTTTTAAGGCCCATGAAAACAATTCAAGACAATTTCATTTGTCTTGAAAACAAAAGAAATGGCCATCTGTAGTGGCTTACAGCTGTAATCTTAGCACTCAGGAGGCTGAAGCAGACGTATTACTGAGAACAGAAAGTTCTTGGCCAATGTGGGTTACAAAGTAAAACTCTCTCAAGAGAGAGAGCACTCCAGATTAAAGAAAATATCTTAATATATAATGCTAATAATACCTTGTCTCAGACAAAATGGAATTTGGTTTTGTTTTTTTTTTTATGTAGAGAAGGTACTTCAGACGCTGTGTGTGGATGTGCATATGTGTATGGACGTGCATAACGCCACTTCAGTGTTAAAGCTGTTGCTGACATGTTGCAGAACACTAAACTAAGGTTCAGCGAGATGAGTCCATATGTTGCAGCTGCATAAGAATGTACCAGACAGTCTGTATGACCATCGAGCCTTTTGAGTTCCACAGACAATGGGTCCTGCAGAAACTGGTTATTTTTGGAGCTCTGTTTGAGGAGGTAGAAATAAGCATGCTCACTTCAGTCCAAAACCAAAGAATTACAGGTACCATCTGCATGTGAAACCTTGGGGCAAAGAATCAAGTATCCACAGTTATAACTTGCCTTCTAGAGCAGAGGAAAGCAGAAAGAAAATTGTAAGCTGAGGAAACTGTAGGTAGCATGAGTCTTGGAGCTGAGCAAGCATTAAGCATCTTCAGGGTCTTTGTTTTTTTCAAGGAAGAATGGAAAAATGTATTTTCTGCCCACACTCTAGCCCAGCTGTCTACAATGATAAATGATGGGTCTTTCTTTAAATTTCCTTTCTGCTCAGCATGAGGACTGGCCGAGCTGGATATGTACTCGACACAGATAAATGGCTTTGGCAAGCCCACCAGATTGTCCACGTGGCAACAGATGGTCTGGCTTGGAGCTTTTGTTGTGCTAATGCTGAGACTTGCTGCTACCTGATGCAACTATTATTTCATAAACAATGATGCTGCCACCACCACTCTGTGGTTTAATTGTCCATGTTCTTCTTCCAGACACTGTCTTGGGTACTGACACCCTCAGGATGATAAGAAGTGAACCCAGCCAACCAGGTGTTGTGGCATCCAAGGAGAACACACAGAATGGAATGGAGAAAAGAGAGACAGGGGCTATGTTTGGTTTCCATCATGTCATGTATATATGTATGCTCAAAGGTATACCCTCAACTCTGGTCAATGAGAGCAAATAATTTCCACTTTATTTTAAGAGTCAAAAGCTGAGGTGTGTGTGGCCGGGGACAAGATTCAACAACTAAGAGGGCTTGCTACTCTTTCAGACAACCTCAACTTTGCCTCAAGCCATGTTAGGTGGCTTACAACTGCCTGTAACTCCAACTCCAGGGAATCTGGCACCACCTTATGGCCTCCGAGAGTAGCTGCACTTACTTGCACATATCCCCTCTCCCCCACCACACGTGCGCGCGCGCACACACACACACACATAATTTATTACATATTTTCTTTTTTCACATTTCAAATTATATCCCCTTTCCCGGTTTCCCCTCTGAAAAATAACACTTTCCCCTCCTCCCCTCTCTGCTTACCAATCCACCCTCTTCTGCTTCCTGGCCCTGGCATTCCCCTACACTGGGGCATAGAACCATCACAGGACCAAGGGCCTCTCCTCCCACTGATGACCAACTAGGCCATCCTCTGCTACATATGCAGCTGGAGCCATGAGTCCCACTATGAGTACTCTGGTTGGTGGTTTTGTCCCTGGGAGCTCTGAGGGTACTAGGTAGTTCATACTGTTGTTCCTCCTAAGGGGCTATAAACCCCTTCAGCTCCTTGGGTTCATTCTCTAGCTCCTTCATTGGGGACGCTGTGCTCAGTCCAATGGATGGCTGTGAGCCTCTACTTCTGTATTAGTCAGGCATTGTCAGAGCCTCTCAGGAGACAGCTATATCAGGCTCCTGTCAACCAGCACTTGCTGGCATCCACAATAGTGTCTGGGTTTGGTGATTGAATGTGGGAAGGATTCCCAGGTGGAACCATCTCTGGATTATCCTTCCTTCAGTTTCTGCTCCTTAGTTTGTCTCTGCAACTACTTCCATGGGTATTTTGTTCCCCCTTCTAAGAAGGATTGAAGTATCCACACTTTGGTCTTCCTTCTTCTTGAGTTTCTTGTGGTTTGTACACACATAATTTTTAAAATAAAAGGTCTTTGGTCTGGAGAAATGGCTGAGCAGTTAAGAGCGCCGCCTGCTCTTCCGAAGGTCATGAGTTCAAATCCCAGCAACCACATGATGACTCACAACCATCTGTAATGGGATATGATGCCCTCTTCTGGGGTGTCTGAAGACAGCTACAGTGTACTTACATATAATAAATAAATAAATCTTAAAAAATAAAAATAAAAAATATAAAAGGTCTTTTTAAATGAGATTTTGAGACTTGAGGGTAAACTGTCACCTTGCAATCCTCACTTTTTCACTGATGTACTTATATCTTTCTATAATAGTGAATACGTGAGGAAGAAATTAAGATTTTTTTTAAGTACTTACTATGTTCTGAGGCTTCTAATAATGTTTTTATTATTTAGTTATTTTTAGCAGTCACAAGAGTAACACTACAGAGGCTTGAATTTTGTTTTGGTTTTTTTTGGTAGGGTTCGGGGGAGTGGTTTGTTTTCTTATTTAAGGAACTTCTAATATACCTACCAGACTTGTGCTGAGAAGTTGCATAAATTAGCTGATTAAGACTTTGAAAGAGACTTAGGAAGAACAGGGGTGTGCTGATAAAACTTTGAAGGAGCCTATGAATAAAACTTTGTTTCAGAATGTTTTCTGATTTCTCTGGTGTCAGTATAAACAGTAGCCTCAAACCTTAAGCTGCCAACAATTTAAGAACAGACACAAAATTTTTCAAATATGTATCATCAATCTTGATGAACCAGTGCAAGCTTGCTTTATCATGAGGATGAATTCAGGTAGAGCATGATTGCTTTTGGAGAATCCCCCTTCTGTCAGGGGAGGACTGAGATGTCTACAACCCTCCCCTTTTATTACATGTTCCATGGGACTTCTTAGAGTCCCAGGACACATGAAATCTCCCCAACCCACAAAACATGTCTATGAAGTAAGTATTGCAATACTTCTCATTTTCAGGTCTGAAAGATCCAACATCAAGAGCCTGCTAAGTGGTAGAACTCGAATTCTGGCTCTGTCTACTTGAAACCTGATCAATTTGCTCTGCCTCTCTGAGGCCCAATCAACAGCAGCACAATAAGTAGTTTTCATACATTTGCTTTTCATTGGAAGGCGAACATGAGAATGATAGGCTATGTAAACCATAAAGAAATCCATTCTATTTCTGAATTCAGGCATTGATCTCCATGGGTAATATATGTGGAAAGAGAACACAGCAATAGTAGTAGAGAGATTCCACCTGCTACTGAATTAGGAGTTATTCCACCCTAAGCTAATGAGTTATGTGAAATGCCCAAGGTCCTTCCAGGGAGCATGCTTGATAGGAAGTCATAAATAAACATTAGTGGTAAAATATCTGCTCAAGAAAGCTGCAGAATCACCACTGGTGCCTATGATCAGAAGGCTGAGATCCAAAGACATGCGCACAGCCTAATCCTAACTCTCTGACTAGGAAGCACAAAAAGAAGAAAGGGAAGAATCCAGGTTGATGAACCAGCAGATTCATCTTGATACTTTGGTTAATCCTGGATAAATACTGAATAAAAGACTGAGGCCACTTATGCTGAAATTCTGGCACTGGAAATAGGAAGGTTGTATGAGGTCGATCCCAGAATGGGTCAGCTAGAGCTACAGATGGAGAGCTGTCTCAGGAAAAACGAAACATTCTCAGTAGGAAGGCTTAGTGGGTCCAGATGCTTGGTACCAAGCCTGATGACCTGAATTGCAGGCCCAGGGTCCACATGACATGGAAGATAGCACCAAACTCCAAAAGTTGCCTTCTGACCATCCCATGCATACCACAGCACCAGCTCACACATGCATACATATGCAAACAAAATATTTTATTGAAAAAGAAAGTAATTACAAGATAAGAAAAAGTTGCAATGAATGAATTGCATGCAGAAAATGTCATTCTATAGAATCAAGAAAACATAGATCAGAAACTGAAGAGCTCTGTGTGTTGGTGCCTAAGAGGGAAATGCAAGAAACAATTCTCACCTTTCCAATGGAGGTGGATGTGGACAGATGTAGCTATTTCATTATCCAGGTCTCAACTTCTTTTTCTTACAACACTAGGGGATCAAACCCAGGTCTTGCATAAGCTAATCTAGTGCTCAATAACTGAGCTCTATCTCCTCCCCCACATTCTAATTATTTTCAGTTTTGTATAAAGCAAAATTCTTTGGCTTATGCTAAACTAATCATACTAGTATTGGAACAAGACGCATTTCTTTCTGCCTCTAAAAACTGTATCTGCTTGGTACTCTGTGATCCATTCATAATTTGCATACCTTTGTTAAAGAAAATACTTTTGTTTCTTTCATTTACTTGTAGGGGAGACACGCAACAGAGGACAATTGGGGGAACTGGTTCTCTCTTGTGTCCATGTGGGTCCTGGGGATGAAACTCAGGTTGTCAAGTGTGGCACAGCATGCCTTTACCCAGTGAGTAATCTTTTAGGCTCTGACAAAAAGCTTTTAAATATACCCTCACAGCCAAAAATTAACATCCCAGACAAAAAGCCATCAGAGATAACTCTTAAAAATTGTGATAGGGTTGGTGAAGTGAAGTTCTCCATAATTACGGTCTTCTAGAATGTGCATAGGGAAGGACTCAGTTTCCTTTAAGGGGTTACCTCCTGAGAATGACAGTGTTCCAGTGAGCATTATGTGCAACATAAGTTGGGCTTGCTTTTTTGTTTTAGTTTGTTTTGGGTAAGGTTTTTGTTTTGGTTGGGCCTCTCCCTCCCTCCCCGCCTCCTTCCCTCTGTCCCTTTTTCCTTCCCTTTCTCCTTCCCTCTCCTCCTCCTCCTCCTCCTTTTCCTCTCTCTCTCTCTCTCTCTCTCTCTCTCTCTCTCTCTCCTCTCTCTCTCTACTGAGAAAAGGTCACAATGGTGGAGGCTGGATCTGGAGGACTAAGAGGTAGATATAATCAGGATGCATTACTTAAAATTTGCAAATAATCAATAAAAGTAATATGTTGGAAAAATACTCACAATTGTACAATTGTTTTCAAAGATATGCTAATTCATTTTGGATATTCTAGCCTTGAACTCTATGATAGTGTGAGCCTTATTTTTCTTTCAAAGCAAAGTGTAATATTTACTCAAACATAGGGTTGATGGTTTGCTTTTTGTTAGTTCTGTTTCTTCTCTTCTCTCTCTAATGAGAGAACACACACCTGTCTTATACCTTCCCAGATCCCTGAGTCCTGAGCCAAGAGAGTGGAAAGGGGCTTGTTAGAAGTAAGGTCTTGCTCAGGTCCAGCTGGGGTCACACAGTACAAGGACTATCAGGAGCTTACAGGCTCCATGGCCAGCTTGTGAGTTATTGCCCTGGTCCCCATATCTCCCTTCTGTAGCCTCCTGTGTGTGCAGGTGATAAATCTTAAGGACCCAAGGGAACACAGAAAGGCTTCTTGCCCCTGAATTTTTTTTCTCCTACATCATGTAGGATTTATTTTTAATTTCAGAACTTGGATATTTTCTTGAGCGCCACACTACATTTTTCTTCCTAACATTCAGTTTCCATCAATTTCCATAACTGAGTGTGCTTGTAAAGCCCAGCTCATTGGAAAATTAGAGCACAGAAGCCTTTGGTGGGAGGCAAGAGAAGGGAGATAAAAGCAGAGACTCATTCTCTGCAAATCCAGGAGTCATAAAGGGAAAAAAGAAAGGGGTGTGGAGCCAGTGTTTGCAAGAACTCACCCCATGTCTGGGGCTGTGGCTCTGTCCCGGAGTTCTGTCCTCTGTAGGTGGGAAGCCCTGTGTGGAGATGCATACCTTTAACACCAACACTAGGGAGATGGAATCAGGGAAATTGGATGTTTACATTTATCCTCAGCAACATAATGAGCTTGAGGACAGGCTGGACTAGAGACAGGATCTAAGAGTGGGGATAGGGAGAAGGAGGAAAGAAGAGCTAGTCTGTCTGTACTTAACCTTCTAAAACTCTACTAAACTTACCCCCACCCCACCCCCATTGATTTTAAAACACATACTGAGTTTTTTTTCTTTTTCTTTCCCACTGTTCAGGGCTGTGTAGGCCATTTTCATAAAGTATATATATATAATATACTTTGAACATATCCCTCCATAACCTGCTACTCTCCTTCACTCTCTTCGTTCTCCCACTAATCCCTTTGTACTTTCCTGTCACCGATACATGATTTTATGTCTCTAAAGTACAGGACCCACAAGTTAGAGAAACAGTCTGCTTTCTGAGACTTGACTCAATGTTCTCTGTACTTTGATCTCTGGTTGCATCCACTTTTTTCCTCCGAACAATAGTCATTCTCCCTTATGGCAGAGAAATTTTCATCATGTCTCTAAACCACAGTTTCTTTGTCCACTCCTCTGTTGCTGAACAGCTAGGTTAGATCCAGAACGTAGCTATTGTAAACAGTTCTGTGCTGAACGTGGGTTTATTAAGCCTCTCTGTAATATGCTGACTTGGACTGCAAGTAAATCCTGGGAATCCATATGAGCAGGATGTATGATGGGTCTACTTGTAGTTCTGAGGACCCACTGTGATGATTTCCATGGAGGCTGTTCATATTCTCACCCATCAGTAGAAGGGTTCTGCTCTTCCAATATCCTCACCAACACTTCTTATTGTTCTCTTGCTGATGACCATGACGTACAAATAATGCCACATAGTAGATATCTGGTAACATGCTGGGGAACAATATTAATTATTACTAATTAAATTAACTAAATATATAACACTGCAATGCTGGCTGCCAGCCTCAATTTCCCCCATATGTAGGAACTCATACTCAGCTCTTAAAGGTAATATGGGTGTACCTAGAGGTTTGCCACAAGGGCATGCCCAGAGAGAATGCTTTGTCTGTTTTCACACCTAGACATGCAGCCACCATCAACCACTCAAACCAACTCAAGAATTGAGTGTATTGTCTGTTTAAAATTCCTTTATAAGGCCTCTTGAAGTTCCACTGAAGAAATTTGGAGAAACAGACCAGTGCAAACAGAAGTGGGATTCTCCTATGATCATACACTCTTGCTTTGCCATTCTTTGTCTCCTTCTTTACTGTCTTTAATGATATGAAAACCATACTCCATGTGTCATTTTGTAGCCTGAGATAGTCTACTTAGCACTCCATCAGCATGTAATTCTGTGCCTCCCAAGTTGGTTTCTAAACACTGTATGGGGCACCATAGTGTGCTGATACCATACTATAGACATTTTCCCACTGATGAATATTTTTACCAAGTCTATTGCTAACAACACGATAGTTAAAACTTGAGCATAGAATTTATATAAGTCAACATAAATTTGATCCAAATGGAATTGCTTCATCAAAGGTTTGTGTATCACATATGTGTGTTCATGTGTGTGTGTGTGTGTGTGTGTGTGTGTGTGTGTGAGAGAGAGAGAGAGACAGAGAGAGAGAGACAGAGACAGAGACAGAGAGAGACAGAAAGAGAGAGAGCATGTGTATGTATGTGTACATGTGTGAGTGTGGGCATTGTGTATTTGTGCATGTGTATGTGCATATGTGTATTTCATATTTGTTTTGCTTTTGTGTTTCCATGCTTGAGAATTATACTCAGTCCTGTGTACTGCAGAATTCTGGTTGTACTCACATCTAACACATGCTTTGTGTTCATCAGGAGCCTTATCTTTGTTTACTCTTCCACATTCACTGGTGAAATTATTTCATTGATGTCTTTCCTCTCTGCTCCATAAAGGAGAAAATTGGACCTCTTCATTTTTATGGACTTCGGCATGTAACAGTGGTAAGTATTCTAGGTAAGCACTCAGGTCTCTCTAAAAGCGTGAGCAGATGAGTCATCTTTTTAAACAGTGCCTATGGGACATGAGGATATATGTATATCTCCCAGATCTCCCAGACCTTTAACCTTCATCATTCCCAAATATGTATACATGTAGATACATATTTGTATATGTATATAGATAACAGGCAGTGTACCCATAATTTGATTGGTGAAAACTGTAGCCCTGTCTTTTTTATTCTATATTTATATCTGCTCATCGGCTAGGAGACTTTAGCTTTTCTCTCCTTTTATTAATATTTGCACTGGATATTAATTTATTTGGTAAATGCTCATTCAGATTATTCAATTTGTTTCACTTCTTTGCAACTTTGTTCTACAGTGACCAAGCATTTTCTGTATTGGTCCAAAGCCTTTTCTGATATATTTATCTGCCTTTAAGCAAATTCTCTCTTTACCTCCTCCCCTCACCAGGCACAGAATGGAGACACATGACTCCCCATGCTGTTGACACGGTAAAAGTTGTCATTTTTTAATGTGTTTCCCATTTCTTAGTGATGGAGCATCTGGAGAAGACCCTTGTAAGCTAGTGACTGTTATGTTCCTGGAATGAAGACAGATGAAAGAATTCTGGGAAAGAGCAGGCTAGCTATATCCAGCTGTGTATCAGGGTTCAGATCTAGCTACGCATTCATAAGTCAAGAATCTTAGTCAATCTAGCATTTATCATCTTCATTTGAAAAGGAAGAGCTATTGTGATTAACTGAAATTATGTAAGAAAGGGGAAAGGTTAGAGAGGAGATGGGGGAAGGGAGAAAGAAAAGAACAAAGGAAAAGGAAAGAGAGATAAAAGGAGAGAATTAAGAAGGGGAGGGGAGAGAAAGGGAAGAAAGAAGGTGGGAGAAGAGAGGACAGTAGAAGAGGAAGAAACATAGGAACAAAGAAAAAAGGAACAAAAAAGAGAGGAAGAAGGCTTGTACTTGGCCACTGTGGATTGTACTTCGACACCGTGTGTTCACTAGGCTTTGTCTTCCCTTCTTAGGCAGTCTATAATCCATCACTGTTGTCTTCCTTTGGAAGCTGTTATGAAGAGTTTTAACAGCACGACTCTCTGTTTGCTGGAAGTGGATGGAAGAATTCTCCTTATCTCCAATATTAGAACTTGTAGAAAATCAATACAAGGGTATAACATCCTTCACTATCATACTCGATAATAACACCTAACCAGAAAATGCACGGAGACTTTCCACTGCCAGTGCAACTGGCCAGAATGAGAAGCGATTCCCCCATTGATCCCGACAGATAAAGGAGAGAGTATATGTATCTGCCCTCATTAAAAATGGAAGGCTTGTCTGCAGCTTCTAACTTGAAAAATTAACCATACAGGGGGTGAAAGGACAGCACATGCCTGAATATGGTGTCTGGTGTTTCCTTTCTTCTTGAATCTTCAAGAAACCCACTATGAAGACAGCACTCTTAATGCTAGCAGAAGGCTGTACAGTTCTGAGCCTTTTATAAATGACATTTGTCCAATACTGCGATTTACTAAGCATGATTGAAAACTACAGTCAGGCCACAAGTGATACCCAGGAAAAAAAGTCAACAACAAAAGCATTAAGAAATGAGACAGCTTTCCAAGGCCATGAAAACTTATCCAAAAGGAAATATATCACTCAGATATTTACAAAAAGTGCTGGTGCAATTCAGGCTTTCTCGGTAGCAACGAGTTTTATATCCTAAAGAGAGTTTGTATCTAGAGGTAATTGTGTTCTGCAGCAGTTTGTAAGCCTGGGCATTTACACTGGCAATTCCAGATTTATAGGAATAGAAGAAATTTCCGTGCATGATATACTGTACAAATTGTATGTAATAACCACAATAAAAAATTTCATTAGGCCTGCTATCACCAAGCACCAATTCCCTCGAGAGAATTTATGTGCAAACTTCAGCTTCGTTTACCATCTGGGGTATTCTTTGGAGGATGAGTAGCCCCGGGTTCCTTAGGAAGGCTAAGGGATAGAATGTACATATATATGTGTGTGTGTGTGTGTGTGTGTGTGTGTGTGTGTGTGTGTGTGTGTATACACATATACATACATATTCTTTAGGACTAGCATTTCACAAACAGAAAGCCTTTGTAGCTGAAGAGCAAGAACACACACATGCTCCTTGGTGGTCTGGTCCCCATCTCACACCTACCCTGTGATCACTTTAGCAGCTGTCCTTAAATTTTGCAGTTCTCAAATCAGAGCTCTGAGTCTGCTGCATATTTTATGCAGCCCATCGCTGCAATGTAGATGCAGATTTCCATAGTTATAGGAAAGAAGGCAGGAAGAGGGAAGACAAATTGGGTCATCTTACAGTTTGCAGCTGGGAAATCCATTTCAAAATTGCAGCCTTGCAGGCCTGAGAGGTTTCCCCGGACTCAATGGAGATATTATCATGACATCGCCAAGGAATAGCATTCAGGCTGGGCTGTGCTTCTGGGCGAGCAACATATGTCCCCATAAAACAGCCTCTTTATGACCAGAGTTTCTGTGCATATGTTATAAGCAATGACAACCTGCATCTCATCTTTGGTGAGGAACCAAGAAATCTGAAACCTCACCACCACTTCTCTGAATGGGAGGTGGGATTTAATATAAAGGATAACACTTTAGCCCTGCAGCATCCCTCCCTGACGCTGCCTGTCACCACCCCTGTGGATGGCACATGTCTGTGACTGGCATTGTCTCGCTGTTGCTGTTCCTACACAGTGGAGTAGCCACATCTCTGACTTCATGCTTGATGAATTAAAAAGCGTAAGATTCAGAGTAAGGAAGATGGGATTTGGAGAGCACTTGGGATTCTTCTCTCAGACTGTGTTGTTGGTAGTCGCCTCAATCCAATTTGTTAAAATTTATTCACCATATGCAAGCATTTGCACTTACTACTGTGTTCAGAAAACTTCATTTCTTCCCAAGAACCCTCAAATCAACACACTTTGGAAAGAAGGAATGCCAGGTTTAAGAGGCTAAAAATCTTTCCCAATGATTGCTGAACATAGGGGTAGGCATGTAACTATGTAGGCAGAATGCTTGTCTGGTGCATCTAAAGCTCTGGGTGTGATTTGCAGCACAGCATATGCTGGGTGTGATAGTGCATATCTATAATCCCAGAACTCAGGAGAGGTGAAAGTCAGATTGATCAGAATTTCAAGGTCGTCTTTAGCTACACATGAATTTGATACCAGCTTGTTATACATGAGACCCTATTTAAAAAATTATTGAGCATATACCAGGCACCATACTACATAGACATTGAGAAAGATGAGATGTAATGTACCAGCTCTGACTGATGATGGAGGGTGGAGAGTGGAGATGTAAGCATCCGTAAGATGGAAGTGCAAACACTCTCACTCTGTTTCTGCTCCCGGGCAGGTCACTCCTGGTACTGAGAGGCAAGTGTCCCTAGTCTTCAGTCCTAATCCTCACAACTCCATGTGGTAATACATATCTCCACTTTGTAAATACTAAGATGGGACTCTGCATGCTCCTGAGACTTGACAAAGGTCACATCACTAGAAAGGGACAAAGGCACAATTTAAGGGTCACTTCTGCAAGGGACAGCTCCTCCTGGACCACATCCTGTCACCTTCTCAGCTTAGTATGTCAAGCTTCACTTTTGATCTAGATGAATCAAACAATATTTCAGAAGAGTGTAAAAACAATCTCTTTTTACAAAGAAACATCAATTCTTCCATGTTGAAGACTGCCAAAGTTTCAACATCAAATGATCTGAGCCCCACTGGATGACAAGCACACAAGATTCCCTAGATTTTATGTTGTGTCTAGAAAATGAAGCAAAGTATCTCTGACTGCAGCAAGTGTTCAGTGTGCACTTTAAACATCCCAGCATACATTCTAGTATTTCTTAGAACAGAGGTGTGTGTGTGTGTGTGTGTGTGTGTGTGTGTGTGTGCATGCGTGTGCACACTTGCACATGAGCTTAGGTATAATTGTATGTGTATCTGTGCATTTGTGTGTGTGATGCACATTCCTATGGAAGCTAGAGGCCAACACCAGGTGTCTTTCTCAATCCCCCTCCACCTTATTTTTTAACTTAAGCATTTCAGTGAACCTGGGGCTCAATGGTTCCACTAGACTGGCTGACCAGGAAGCCCCAGGATCCCCTTGTCACTTCTTCCCTAGGATGGGAATATAGGTATGCACTGCTATGCCCTGGTTGTTTTATGTAGGTTCTGAGTAATTGAACTTAGGTCCTTGCATCTGTGTGGCATGTATACTACCAAC
The DNA here is from genome assembly GCF_008632895.1 of Mastomys coucha. Lineage (NCBI taxonomy): Eukaryota > Metazoa > Chordata > Mammalia > Rodentia > Muridae > Mastomys > Mastomys coucha. The sequence goes on from NW_022196894.1 coordinate 4,371,571, forward strand.
TGAGCCAACTCCTCAGTTCCTGTTTAAAGCACATCTAATTTGATTTGTTTAAGAACAGTTCACTTCCTAGAAAAGAAATCGGTCTTTTTAAGGTCCAAACTAAATAACAGAAAAATTCATTTTCACTTGCATATGGTAAGAGCTGCAGAGGCAGAGATGGCTTTCGAGGAAGGCCAGTCAAATGTGAGGGGCTTGTTTTAAACCAAGGGTCTGAGCATGCTCAGTATATATGTAATAAATACTTCTCCCAAGAAAGAATTTGCTTGGTTCTACAACTGTGTACTCAGAGCACCCTGTACAAAAATCCTTGTGTGGCACTCTGAGGATAGTGAAATATGACGCTAAATTCACCTTCCAGTGTGGAGGATTGAGACAGACAGAAGTTATCAGAGTCCTGGGCAGTGTACATATGGCTGAGGAGAGATCCACATTATCCTTAAGGAAAAGGAGATGTGTCATGAGTCATTTATGTCATGAAAGTGGACATGAGCTGAGGAACTGAGGGGGGTTATTGGGATTGAGAGAAAGGGGAGATGTAGAGGGTGACCATGATCAAAATCCATGATAGACTTGTATGAAAATATAGTTATGGAACTTATTACCAGGCACAATGAACATGTGACAATAAAAAATATAAAAAACAAGCATGTGAATGTTTCCAGAAAGTGGGGCATGGAACTGAGGTCACCACTGGAATACAGGAAAGGAGAGTAGTAGAGGCCAGGACTCAGGTCTAAAGGGGGAAAAACATATTGGATAAAACCCAAGAGGCATTGACGGTCAGGCTGACAGATCTCAATTTAATCTGTGGATGAATTCAGATGAGGAACTGGCTATGTACAGGAGGCATATTATTTAAGCTCTCTCTATTGCAAATGATGAGAAACTTATAAATTAGAGAAGGTAGTAGAGGAAAAGAAAGAAGAGGAAGGAGATGAGCATGAGGAGAGAGCAGAAAAAAGAGATGAAGAAGAGGAGGTATAGCAGGGGAAGGCAGAAGAGATGTTATTTGTTGATATCAATGGAAGCAAGAATATTCTAAATTATTAATATTGACCCCTACCCCTCTGGCCTGATTCATTTTAACTGTAAGTAGATATATAAGTGAGGAATTATTTATACCAGGTTAAACTATTACTATATCTGTGGGGAATTGTCTTGATTTTTAATTGATGTAGAAAGCATGGGATCATTGTAGGCAGCATCATTTCCTAGACAAGTGGTCCTGAACAGAGTAAAAAAGGAGTAAATAAGCTAAATAAGTAATAAATAAATAAAATAAATAAAAAATAATAAATAAATAATAAAATAAATAAAATAGAAAAGCAAATAAAAATAAATAAAAAATAAATAAGTAAATAAGCAAGCAAGCAGGCAAGCAGGGGAAGCAAGGAGCACACGTTTGTTTCTTTCTGCTTTTGACTGTGGATACAATGTTACCGACTTCAAGTTCTTCCCTTGTCTCCCCACTATGATGTACTGTAAGCTAAAGCCCTTTCACCCTTAGGTTTCTTGTTGTTGGAGTATTTTATCACAGCAAATTGAAATGAAATTCAAACACTCCATATGTCTGCTCTTGTTTCCATGGTAGCTTTATTCTCTGAGGGGATGTTTCCAAGCAGACATTAAAGTGGCCACCAGAACATCTAGGTTTGCATGATGCCTGCTTAAATGGTTATCTCAAGAGAGAGCTTGTTTCTTAACTGAATATCAGTTCTTATTTCTTGACTTTTGCTGATTTTTGAACTAGAAGTAGAAAATGAAACTATGTGATAGTTTTTTTGGTCAACATGGAGCCAGTTGATCACTTTTGAAATAAATGAATAAGCACAACATGATTTGCTGTTTATCCAACCACATGGAGAGTAGAGAACTGCTGGTCTACTGATGGAGACTATAAGCATGCATTAGGTGGTGGTTATGTGTCATAAAAATTAGCCTCAGAAGCCACATGACTGGAAACCACTCAGGTTTATTTCTCATCATATTGCATATACCACTGCAGTTGGGAGGGGCATGGGGTATGTTCCTACCATCATCTTATTCCAAGTTGGATGGAAGAGTGTTCATCCAATGGTCCAAGATTGCTGGCCTAGGAAAAGATTCTGAATTTTTCACAGCAACACTTAAAAGTTTCTATTTAAAAACAATGCATTTTTCTTTTCAGCTTGACTTCACCATAAGACCTGTAGACACACCTAATATTGTAGGACTAAACATTTATGGTGTTCCTGTAACTGAAGAAGACTAGAAATATTTTTAATACTATCAAAATGAACATAAGTAAAAATAAATCACATATATCCTCTAAAAAAAGATGGATGGAGGTATGCACATTCCGACTTATGAAAATAATTAATGCTACCCACATATTTCTGTTAGAAACAGAGATATCATGATAGCCCCAGACATTCAAGTTTGTGTTGTTGTGAATCATTCATCATTGAGATAATTCTGTCTTCCCTGTCAGTAATTTCTGTTCTGACAGTGTGATTTTTACAAACAGTGTACAAATCTGTCAAATGATTAGAACTTTCTGACAAACTTTATTTCAGAAACATAAGAATATTGTAATGATGTCTCATTACAACAAAGCAAGTAGTGAGAAAAATAATAGCATGAATAAGAGCAACAATGACTTATTCAACTTTTTAAATATAGCTTATCAGAATAAGTGAAAAGAACAAGAATCATTTGACATTTGTTTTGTTTTGAAAATATTCTGTTCTCCTTCCACTTGAAACCCATTTAAGTCCCAGCACTGTCTGCTGTTCTTATCCTACACACCATTGTCAAGGCAAGGGCTGTGGAAATCTTCCTTCTAAGATTATGAAATTCCATTCTTGTGTGTGTGTGTGTGTGTGTGTGTGTGTGTGTGTGTGTGTGTGTGTGTGTGTTAAAGAGAGAGGAGGGCAGAGAAAGAGAGAATGTTTGGCAAAGCATGTGTGTCAGCAGATAACCTCAAGTGTTAATCCACTTTCCCACTTTGATAGATTGTATGATTTTTGCTACCCCTGCTACATACACTATATGCCTGTCTATGAGATTCTAGGAATTTTCCAAAATTCCTAGATCATAGATGCATATGGTCATGCCCAGCTTTACATCTATCCTAGGGTTTTTAATTCAGGTCTCCATACTTGTACTGAACTCACTGTGCTAGTTTCATCATTTGGTTGTGATAAAAATGCCTTGACCAAAAGCAACCTAGAACAGGAAAGACTTTACTTTTTAAATAATTCCAAAATGTACTCTGCATTTTAGGGAAGTTAAGACAAGAGCTCAAGTAGCTAGCCATGCCACAGCTTCAGTCAAGAGCAAAAAGTAAGTGAACAGATCCTTGCTGGTTTTCTCTGTTCCTACACAGCTCAGGGCCCACTGTAGGGAGCAGTGCCACCCACAGTGAACTGGGTGCTCCTATGTCTACTAACATTCAAGACACTATCCCTGAAACCAAACCTCCCAGATGATTCTAGGTTGTTCTAAATTGACATTTAAAACTAACTTCCACACTTTCTGAGCCTGAAAGGGTCCTCATTTGCCCCATGTAATCCTCATTTGACTAGTAATCATGATCTTTATTCTCAGATACTTTAGAATGATGTACCAAGGCTCTCCAAGGCAGGATGTTTTTCTCCTGTCCACATCAGGATATTTCCTGTAGGATTCCACATTACACCTTGACAGTCTTCAGGAGGTTCCATGGCCTTGCTGAAAAGTCCAAAATGCTGCCTCCATCCATAAGACTCTCTATTATCACTACCCAAAATGTCACTATGATAAGCACACACTTCTGTAGCCATGGGGTAGTGGAAGGTCTCTTCCAGAGTTAAGCTGTATTTGTGGAATCCAGCTGGAAGCAATGTTGTCTTAAGACCATCCTGGGTGATTACTAGTGGGTCAGGCAAGGCGGATCACAATTACTCCATCAAGAGAACCATGTTCCCATTACTCTACAGCACGACCATCACAAGTGACAGCTCATCTGATATCAAATCCTTGACATCTCACTTGCTTCCATCTAACAAGAAACAGAGTGCTGACTGATGTCAAAGCCAGTTATTCTGTAGAGCTTCCTCAGATTCACAGACCGAGAAGATAGTTCCTCTGCCCTGGAAACTTACTGAGTGAGTGATTTAGATAGTAAATGCTACATTGACTCAGTGAATGAACTGACAGGAAAATCTGTGTGTATGAAGGAATCAGTGAGTAGGTATCCAGATGGAATAAGTCCCAAACTGCTCAGACATTCCAGGTTCGTTTCCTGGACAGTTGCTTCTGCCTTAGTTCTCTTATTTCTATCCTGACATCCACTTCCTGAAACTCCATTTCTGTGGTTTCTCTGCTACCTCTTCTGAGGATGAAGTATGCTGCCTAGATTCCTGAGCCCTCTGCAGTTTTCTCATCAGATTTGCACACAGTTCCTCTCTGGAAGAATCTCGTACTACAGGCATCCTTCAGTTTTACTTTTTTTAAAAAAAAAAAAAATGTATTGATTTACATTCTATCTGTTGTTCCCCTCCTCCCTCCCACAGTTCCTCATCCCATTCCTCTTCCCTCCTAATTAATGACTATTCTTGCTTAGGAGTAAAGAGTCCTCAAGTGTCTCTGGTATAGGTGGTCAACATACTCAGATGAAGATTTGAATAAGAAAGAAACATGGCTGGAAAAGTAGCTATATATGCATGGATAACAACATATAGAGAATGATTAAAAAGCATCAAAGTGAATATTTACTGATAGAAATACATTTCAACAATCCAAGGAACAACTATTGCTTCCTATACAAATAAAGATATAGCAAAATAAATAATCCAAACAAGTTAACTGACTCATGCCTTTAAAATCTGAAAACACAAAAACAAAAAAACAAAAACAATTTAAAAATTAAGCACTGGTGGTACACACCTTTAATCTCAGCACTCAGGAGGCAGAGGCGGGTGGATCTCTGTGAATTCATGGCCACCCTTTCTACAGAGCAAGTTCCAGAATAGCCAGGCTTACACAGAGAAATCCTGTCATAAAAATAATAATAGTTAGAAGCTAACAATACTAGAACTGGGCTCCACAACTCTAGATATTGATTGATTAGTTATGGTTTTCTGTAATGGTCTCTTACAAAGAGATTTTTTTTTAATGTAGGATGACAACTATGCTTTTCTGTGAGTATAAGGACAAATATTTTAAATGTAATTAGGTGTTTGTTGTTCTGGTTTTTATAAAAGTTTAAGCTGTAGGTTCTTCTCAAGATCCATAACTTCACTAGCCCAAAGGAGTTGGTTGGGTTTCTAGAACGAGGCATGATTTTCCTCATGTTGGGCAGGTGTTCTGAGAACCAGAGCAAAGGGGAGTTTTTTGTGAGTGTGTCACCTAGCATTGTTAGAAGCCACACTCATAAGGTCCTGCCATGGTGATTTCATAAACTTGAGGTCAACAAGACAACAACAGGCATGCTAATATGGAATGGGAAAGCCCATGAGTCCTCAGTCCTACACAAAGAATTAAGGAACTAAGGAATGCTAAGGGTGGGAGAAATAGTCTTCTCCAGGGAAGAGCACACAGATTGGTTATCCAATAGCAAATGGTCATCCCTGAAAACATACAGTCACATTATACAGACCGAAATGTATATATGTGTGTGTATATACAACAATTAATGGGGAGAGGTCTTGATTTTGAAAAAGATAAAGAAGGTTTGGAAGGAAGAAAGAGAAGAGGGAAATGATGTAAATATAATCTCAAAAGATTTTTTTTAATATTTTACAAAAAGCTGGAGATTCTCAAATTTGAACCACCTTTATCTGTCCCAAATTTAGTCTCTAACACATAGCTTTGAAAATTGTGAGGCATTTAAGGGATATGAAGTCACATGGGACTACCTATTATTCTTAAACGTGTTGAGAAGAGAATTAGCCACTTTAAAAGATTTATTGTTCTAGCAGAGAAAGACTAAAACACTGTGTTTCCACCTAGAAAGATAAGCTGTATATTTGCACAGAAAGAAGCTATCAGGCAAATGCTTCAGTGAAGGTAAACCTGTAAACCCTCAGATGAAGGGCACTGTGGAGAAATCGGGCTTTTTAGTTCATCTGAAGTCTCCACTTCCTTGTTGCTGAGGAAGAGGTAAACTTCTTGCTTCCTAGCAAGGTAAATAAAAGTTACATTTAAATCATTGTTTTTAAAAACATCATTCGTTGAGAATTTTATGTTTATATGCAATAAAATGTTATCATATCCATCCTTCATTTTCCCTCCAAGAGCCACAGGGTCACCCCAGCATGCCCACTTCCCAATCTCATGCCCTTTCGGTGTGTGTGTGTGTGTGTGTGTGTGTGTGTGTGTGTGTGTGTGTGTGTGTTGAAATAGCCCACCACTGAGTCCAAATAATACTGTCCATGTGTTCATGGGTGTGGAGCCATCCACTGAGGCATGGGAAATTCACCACTGACTACATCTTCATAAAAGAATGATTCTTCTTCCCGTAGCAGCTATCAAGCAGCAGCAGTATTTAAAGGTGGGGTCTTAAGAGCTCCTCTCCCCGTTGGTACCTCCCAAATTGGAAAAATATCTTTCTATAATAGACCCCAAAATGCTTGCCTTCACATTACAAAAACAATATATACATTCAGGTTATGGAGTGAGGCTCTTCTTGTATGACATAAAGCCCTAGTCCAGTTTTTTCCAAGTTCTAAGGAATTGGCTTTAGGCAAGATAAGGGAAAAGAAATTGGAAATGTGAAAAGTGAACTGGAATTTTATCTTGCTATATAACAAGTAAATACTTATGGGCCAGTGACTAGGCCAAAATATGTTGAGGACGGCACAATTGTGTTTTCTATTGAGCATCTTTTCACTAACTAGAGTCCAGTTGGCTTCCTATTCCAGCATGAGTCTGTCCAACCGCAGCCTCTGTCTTTTAGAACCTTTGTTTTGACCTTCCTTGTCTGTGTGTTTTAATAGGAGATGTGAAAAGTGATGAGCAGATGATTTACAGCCCTGGGCTTATGTGCCTGAGGTGTTTTGGATGCTCTTCCAGTATCTCCAAACACTATATCTCCATTTATAGGCTGCCTGATGGATGCTCCATCGATTCACTACCCTAGCCCCTCCTGGATGTGGCTCATTTGGGACTTGTTTCTTACCATGAGCATTCTAATATAGAGACCACCTAGAAAATTAAAGAGAGAAATCACAGGTCCTTCTGGTCTTGTTTCAGTTGCTCTCAGATATAGAGACCCAGATTTGAAGGCATGAGAGGAAAGATCAGAATGCAAATGAAGCCCCAAATTCTGACATCTCAGAAAGATTCAAAAGGAGGGTTGTCTGACCCAATAAGATTGGCATTGATATACTTGAGTTTTGGGGAAGTTGAGAGGGGGTTGTTTTTGCATTATTTACAGAAAGGGACACTAAACTTAATCCTGCTCCTCAGTTTGCATACAGGCCTTTACTGTCCCTGTCAAAAAGGTCAGAGAAGATCTTGATGGCTTTCTTTTCTAAACCGAATAAAAAACAACAGATTTGGGGGACTTCCCATTTTCTAGATGGATGATGTGATTCTTTGGGGGAGGGGGAAATCCTTTTTTTCTACTATTGTAGTGAAGGAGGATGGGGAAAGAAGAAAAGAAAAGAGAGAAGACAGAAGAGTATTTGTTCCTTATTTCCGGTTGTGCCCCACAAAAGAAACAAACAACTCCATCTCCTCTGCTTATGACTGGGTTCCAGTCTCTGCCCATTCCTTAGTTTTTGCTCTTCCCTGCTCTGAGTCTTTGATATTTTCAACCATGAAAACAAATAGATAAAATTCTTGCTCAGTACTATGTAAATAGCTTAGATTCTATTGATTTGTTTTGTTAGACTATCAAATTCAAAGCTTAGCTTTTCCATTTACAAAATATGAGCCCTTAGACAAACTGGAGAAGCATCTTTGAATTTTCCTCTAAACCTGGGATAAACTGCAGCGTTGTGAGTACTGAAACCCCAGATGTTGCAAACTATCCAGACTTATGCTACATCAATAATTGGTAGCTAAATTAGTCAAGCTTGGCTAACTGCTGTTACAAAACAATCCTAAAATGTCAGTGGCTTAACACAATTAAAGTTTAATGCTTCTTTGCAAAGCAGCCCAACCGTTTCTGACCAGGCAGTTCTGTTCCATGTAGTGACTCGGGGTCACAGGCTCCCTCTGTCTCTATTCCACAATCCTTTAAGTCACTAGGGCTTCCTGCACTAGATGTTCAAGTAGAGAAAAAATAGAAATACATATGGATGGAGGTACAGATGGACTATATCACTTTCCCTCCATTTTATTGGCCAGGACACACTGACCATCACCTGGGATTTCTCTTGAGCTTAGTCCACTAAATCCTTATCCCATCCATTATAGATAGCCCACTTTGTGATCTATAAACCAACTTATAAAAAGGATAGGGTAACCTTCATAAGGACCATTCATGTCCATAAGAGTTTGACACATGTCAGCTTGTGTAGGTACCTGATACATGCTGGACTCATGACAAGATGAGGTTAAGACTTGATTCCTGTTGGAAATAAATGGCGTTGGAGGCCATCTACCCCAAAGCTCTTGCCTAAGGATAAAAGACTAGCTATAGATGTGGTTGCTATCACCCAGGGAAAGAACTGTGTGATGAGATAGTTATACTTAAAACAAATTTAAACTTGCAATGATTTCTCAGACTCCAGATGCTCTTTATTACATAATGGCTGTCATAAAATGACTTAATAGGCATGATTCTGAGTTTCTACTCCCTCTCTGGATCAGGGGTGGGGAGGTCCTTGCATGCCAATTAGCAGGTAATTAGAGCCACAGAGAAGGGATGAAGTGGGGTGACTCTTAGCTCAACTCTCAGGAGAGAAACAAGTCCAGAGAATGTTCTAGAAATGTCCAGAACCCTGTTGGCTGAAATATGTAAGTGTAGAGTTTAGCCAAATTGGATTTTAGGAGCCTTACATTATTTCTTTATCATCAACCATCCATTCTTTCCATGTGTTTATTGAGTCATTAATTCAACCACCACCATGTGTCTCCACAGTGTTCTTGAGACCATTCTTTCCCTATAGCCCTCTCCTCCTTCTCTTTTTCTAGAAATGGGGACAAAAGTACCAACCTCACTAGGCAGGTATCAGAATTGCATGAAGACATCTAAACAGGTCGTGTAGTTGAGTACTCCCTGAACAACAGTGGGTGTTCCACCATGATTGCTACTTCTGTGATTATGATCACTGTGATTATTAGACCATATCCACAGTGCAGGTGAAGCACACCACAGTATCCAGGCTAGAACTTCAATCTCTGGTTCCCTGTGATTTTCTAAGGAAAAACTGTCATTTTTTGAGCAACTAGTATCTGTCTACCTGGGAAGGAGAGACTTTGAAATCCTCCTGGGCTGCATGTTACTGTTTTCCTCATTTGAGAAATGACAAAACTGAGAAACAATGTGGTTGAAACTTGAACCTAGGAGGTACACAGTTCTCTTTCCACTGAAGTGAAGAAAGACTCACCAGTGATGTTTTACCTGAGTCTATAGCTTGTGTACTTTCTTCCTGAGCCTTTAATGGTTTTCACCTTTTCTACGTGATGAGAAATCCCATCTGACCATACCCTTCCAAATATAACCCTGTAATTTATGAATATGTATATGCTTTCCTTTTGTTTAATGGTAGCAATTCTCTAAATTCTGCACTATGTATTTACATTGGGAAGGTCAAGGCAATGTTTTCTTGAAATAGACATTTAATATCTTTAACATAGAAGCAATCCCCTACAACAAAATACAAGTAGTATTCAAGTGCCAGCGGGTGCTTTTAGGTCTTTACACCCCGGAAAGGTAAATAGTATCTTGAAAGGTTAGTCTACTACTTCCTGAAGTGGTCAAGCTACAAACCAAGGCTGAACTTCTAGTATGTTACGTTCCTGACTACATTTACTCCCATAGAATTTCTACTTGATATTCAGTGGAGAGACACAATGACTTAGCAAGACAACATCTTCCAGTCTCTTTTTTTTAAAGTAATTATTCTTCTCTCTTACAATGCATCCAAATTGTGGCTTCCCCTTCCTCCATTCCTCTGGGTTCTTTTCACCTCCCCTCTCCCACAGACCCACTCCCTACCCCCCACATCATCTCTGCCTAGAAAAGAGCAGGCCTCCCAGGGACATCAATCAAATATAACACAAGATACACTACATCCAGACACAAACCCTCACATTAGGACTGAGCAAGGCAACCCAGCAAGAAAAAAAGGATCCCAAGAGCACACAAAATAATCAGAGCCAACCCTACTACCACTGTCAAAAGTGCCCCCAATACACCAATCCAACAAATATAGCATATATGTAGAGAACTGATACAAAAGCAGGCAGATTCTATAATTGCCACTTCAGTCTCTGTGAGCCCCCATGAACCCTGCTTAGTTGATTCTACAGACCATGTTCTCCCACTGTCCTCCAACCCTGTAGCTCCTACAATTCCTCCTCCTCCTCTTGCATGGGATTCCTCAAACTCTAACAATTGGAAGACAGATGGAGACCTCCAACCTAGGCTCTTTCTCCACCTAATGTTTGGATGTGGGTCTCAGCATCCACTCCCAACAGCTTCCAGAGGCAGCCTCTCTGATGACAACTGGACTAGGCACCAAGCTATGAATATAGCAAGCTATGAATATAGTATCAGGAATCATTCAACTATCTATCTATCTATCTATCTATCTATCTATCTATCTATCTATCTATCTATCTATCTTTTATGTGTCCAGTCATGTTTAGTTCTACCCTAGTTCTATCCAGGCAGTGTCAGGCATGGGCTCCCTCTTGTGGCATTGGCTTCAAATTAGATCAGTCATTGGTTGATCACTCCCACAAGTTCTGTGCCACCATTGCTCCAGCACATCCTGTAGGCAGAACAGATTCTACATTGATGATTTTGTGGCTATGTTGGTGTCCAAGTCCTACCACTGAGAGACTTGCCTGGTTACAGAAGACGGATGATTCAGGCTTCATATCCTCAATTACTAGAAGTCCTCCATAGAGTTGTGCTCATAAATTCAAGGGTGTTTCCATGGAACTAGGTCTTCACATCAGCCCTCAAATGCCCACCCCCAGGTTCTAGTCATCTCTTCCTGTACTCTCTCCCTTCATTCCTCTGCTTCTACCTGATCCCGTCTATAACTCATCCCTATCTTCCTCTAGTTCATCCTCAGAATCTATTATATCCCCTCTTCCCTGTGAGGTTCATGTGTCCTCTACCCCCACAACTTCTGGTGCTTCTTTACTCCTCATTTTGTAATTCTTTTCTGTTTCTATTATATTTGCATATGCTTTCTGTTGTTGGTTTCTTTCACTGCTTAAGCTTTTCTTTAGTTGCTTTTCACAAGTCAGAAGCTTAGCTGTGTGGGGTCTTGTCTTGAGGCCACCACCCCGTTATTCCACTTGCATCTAGTTATTATTTAAACTTTTATCTTCTGGAGCACTTGGCTCCGTTATACTTCCTAGTACTCCCTTTCTCCCCAAACTGTACATTTTGTCTTTTTCTTTGTCTAGCTTGCTTCTTTTCAATATAGATCTGCATAAGAGTGATTACTAACAACCTCACAACACAATCAATATTAGGCTGTCTTGAAGTCTCTACTGCCAATGGCCTAAGCAGACTCTTCAGTTTATTCTCAGGCAGATATTTTTGGGACAAGGGCAGAAAGAAGCTATACCCTTTGCCAAAATATCACAAGAATGGTCTCAAGTTCACTTAAAAATCATTTTTTTCCCTCTGAATTTTTTGATCCCAACTTCTACTGTCCAAATGGCCACCAGCACTACTGTTTTTTATTATCCTACTGGGATGACCCATTGAGCCTGGCTTACAGCATTTCTAATCTTTACATTAGTACAAATTTTTCTAAGCAACAGATTCAGATGTGCTACAACAATACACCAATCCTTGGTACCACATTCTGTTTAAGTTACTGCCCTATAGCTGTGAAGCAACTCCATGACCAAGACAACTTATAAGAGAAAATCACTTAATTTCTGATTACTTACAGTTTCAGAGAGGTAATTGCATGACTATCATGATGAAGAGCATGGCAGCAGACAGACCTGGTGCTTGAGCAATAGCTGAAAGCTTACATCCTGATCCAACAGCCACAGAGAGACACTGGGTCTGGCATGGGCTTTTGAAACTTCAAACCCAGTGACACAGCTCCTCCAACAAGACCACACCTCTGAATCCTTCCCAAACAGTTCCTTTAACTATATACCAAGCATTCAAATATATGAGCCTATGATAGGCCACTCTAACACAAACCACCACAGCAACAATTTCCTTCTTTCCTTAGAATCCCAAACCTTAGTCTGTTCTACTTTAATAATGAATAATAGTTAAGATGCAAAGTGTAGAGGTTTAAGATCTGGGGAAGTTTTCCTGAGAAGGAAATGTACCACATTCAAAATGCTACCTGGCTTAGTATGAAAACAGTTTCCTCTTCCAAATATACCAATCTCATGAAAATATTGAGGCCAAGCTCTTTCAAAATTATGAGGGGAAGGCCTCTTCCTTGCTTTTCTTAGCTTGGTGGCTATTCACATTCTTTAGCTTATGAGGTTATTGTGTCAGTCCATCTGTCTTACCATGACATTCTTCCCTGTAGCTTCTGATGAGTGCCCACAGTTTCTTCTTTAAAAAAAGTAACAAAACAAACAAACAAAACAAAACAAAACAAATATATGTTCCCATTATTTGGCTTTGATACCACCATAATTCTAGTGTATCTTAAGATCTTTAAGTACCTATATCTTAAAAGACCTCATTTCTAATTAAGATTACACTTTAAGGTGGATACAAATTGTGGAGGATATATATACATGTATAATAAATATACAATGAATAACAGTTAGCATAATCACTCTGCCTAGGCATACTCTTTCATCATCTACTCCCATTGTCCCCTAGTCCTTTCATTGGGAGCATTTATTTCTATATGTAATCAGTGTTAACTTCTTGTCAATTCTCATGTGCCTCCTCCATTAGACACAATGAGCTTCATGTGAGTAAAATCCTAGATTTTTACTAGATTTCAACCATAATTTTGTTCCCAGCACTTAGACAGTTCCTCTTACATAGAGCTAAGTGAACAACTGGTAAAATAATAAAGAAATGACTGAATTAACAAATGCACAATGAAACAATAAGTGATAGAAACATGCTTGCCTTGCGGGATGTTATGCCCAGAGGCAAACCAGCTTTGTTTGTAGAACTAGTTTCCACCCTCAATTTTGCTGGCTCTCTTAAAGCTGGCTGAGTTTGGATAATCACATTATACAATGTTCATGTTTTACATGATCAATATACATCACCCTAAGTGAACATGTCACCTAGCCTAATGGCTTCTGCAGGTATCCTTTATTGAGGTTGGCACTCTTCTTTGAGATGCTTGCTCCTGTGATGGTGGCTACTATGGGCCCAGGACCCTCCATGCCAGGTGCCTCCCACCTGTAGTTTTTGATGAATTAAATGTGACAATGGAGTGGCTTTGGATAGTTGTAATAATTTTAGTAGAAATTCATGATTACGTCATTATCTCTCTGGATAGCATGTTATGCTTGTGACCATATTTCTCCATTTTGGAGACCATCAAAATTGCATGATAAGGAGGAAAAGTATCCAGGTACTTCCCAACCCACTTCTCCCAATCACAGCACACTTTTCCTAATCTTAGCAGTATGTTTTGAATGTAGAATCTTCAAGAAAAAGACATGGGTGTTTTTCCTAGCATGGCCGTTCTATACTACGTGGCCAATACTAAACCTTTTCAGTAGAAATTTATGACCATCAGTTCTTGAGGTGGAGTTATTGAAATCCCTTTACTAGAATCTAAGCATGCAGTACATTGATAACTGTCACAGCATTTATAATATTTAAAGTAGCTGTGTTAAAGGGAATGAGAGCCCAATATTTACAATAAGCCTATCTAAACACTACCCAATTCTTAAATTCTCAGATACTTATAAGAAATAGAAAGAAGAATATGGCCAAAAGATAATAAAGGCTGAGAATTCCTTTTACTGGAGAGATTCAGGAATTATGACAATCTTTAGCTCACATAGGCTCATATATTTGAATGTTTAATTATCAGGGAGAAGCACTACTTGAAAAATACTAGGAGATATGGTCTTATTGGATTACATCTAGCCTTGTTGGAGAAACTATGTCAGTGGGAGTGAGCTTTGAAGTTTCAGAACTCCATACCAGGCCCAGTCTTCTCTCCTTCTCTGTCTCCCTCTCCCTCTCCTCCTTCTCTCTCTTCTTTTCATCTTCCTTTTCCTCTCCCTCTCCTTACCCCTCTCCTTTTCCCTTCCCCTTCCCCATCACAATGTAAACTTATCTACTGCTAAAGTACTATGCATGTGACCATGCTCCTTGCCATGATAATAAAGAGTTAAACCTTTAAAACTATAAGCAAGCCCCAAGTAAATGCTCTCTTTTATAAGAGTTATCTTGGTCACTCTCTTTTATAAGAGTTACCTTGGTCTTTTCACTGCAATAGACCAATGACTAAGATATCTACCCATATCAAGATGTCCCATGAAAGTATGAAAACTCTGAACACCAGCTCAGGAAGAAGGCAAGCATCACCTAAGCAGAGATAGTGGTTCTGTATCACCATTTGTTCCAATGTCTCCCACTCTGGAGCCTTCAGTCAGCATGGAGTGACCTCCTCTTTCTTTCCTATGGGGATTTGTATATTGGTTTGTGACTGAGAAGATGTGTGGCATTCCTCTCACATTAGGGACAAGGGGAAGTCCTGGGTTACAGCATCCACAGATACCTACAGGACAAATATCTCATCATGGCTGACAACATGAGTTGCCATGTGGTGTCACTGAATTCAGAGCAGGGAAGCAAAAGTGTACTAGATATCATAAAATCCTGAGAACTGCATCCTCACACCTCAAATGGTCTTTTAGAATGAGTACAGAGGCCTACAGCCAACAATTCAGAACAGGCTTGAAAATGCAAAACCATTTTGCTCTTAATTTAACCTCTTAATTTTACAGATCAATAACCCAAATTCCATAGGAGAAGTGGAAAAGGTTAAACCCATACTAAATATCAGAAAGCTAGAACTCTGGTATATAGTCGCATCCTTGGTCTGCTCTGTCTGGTATCTCTCCAGAGGCTATGTAGAATGGTCATAAGAGTCTGCAATGCTTCAGACAAGGAAGCCAGCACCACTGGCAGACGCCCAACTTTTCATGTGTTTAATATTAACACAACTCTCTGGGACTGTACTATTATTACACCTACATGAAATCAGAGAAGAAAACAGAGGTTCTTTACATAAGACTTTGCACAGCTTCCCTGGGGTTACAGAAAGACTAAATGGAGACGTGGTAAAACACTTCCTTCAAAACTCAGACACTTAATCTCACACCATCATCAGCTCTTCACATTCTCTCATGATTCTCACCTCCCCATATTCATGGTCATTATGGTATGGATGATGAGTGATACCCAAATGTAAATATTACCTACCACCCTGAAAGGAAGAGGTAGAAGATGATGGGAGATGTGCAGGCCTCAAAGGTAATTCTTGTGTGACTGGTAGTTGGGGTGAGAGAACTGATATGATAATCACAATTTGTCCTACTCCATGTTCTCTCTCCATCTGTGTCATTTTATTCCTAGACATGTTCCTGCCATGAAATGCTTCCTTACACTTCTCTCTCTAGGATAGAGCCCGTGGACCACCTGTACTCTTAACCCCTTTTCTCCTTAGCTTCATGTTATGCTGATGAGCTTATGTCAAACTGATATAAGCTAAAGTCTCAGGAAGAGGGAATCTCAGTGGAAGAATTGCCTACATCAGACTGATCTATGAGCATATATGTGAAACATTTTCTGAATTAATGTTTGACATGGGAGGACTCACCCCATAATGTGCATTGCCAACACTGGGCAAGTGGTCCTGAGCTGTATTAGAAAGCAGGTTGAGCAAGCCATGAGGAAAAGCAATGTAGTAAACTATTGCAGGAAATATTAAAAAATGACTGGCTTGTCCCCACACTTGTGCTGGAAACTCTTTGCCCTGCCAGCCTGGCCTGCCATGCACTGGTGGGCAATGGTGGACCTGTTTTTATCTCATGGGGACTCTGACTTGGAACTCCATGATCTCTCCATCCAGCTCACTAGGTTCTCACTGACTAGGTTCTCGTTACCATGCCAACCCTGTGCTTCAAATTCCACACAGCCTTTGTGGTGCACATCAGGAAAACTCATGTTTTACAATGTACCTTTCTCTATTAAACCTATACAAGCCACCACATGAGGGAAAACGCAACACAAACTTAGTTCAGAAAAATGGTAACTCAATCTTTGAGTGCTGTGCCAGAAATTTGGGTTGGGGGAGGCTCCAAGGAGTCTATAAGGCTGACTCTAGCTGAGACTCCTAATAGTGGGGGCAGGAGGATATGGAGCCTAACATGGCCATTTCCTATAGCCAGGCAAACTCCCAATGGAGTCAGCAACCCACTAATGAAACCTCCAACCCAAACTGTGTCCTGCATACAAGAAATACAAAGATGAGGAATCAGAGACTGAAGGAATGGCTAACCAATAAGTGGCCCAACTTAAGATCCCTCCCAAGGGCAAGAATCAATCCTTGACACTATTAATGATACTCTGTTATGCTTGCAGTCAGTAGTCTAGCATAACTTTCCCTTGAGAGGCTTCACCCAGCACCTGACTGAAACAGATGCAGAGACACACAGCCAAACAGTATATGGAGCTCAGAGTCCTGTGGAAGAAAATTTTAAAACTTATTTTTACTTATTTAAGAATTTCAGACCTCACATGTTGCAGGGTGGCAGGGACAGGATCCTCTCAACCCCTGTCTACACCTAGAAGTGACAGCAGTGGATATGCAACCCTCTCTACCCCTTCCCTGCAAGCAGAGAGTCTGCCTTCAGGGAGTGCTTTAACCCAGGGACTCGGGTGAGATCTGCCATTTTCTCTCCAGTGACTTTCTAAGGTGGGACAAGCCTAGAGGCATGGCCTCACAAATCAAAGGGCAGCCTGGTCAGGATCCTTTCTACCTTAGACCACACCTAGAAGGGACAACAGACCCACAGCCCTCTCTGGACCTTTCCCGTAAGTGGAGATCCTGTCCCCAAGGTGTGCTCTGACCCCAGGACTCAGGACGGACAACTGATCCACAGCCATCTGCACTGGGGATTTACCAGAGGAGAGGTGATCTCCCAGAAGTACTGACTCCGGCTTACAGACCCACAGGAGAAACAAGCTCTAGTCAGAGAGAACAAGAACATCTAACACCAGAGATCAACAGATGGCTAAAGACAAAGACAAGAATCCTACCAACAGAAACCAAGACAACTTGGCTTCATTAAAACCTAGTACTCCCACCACAGCAAGTCCTGGATATACCAAAACACCAGAAAAGCAAGATTTGAATCTAAAATCATATCTCACGAAGGTGTTAGAGGAATTTAAGAAGGACATGAATAACTCCCTTAAAGAAATACAGGAGAACACAGGTAAAGAGGTACAAGCCCTTAAAGAGTAAACAAAAAAAAAAAAAATCCCTTAAGGAATTACAGGAAAACACAAACAAACAGGTGAAGGAATTGAGCAAAATCATCAAGGACCTAAAAAGGAAGTAGAAACAATTAAGAAATCACAAAGAGAGACAACTCTGGAGTTAGAGATCTTAGGAAAAAAAACAGGAAACATAGATGCAAGCATCACTAACAGAATACAAGAGATAGAAGAGAGAATCTCAGGGACAGAAGACACCATAGAAAACATTGACACAACAGTCAAAGAAAATGCAAAATGCAAAAAGTTTCTAACCCAAAACACCCAAGAAATCCAGGACACAATGAGAAGACCAAACCTAAGGATAATAGGTATAAAAGAAAGTGAAGGCCTTCAACTTAAAGACCCAATAAATATCTTCAACAAAATTATAGAAGAAAACTTCCCTAACCTAAAGAAAGAGATTCCCATGAACATACAAGAAGCCTATAGAACTCCAAAATAGACTGGACCAGAAAAGAAATTCTTCCCACCACATAATAGTCAAAACACCAAATGCACAAAACAAAGAAAGAATATTAAAAGCAGTAAGGGAAAAATGTCAAGTAACATATAAAGGCAGGGCTAACAGAATTACACCAGACTTCTCACCAGAGACTATGAAAGCTAGAAGATCCTGGACAGATGTCACAGAGACCCTAAGAGAACACAAATGCCAGCCCAGACTACTATACCCAGCAAAACTCTCAGTCACCATAGATGGAGAAACCAAAGTATTCCATGACAAAACCAAATTTAAACAATATATTTCCATAAATCCAGCCCTTCAAAGGGTAATAAATGGAAAACTCCAACACAAGGAGGGGAACTACATCTCTGAAAAAGCAAAAATTTATCAAAACTAAAAGAAGATAGCCACATGAATGGAATGTCAGCTCTAATAACAAAAATAACAGGAAGCAACAATTACTTTTCCTTGATATCTATTAATATTAATGGACTGAATCGCCCAATAAAAAGACATAATCTATCAGACTGGGTACATAAACAGGACCCACCATTTTGATGCATACAGGAAACCGATCTCAGTGATAAAGACAGACACTACCTCAGAATAAAAGGCTGGAAAACAATTCTCCAAGCCAATGGTCCCAAGAAAAAAGCTGGAGTAACCATTCTAATATTGAATAAAATTGACTTTCACCCTAAAGTGATCAAAAAAGATAAGGAGGGACACTTCATATTCATCAAAGGTATGATCTACCTAGATGAACTCTCAATTCTGAACCTCTATACTCCAAATCAAAGGACACTACATTCATAAAAGAAACTTTACTAAAGCTCAAAGCACACATTGCACTACACACAACAATAGTGGGAGATTTCAACACCCCACTCTCTGCAATGGACAGATCACGGAAACAGAAACTAAACAAAGACACAGTGACACTAACAGAAGTTATGAAACAGATGGATTTAACAGCTATGTATAGACTATGTATAGAACTTTTTATCCTAAAACAAAAGCATATACCTTCTTCTCAGCACCTCATGGTACCTTCTCCAAAATTGACCATATAATTGGTCACAAATCAGGCCTCAACAAATACAAGAAGAATGAAATAATTCTTTGTATCCTATCAAATCACTATGGACTAAGGCTGTTCCTCAATAACAACATAAACAAAAGAATGCCCACACACATGTGGAAGCTTAACAACACTCTACTCAATGATAAATTGCTCAAGGAAGAAATAAAGAAAGAAATTAAAGACTTTCTAGAGTTTAATGAAAAGGAAGCCACAATATACCCAAACTTACAGGACACAATGAAAGCATTCCTAAGATGAAAACTAATAGCCTTAAGTGCCTCCAAAAAGAAACTGGAGAGAGCATACACCAGCAATTTGACAGCACAGCTGAAAGCACTAGAACAAAAAAGAAGCAAATTCACCCAAGAGGAGTCGAAGGCAGGAAATACTCAAACTCAGGGCTGAAATCAACCAAATAGAAACAAAAAGAACTATACAAAGAATCAACCAAACCAGGAGGTGATTCTTTGAGAAAATCAACAAAACAGATAAACCCTTACCCAGACTAACTAGAGGGCACAGAAACAGTATCCTAATTAAAAAGATCAGAAATGAAAAGGGAGACATAACAACAGACACTGAGGGAATCCAAAAAATCATGAGATCCTACTACAAAAGCCTGGAAAACCTGGATGAAATGGACAATTTTCTAGACAGATACCAGGTACCAAAATTAAATCAAGATCAGATCAATGACCTAAACAGTTCCATATCTGCTAATGAAATAGAAACAGTCATTAATAGTCTCCCAACCAAAAAAGGCCCAGGACCAAATGGGTTTAGTGCAGAATTTTATCAAACCTTCAAAGAAGACCTAATACCAATACTCCTCAAACTATTCCACAAAATAGAAACAGAAGGTACTTTACCCAATTTGTTCTATGAAGCCACAGTTACTCTTATACCTAAACCATGCAAAGACCTAACGAAGAAAGAAAACTTCAGACCAATTTCCCTTAAGAATATCGATGCAAAAATACTCAATAAAATTCTTGCAAACCGAATCAAAGAACACATCAAAACGATCATCCACCATGATCAAGTAGGCTTTATTCCAGGGATGCAGGGATGGTTTAATATACGGAAATCCATCAACATAATTCACTATATAAACAAACTCAAAGAAAAAAACATATGGTCATCTCATTCGATGCTGATAAAGCATTTGACAAAATCCAGCATCCCTTCATGGAAAGATCGGGAATTGAAGGCCCATACTTAAATTTAGTAAAAGCAATATACAGAAAAACAGTAGCCAACATCAATCTAAATGGAGAGAAAATTGAAGCAATCCTACTAAAATCAGGAACTAGACAAGGCTGCCCATTCTTTCCCTACCTATTCAATATTGTACTTGAAGTCCTAGCCAGAGCAATTAGGCAACAAAAGGAGATCAAAGGGATACGAATTGGAAAGGAAGAAGTCAAATTATCACTATTTGCTGATGATATGATAGTATACTTAAGTGACCCCAAAAATTCCACCAGAGAGCTCCTAAACCTGATAAACAACTTCACCAAAGTAGCTGGATATAAAATTAACTCAGGCAAAGAAGAGGCCTTCCTCTACACAAAGGATAAACACACAGAGAAAGAATTTAGGGAAACAACACCCTTCACATTAGTTATAAATAATATAAACTACCTTGATGTAACTCTAACTAAGCAAGTAAAAGATCTGTTTGACAAGAACTTAAAGCCTCCGAAGAAGGAAATTGAAGAAGATCTCAAAAGATGGAAAGATCTCGTGGTTTGGCAGGATTAATATAGTAAAACTGACCATCTTACTGAAGGCAATCTACAGATTCAATGCAATCCCCATCAAAATTCCTACTCCATTCTTCACAGACTTATAAAGAGCAATTTGCAAATTCATCTGGAATAACAAAAAATCCCGGATAGCCAAAACTATTCTCAACAATAAAGGAACCTCTGGTGGAATCATCATCCTGGACCTTAAGCTGTACTACAGAGAAATTGTGATAAAAACTGCATGGTATTGGTACAGTGATAGGCAGGTAGGTCAATGGAACAGAACTGAAGACCCATAAATGAACCCACACACCTATGGTCACTTGATCTTTGACAAAGAAGCTAAAACCATAAAGTGGAAAAAAGACAGCATTTTCAACAAGTGGTGCTGGCAACTGCCAGTTAGCATGTAGAAGAATGCAAATCGAACCATTCCTATCTCCTTGTACAAAGCTCAAGTCCAAGTGGATCAAGGACCTCCACATCAAACCAGATACACTGAAACTAATAGAAAAGAAAGTGGGGAATAGCCTCAAGCACATAGGCACAGGGGAAACTTTCCTGAACAGAATGCCAATAGCTTATGCTCTAAGATATCAAGAATTGACAAATGGGACCTCATAAAGTTGCAGCTTCTATAAGACAAAAGACACTGTCAATAGGACAAAATGGCAAACAACAAATTGGGAAAAGATCTTTAACAATCCTGTATCTGATAGAGGGCTAATATCCAATGTATACAAAGAACTCAAGAAATTAGACTCCAGAGAACCAAATAACCCTATTAAAAATGGGGTACAGAGCTAAACAAAGAATTCTCAACTGATGAATATCGAATGGCTGAGAAGCACCTAAAGAAATGTTCAACATCCTTAGTCATCAGGAAAATGCAAATCAAAACAACCCTGAGATTCCACCTCACACCAGTCAGAATGGCTAGGATAAAAAAGTCAGGTGACAGCAGATGCTGGATAGGTTGTGGAGAAAGAGAACACTACTTCATTGCTGGTGGGACTGCAAGCTGGTACAACCACTCTGGAAATCAGTTTGGCGGTTCCTCCAGAAATTGGACATAGTTCTACTGGAGGACCCAGCTATACCACTCCTGGACATATACCCAGAAGATGTTCCAACATGTAATAAGGACACATGCTCCACCATGTTCATAACAGCCTTATTTATAATAGCCAGAAACTGGAAAGAACACAGATGTCCCTCAACAGAGGAATGGATACAGAAATTGTGGTACATCTACACAATGGAGTACTACTCAGCTATTAAAAACAATCAATTTATCAAATTCTTAGGGAAATGGATGGATTTGGAGAATATCATCCTGAGTGAGGTAACCCAATCACAAAAGACACACATGGTATGCACTCTCTGATAAGTGGTTATTAGCCTAGAAGTTCTGAATACATGAAGAACAACCCCTAAACCACAAGAAACTCAAGAAAAAGGAAGACCAAAATGTGCACATTTCATTCCTTATTAAAGGGGGGAACAAAATACCCACGGAAGGAGTTGCAGAGACTAACTATGGAGCAGAGACTGAAGGACGAACAATCCAGTCAATATAGCTGTCTCCTGAGAGGTTCTGACAGTACCCAACTAATACAGATGCAGAGGCTCACAGCCATCCATTGGACTGAGTACAGGGTCCCCAATGAAGGAGTTAGAGAAAGGACCAATGGAGCTGAAGGGTTTGCAGCCCCTTAGGATGAACAACAATATGAACTAACTAGTAACCTCAGAGCTCCCAGGGACTCAACCATCAACCAAGGAGTACACATGATGGGACTCATTGCTCTAGCAGCATGTGTATAGTAGAGGATTGCAAAGTCGGTCATCAGTTGGAGGAGAGGCCCTCGGCCCTGTGAAGGTTCTGTGCCCCATTGTAGGGGAATGCCAGGGCCAATAAGTGGGAGAGGGTGGGGTGGCAAGCAGGGGAAGGGGGAGGCAACAGGGGTTTGTTCTTCTTGTTTTTTGGGTTTTTTTGTTTGTTTGTTTTTTGGGTTTTTTTTTT
>NW_022196894.1:4394515-4475693 GCF_008632895.1 Mastomys coucha
TTGGGGGGTTGGAGGGGAAACTGGGAAAGGAGGAATCATATGACATGTAAATAAAGAAAATATCTTATAAAAAAGAATCTCAGACATATCTACAATGTACTTTGATCTATGCCTCACTTGCCTCCCATCTCCTACTACATCTTCCTTCCAACACAGTTTCCTTTCTTTTTTTTTCTTTTTTTTTTCTTTTTTTGTTTTATGGTCCACTGAGTCAAACTAGTTCTGCATGTGTGCACATAAACATAAGCCCATCAACTGGATCATAGGCACACCCTTGAAGAAAACTGACCCTTCCTCTTCCTGCAGCCACCAACTTTTCCTCATCTAAGGATGGGGTTTCAAAAGACAGCTCCACCACCATTTTGACAGATTTGATCTTTTTCAGGCAACCTAAGATTTGTCTGTTCATGAAATAAATGGTCCTGTCAAGTCCAGAAAACTCCATTTCACTGAGGTCCTTCCTGACCCCTTTCTCTTACTACCCTTTGCCTGTCACCTGCCATATGAGGAGAGAGTGCAATACAGATGTCCCATTTATAGCTAATCGCTCTGCCATTTTCTTCTTGTAATACACAGTGGTTAGAATACAGGACAAAACTGT
Organism: Mastomys coucha; assembly: GCF_008632895.1. Taxonomy (NCBI): domain Eukaryota; kingdom Metazoa; phylum Chordata; class Mammalia; order Rodentia; family Muridae; genus Mastomys; species Mastomys coucha. The sequence goes on from NW_022196894.1 coordinate 4,395,117, forward strand.
TTTAAAAATTCTTTTTAGCTCTTTTAATATGCAAACAAGAACATTATTCTGTAATGAAAGAGAATGCATGGAATATTTCCATAATTTTTTCAGCATAGAAACTGCTTTAGGAGACATACATTAGAGATCATGGTTGTGGGATTGTCACAGACACTCCTCTCTAGAAATTTAGCTCACCTCAGACAATGTTTCCCAGCCAGAGTTGTAAGTGGTGCTCACTCTGTGCTTTGTTTTAGTCTCCTTCTCTGACCCTTTCAGTCTGGGTAAACCACCTAAAATTTAAAACCTCCAGATAATATGTTCTTGTTCTATGTTCCCCCAGATCTACTGCAGAAAATCCGGTTTTCTTCTTTATTTTTTCTTTATTTTATTTTATTTTATTTTTTGTTTGTTTTTGGATTATTTTGTCTATGGTTTTTCTGCCAGTTTCCACCCCAGCACACTGCCTCGTACTGTACCAAGGTTCTTGGTGTTACATAGGAAGTTTGCTATGTATTTTGTATTAGTCATATGGATGTTTGCCTTCTTTGTCTCTATTTTTGTGTAATACAATGAAATTGTAGACTGATTACTCCCTAATACTTTGGTCTTGGTAGACATTCATGCAGAAGGGACAGTCTGGTTCAGCACCTTGGATAGCACCCATACAGCTCTGAGTTGAGAATAATTTCTTCATGAAGATGGGAATCATTCGTTCCCTGGTCTACATGTGTGCCCCACCCCTCAATTAACCCAGATTTTCCAACAGATCAGCTTCTGCAGCAACAGCTGGTAAGAGCCAAAACTACCCCCATGTGGAGCTGAGTGACAGCCAAGCCCAGGGAATGCTTGCCCCTTCCATGGCCTTAGATTCTCTTTTATTTCACCCAAAGCTTTCCTCTCCCAGCATTCTCAGTTTACCTGAGCTATTTCTTCACAAGTCTTCTCTCTGCTGCTTGTCAGTGGCTAATCCCTGAAAGTGTTAAGCTGTTCACTTGAGTGTAAACTGATTTAAAAAAAAAAAAAGATGCCAGCTAAACAGACGAAACATTATCAGTGAATTGTGTACTTTAGATAGGGTACTCTAAGACTGATAAGCTCTAAACCTCCAAATAAAGCCATAATTGTGGCATAGAAGAAAGAGAAGGAAGAGATGAGGGTTGAAATAGTGGTTCTGCCAATTTATTCATTCGTGTGTGCACTTGCTAACCAAATATGAACTGAGAGCCTGCAGCATCAGGCTCTGTGCTGGGTGAATAAAATAGTGAATAAAATATACAGCCAATAATCCTGAAAGGTGGACATTATCAAGCTAAAGAATTATCATGTGGTTGTAAGTTATAATAAAACTATGATTTAAAAAGGAACAGGAGAATATAATTGAGAATATGGAGACTGTCCCAGTGCAAACATACCTCTGAGGTATGTTTAAACTGAGACTTGAAAAAGTGAGAAAAGATGCTGGGGATGCTCTTCAGTTGCCAGAGTGCTTGCTTAGCATGCATGGGGCCTTGAGTTTGATCCCCAACCCACAAGCCATGAATGGCATCTGCCTGAGATTTCAGAGCTCAGAGTGTGGAAGACTGGGGATCAGAAAATTCCAGCTTATTCTCAGCTATATAGCACATCCAAGACTAGCCTGGGCTACATGCGATTCTGTATCAAAATAAAATAAAGGTAATAAAATAAGTCCCATGCAGCAAAACGGGCACACTGCAGGCAAAGAAATGTCCTAAAGAGAGTTATAGCTTGGCTTCTTGGATAAATAAAGTAAAAATAAATATAAATATGATGCATTGAGTTGGGGAAGAAGTACCACAAGATGAAGTTAGTGTATCAGCTCAGCTGGTACTAACATGCCATATAACAAACAAGAGACATAATGGCAGAGGACTCTGTGTGTTCTGTTCAAGAGTCAGTGGGGGTGGCTGGTCAGCTTGTAATCCATTCTAAGTTAAAGCTAGTCCACTCGTGCTGCCAAAGCATTACCAAAGGCACAAAGAATGCCATGTTCCATGAAATTTGGGCTTAGAAGTGTAATGTCATCATTCTGTTGATCAAAGCAAGTAACACACTGAGCTAAGTTCATGGAAAGATGCTGTGCATTCATAAACCAAAAATGTCAGGGAGGAATGAAAACCTGAGGTATCTGTGAAACATTTCAAGTGCAAAGTGATAGAGATACAGAACCAGATCAATTAAGTTCTTCAAGGCTGATTCATGTAACTTAGATTTTATTATACTGTAGAAAGCCATTGAGCTGGCCTTTTCTATAGACCACATAGTCTTGGGCAGGTGACTTCTTCTCTTGATTATTTGTATCCTCATCTATGTAGTATGTATGTACTCAGGATCAGAGAGGGCTTTTTATATGAAAAATTAACTCCTTGGCCTGGGGAAATGAGTGAAGTGATGGCCACACAAGAATGGGACCTGAGTTTCATTCTTTAGATCTCATGTTTTAAGAAAGCACAGTGTTTAACACATACCTAGAATCTTGCCATTGTCGAAGCAGAGGAAGGAGAGTTCCTGGGACTTGTTGGTCTTGGTCTAGCCAAATTTTTGAGCTTCAATTTTGGTCAGAGACTTAAAAGAAAAAGTGGGAGATAACTAAGGAGAACATTTGACATCAACTTCTGGCCCTTGCCTGTACACGTATGTGCACACACAACACACATATACACGCATTAACATATAGAAACAAAGCCTTTGAATCCAGTAATATTTAGAACAAAAATAAATACATTGTGTACCTGAATATTCATGACTACAGATTTATACATGATTGAGTCATTGTGAGAATTTACCAAAAAAGAATGGGAAAGTGTTTTCTAAATTGCAAAATGCTGGTGATCACCACTTTTAGAAAAATCCTGCAATGTTGATTAGCAGGATTATTATTTCATAAGCCAGAAAGCTGGAACTTGAAGATCTTAAATGCCTTGTGTTTTATAACACAGTGAAGAAAGAGAGGAGGAGTTAGGAGTGAGAGCCTCATCTATCTGACTCCAGGCCTCCGAACCTTCAATTAACTATAAATTAAATAAGTTGCTTCCCCAGATGAGGAATTGTTGGCGGTGGTGCCTTTAACAGAGATTACTGGCTTTGCTAGGAAGTGATGGGTGTGATTTAGACCTTCCCCAGCTGCTGCTGAGTTAGCAATTGTTCCTTATCCCAGGCAGGCCAGTGGCCAGCAGCTAATTCACCAGGGGCCATCCCCACTGATTTGTTCATCAATAACCCATTACCTCTGCCATTGTAAATATCTCAGAAAGAATGTGACTTTCTGGGAAGAATACTGAAGCACACCCAGAGAGTTTCCTGTCCACAGTCCTGATTTCTAGAAAGAAAAGAAAGGAAGAAAGAAAGAAAGAAAGAAAGAAAGAAAGAAAGAAAGAAAGAAAGAAAGAAAGAAAGAAAGAAAAGAGAGAGAGAAAGAAAGAAAAAAAGGAAGGAAGGAAGGAAGGAAGGAAGGAAGGAAGGAAGGAAGGAAGGAAGGAAGGAAGAAACACATCCTTCCTGGCATCCCATGACGAAAGGTCACAGACACCTATTTCCCACAGATCTTCACAGAGAGAACCCAGTGGGATTCTGAGAAGTTAGGGTCTTTCCATAGGGTCCGGTCACAGTTTAGTATCTGCAGGGAAAGAGGATGGCATAAAGGATGCTTCAGCCTCCCAGAACACAGATCAGCACAGGGCTGGATGCACAAACACCAACAGTAAGCTTGTCTGCAAATCTCAGTCTCGGAACCAGAGAATCAGACTTAATAGATTTGGATTCAAGCCTAGAAATGTGGATTTCATTTGAACCCAGTGGTTCTGGCCTTCTGATGAGAATGGAGAGTGGAGAACATTGATGAATGAGGTGCACTCACTTAAGAATCGAAGGTGAACCACAGCCTCATGTTGAGCGCTAAGAGACAGCAGAATGGCTTGTGGCCTCTGACCTCAAGGTTCTCACAAATTAGTTGTGAAACAAACACAATGACAAGCTGAGAACACATGACAAGAAGTCACCTGAGCGACCTCAGAGTTTTAAGCCCAGCAAGATGCCTCTGGCTATGTGAGAAGCATTGAGAGTCGGCTTTACCCACATAATCCCCAATCTACCCATACTCTAAAGACATTATTTGCTTTCTTCTTTACAACTTCATGATGTTCCTTTCCCGCATACCACCCCTACCCTTGGCAGTTCTAACAAGTTTGTTTTGTTTTTATTTTATTTTAAGTTAAGTAGAAGTTTCTACTCTGGTCTTACCCTGGATGGCTGAGAGAGACATTGTGCTCAGCCACTATAGATACAGGGGAATATTCCATACTACCCTTTCGACCTTGTTTGTCCCAGATTATCCTTGTAGAGGAATAAATGCCACAAAGCACCATAAAAGTGGCAGCTTAGTTTGTCTGTACAGTGTGCTCAGAAAGTCCTTATTCCTTTCTTAACAAACAGGGTCTTGAGGGCCAGAGCAAGGAAGGGTGGGGATTACTCATTGTATTAAATATAAAGGACTTTTCTATGTCTTGGCTGAAGGATAGTTTGGGACACAGGGTTTATTTTTCAACTGCTCTTTACTGTTGAGGATTTCATATATGTATGTAGTAAGATATGATCATATGGACCTCTAATTTCCTTTTCCAAGTCCCATCCAATGCCTTCTCCTGACGGCATGTCTTTTGTTTACTAACTCATTGAATTCAATTCAGGGCCATCCCTGGAGCAAGGGAAATTTGCCAGTGACCACATTCTCTATAAGGACTGATTCTCCCTCCTGAGCACCCCTCCCCAGTGAGGGGTGGGTCCTGGAAAGATATACCCCATTTATGCACAGATCTTTGTCTGACCTGATCTTTTGCTGATAGCCATAACTGCTGTAAACTCATGAGTCAAACCTCCATGCTAAACCTAGAAGAGTGCATCTTATAGCATCCCTTCCCTTCCTACAGAGGGTTTTTCCCTCTTTGGAATGAAAGGGTCCCACTGTGGCAGTCCAAAGCATCCAAGTCACAGGCAGTGAGGAGACAGCATGAACAAGGGCTAAGAGTGGACAAGGAACAGCGTGGAGCCATGTAGCATACCAGAGAACAGGGATACGTTAGCATCTTCAAGTGGGGGAAACTGGAGATCTAGGTCAACATTTTTTAAGAAAATAAAATGACTTAAAACTTAGCTTTCTAGCTCCAACCAGAGAATGACATTTTAAAAAAAAAGATTATTTTTAAAATCAGAAGTGTAAGATCTAACAATAGCAAAAACTACTCACAAGAAGACCTTCTATGCACCCTTATTAAGAAAACTACCCCAACTCAAGTTTTCACAAAATGAAGTTGTAAATCAAGAGCTGGATTGTGGGAGGCTGTACATCCGGGATCTCAGTGCCTCAGAGGATAAGGTGGTGCGATCCCCAGCTCAAAACTGACCTGAACACAATTGAGAAGGAAGAGGAGACAAGAAGGAAGCGGAAGGAAGAGGAAATGAACAAGGAAGAGTGTGAGAAATCAGGAGATCCAATGCAAGACTGATGAAGAGAATGTTAAGGATAAGCAGTTGAGGATGAGGATGAGACCTGGAAACCAGGAGCAGGGAGAAAGGAGCTTAACACACTCCTCTGTGTGTGCATGTGCACGTGCTAGGGTGGGGGTGGTGTGATTGCTGTTTGTTTTGATTTTTGTTGTTATTGTTGCTGACACCTTGCCAGAGGAAAATGTTTGAATAGTTTTGCATCACATTTTAGGGATGGAACAAAAATACAAAGTACTAAGTCAGCATGGATTTTATGTTGAAAGCCAAGACAAATGTATCCAGTGAAAACAATGGGCATGTTCACCAACATGGCTGAACATGAAGGAAGGACAGAGGCAAATACATGTAGCTCTCAAGCAAAGGTGCCAGGAACAAGTCTTAGTGAGTTTTACTGCTATAAACAGACACTATGACCAAGGCAAATTCTTATAGGGACAACATTTAGTTGGGTTACAGGTTCAGTGTTTCAGTCCATTCAGTCCAAGGTGGGAACATAACAGCATCCGGGAAGTCAAGATGTAGATGGAGCTGAGAGTTGAGCATCTTGTTCTGAAGGCAAATAGGAGAAGATCGGCTTGCAGGCAACTAGGAGGAGGGTCTTAAAGCTCACCCTCACAATGACACATTTCTTCCAACAAAGCCACACCTCCAAATAGTGCCACTCCCTGGGCTAAGTATATTCAAACTACCACAACAAGCTTATCACAAGAAAACATACACAATTGAAATCAAATGTTATACACTCATACAGAATATTTTTCTATATGCACTCATAATTCAGGTTACCTTCTACTTATCAGGTATAGAAAACTACACAAAAGGAGACCAGTTTGCATTGTTATTATATTTAGACTTGTTTGTAATACAGGTTGATGACTCTTACCCTAATTTTTCTCCTGAAGAGTCTAACAGAGAAAGGGACTTGACAGATTTGAACTAGTAAAGTAATATTTGGAGCAGAGCATATTTGGTGCTGGCATTACAAGTGTGAAAATCTGGGTTTGATCAACAACACCTACCTTAAGAGGTCAAGTGTAGTGGTGCAATTTTACTCCCAGTGCTGGGGGGAAGAACAGATATGTCCTTACGGAATTACTGGCCAGCCAAATAAATTCAGGTCAGTGAGAGATACTGTGTAAAATAGGATGAAGAAGAAGGAGGAAGAGGAGGAGAAGGAGAAGGAAGAAGAAGAAGAAGAAGAAGAAGAAGAAGAAGAAGAAGAAGAAGAAGAAGAAGAAGAAGAAGAAGAAGAAGAAAAACAAGAAGAAACAAGAAGAAGAAGAGGAGGAGGAGGAGGAGGAGGAGGACGAGGACGAGGAGGAGGATGAGGACGAGGAGGACGAGGAGGACGAGGAGGAGGAGGACGGCGAGGAGGATGTGAAAAGTACCTAAACAACAAAACTTTGACTCTGGAATCCACATGCACAGGCACACAAATACACACACACAAATACACAATCTTACATGCACACTTGTCTGAGCACACACAAGGAGCATTGGCAGAACATTTCAGGGAAAAGAGGGACGGACATCTATTTGTAAGAAGACTAGAAAGGATGCCCCAGGTGTCCCAGTAGCCGCTGCTAAGGTATGCTCTAATGTTACTAAGAAGCTGGCCCTATGCTGCAGCCCTGAGTAGTTTTCTTCAATGTTCATCTCAAACCAAAGTGCTGGGACCATCTACAGATTGAGAAGCTGGACACAAAGAGGGAGAAGGTGGGTAGAGTAGCCCCTGTTGTTCAGATTCTGGAGAGCTGTGAGCATCTGCAATTTGGAAACGGTGTTTGAGGTGGATGAATTATACCCATGCCACCACTCTCAGAAGCAGAGAGCAGGCATGTGCTGTCCTGCATGGCATTTCACAAGTCTGGTGCTTGTTAATTAGTGCGTAAGTTAATGTCATCTTATTCCCTGACACAGGGAAAAGATGGGAACGGACACGGCTCTCAGTTTCACAAGCGTCAACTGGGTTGGAGCTTTTGAGCAGCCTGTGTGCTGGGAGAAACAGAGAGGATAGATTGACTTTCTGAGCTGTGAAAACCGGAGAAAGTTCAATACGTCAGCTGTCAGCACATGGTCCCTCGCAGGCTCAGGAATTTCAATTTCAAAGTACAAGAGATTGAGATCTGGAAACACAAGATCATCAAACGCTAATGATTCCTGAAGTCTGCTAGGGGCGTGGAAGCAGGTAGGGCGGGGAGGCTTGTGGAAGATGTGCACGAGCTGAGGGCTTCTTGCAGTGGATTAATTCTGTGGGCGTTTGAAGGAGAGGAGGCAGCCTGAAAGGGAGGGAGTGCCCCCCCAAGATATTTCAAAGGCCTAGGAAGGGTCTCTTATTCATGCCTGCTCTGGTCTCTGCTGCTCCTTGGTGAATAGATGAATCTCCAGAAAGGCAGAATTTCTGAAAAGCCAGGTGACCTTCAATGGACAGGCAGCTCAAGCTGTCCATTAACAAACAAAACCTGGCTTTACAAAATGGTTTTCTCACACACTGTGCATCTGTATGGTTGAGCTTTAGTGTGTGTGTTTGCATGTGTGTGTGTGTGTGTGTGTATGGGTAAACATGTGGGTACATGTGTGTAGATCAGAAGACAGCCTCAGCTGTTACATAGATCCTGTGTGTTGAAACTCAGATCCTCATTCTTGTGTGGCAAACACTTGGCTGACAGAGCCATCCTCAGCCAGGAAATTTTTATTAAAGTGAAAGTTCTATAGGGCTAACAGATTTCAATTGCACATCTTTATACACTTTAGTGTATGTAGCCACTCATATAACTTTTCACCTTCTTTCTTAGACAGGATCTTGTGTTAGCTTAGGACTTCTCTGAGTAGGTCATCCTAGCTGTTAAGTGAGTTCCCAGATCTGCCCACCTCTGCCTCTCATCTCACCATAGCTGGGTTTACAATGAATGCCACCATGCCTCACTTTTTGCCTAGGGACTTGATCTCAGTTCTTCATACTCTCAAGGCAAGTACTTTAACAACTTTGCCATCTCCCCAGCCCATGGTTGAGTTTTCAGTTCTCTAGATGTGTGAGCATTTATCTTGATTCTAGATTCTTCTATGCCAGCTGTGCATACAGATGTCAATTCTGTGCCTTTTGCCCTCAAATGGACTCCAGGTTGTTTTGCTAATTATTTTTTTATCTCAGGTTCCTGGATATTGTTGAAAGCATCTCATGTCTTGCTATTCTGGTAAAGACAGCCAAAAGTACACATTGCAAGATTTTCTTTAGGAGAGTCGTGAGCAGGCAGCATTGATGAGGTGACAGAAATCAGAAAAAAATGTTTCCCTTTGTGGGGACAGGGAATGTGGTTGGTGACCAGAGAAGGCTGTGAGAATGCTTACCTAGGTAACTAGGAATAGTTCCTGTATTGTTCTTGATGGAAGTTACACCAGTGGCCACATGGACAAAATAGAATCAAGTTGTACAGTTCATCTATTCACTTGCCCCATAGAACATTTACCTTAATAAAAAGTGTCCTAGCTGAGGATGGCACAGTCTGCAAAGAGCTTGCCACATGAGCATGATTATCTGAGTTTCAATACCTGGGATCCACATAGCAATTCAGGAATGGTGGCACATACAAGTAATACCAGCATTGGGAAAGCAGAGACAAGAGGATCCCTGGGGCTCTCTGTCTATACAGCCTAGCCAATCTGTGAGTTCTAGCTTCACTGACAGACCCTGTCTCAAAATTAATGTGAAAAGCAATTGAGGAAGATACCAACATTGACCTATGACACACACACACACACACACACACACACACACACACACACACACACACACACATGCATGCACACATATAATGTATTGCGGTTTGGATAATAATAAAGTAAGTCATCACATTATTTACTGGACACTCTTTAAAATCAGAAACCTGTGCAGGCATGTGCTTTCTGTTTCTCTAGCCCCCTTTACAACTATGTACTGTGTAGTGCTTCCATGTTCTCTACACAGGAACCTCAGTTCCACTTGCCAGAGGATCATTATCTGTCTCTGCAATGTCTCTGTATGTGAGTCCTACTGACTGATAAAATTTTGTAGACATTTTTTATTACCTCCTCTGAGATAGAACATCAGATGACATAAACCCTATCCCATTCACGTTTCCTATCTCAGTGCTAAGAAGATTCTTCACAGAGTCAAGTAATCCCAAGGTTCTGTGAAGAGCATAGAAGACCATCAGGATTCCACAATGAGATTGAATCTGTCTAAAATGCCATCAAATATTCATTTCTAGGAAGAACTTGACATCCAGAGTACAGTCAGAGCTGCCTATGGAACTGGGCATAGCAATGAGTTTCAGTGGATGTTGAGGTCACTTGCAGTTAAATAAAACTGTCAACCTTTCCATTTTTCCACCTGACTTTATGCAGCTGGCAGGTGCCTGTCTTCCTACAAGTCTGTAAAAATCCAGAGATCAGAATTAGATGCAGATCCACACCATCAGAGAAAAATGGGGGATCCTGGCTCCCCAGGTGCTGAGACTTTGCCCCAAGCAGCCAGAAAGGGGAAAAAGGTTGAGGATTTTTCAATTCACAAAAAGAGGGGAAACATACAGAAGAAAGTCAGGAGTGTGGAACAGTGAATAGCAGAGGGAACAGGGGAGGGAAGGGCAGAAGAGAACCTTGTCAAACAGGCTGAAAGATGGGCAAGAACGGGAGATTCAAAGCAGGCCAGAATGTCTGCATCCATTTAAGGGCTGGGGGTGTGCTAAGTTAGTTAAAGTCATCCTCAGGCATTGGAAAAATTCAATTTTCATCACAGCCCTGATGACATTTCCTTTAAGCACCAGATTCAGCAGAGAGATACACCTTCAGGGGAATTTTTTTCCTCTCCCTTTCTGCAGTCAGAAGGCCAGATAAGGAAACCCAGTTAAATGCTCTCTTTTCTGCTATGCAAATGTTCTCCCACAACACTAACAAGATAAATATATTTCTGTGAGATACCAAGTTTTCAGAGTCATGAGTTTATTTGTGAAGGTTTCTAGCCATGCTTTGCCTTGTAGCTAAAATTTTTAGAATAACTTTTATTTATTCTTTGACAATTTCATACATATATACAGTGTATCTTCATTATATCCACTCCCAACTCCTGCTTTCACTGAGGTCCCCAGATACTTCCCTCAACATGTCGCTCTCCCTTCTTTATTTCCTTGCTGTGTGTATGTTTGTGTGTGTGTTCATGTGTATATATATATATATATGCATGTATGTGTGTTCATGTGTGTGTGCTTGTGTGTGTTCACCTTTCTGCATGTGTGTATGTGTGTATATGCATGTACGTGTGTGTATTCATATATGTGTGTTCATGTGTGTGTGTGCTTGTGTGTGTTCATGTCTACCCCCCCAACTGTGTATGTGCCTGCGCGCGCACGCGTGTGTGTGTGTGTGTGTGTGTGTGTGTGTGCTTTAACCCACAGAGTTCAATTAGCACTACCTATTGCAATGCTGGCTGATCTTTCTGGCTTAATTCTGTGTGGTCTCATGTAGGTGGCCATAGCTGTAGTGAGCTCATGAATGCATTGGCCATATCATGTCCAGAAGCCAGAATCTCACAGCTCCCCTCACATCCTATATTCTGCCTGTCCTCTCTTCCGAAGTGTTCCACGAGCCTTGGAGGGCTGCTGATCCCACTTAGGGGTAAGCATCCAACAGTCAGTATCAGAACTTTCTCCAGTTATCAGTATCTGCAGTGTTGAAAATTTTAAGTCATTTTCCAATGAAAGGTCTATGTTCAATGCACAGGGGATTAGAGCCCGAGACTTCCTTCATCTTCTGCTCAGCACGTGGCTTATGGGGATGTCTAAGAAAGGTACCTGGGTGAATATGCATTGCTTTCTCTGCCCTTTATGCTCAGGCACATAAAGTGGCTAGAGACACAGCTATAAAAACAACTAGTGAAAGGTGGCTTGGTTAGGAACAATATCTGATTAGCCACTATCCACATCCGCAGTCCTTCCACTATGCCATGAGTCCATGGCTAATAAGGAAATACTAGGGAATCACCTCTTGGTAAATAACAAAGCTTGAGCAAACCAGTTAGGACAGAGACACACTGTTCCAGCACAGCCCTGTGAAAATATGAAATCCGGAGGAACTGGGGAGCAGTTTAGCTGGCAAGACATTTATATTACATGCATGGGTTCAAATCCCCAGAACCATGTAAAAGAGCTAGGTATGGTGGCTCGTATCAGTAACCTCAGCATTGGAGAGGGGAAGACATTCCCAGGCTGGATGGTGTAGCAACCTTGACTACTTGGCCAACTGAGGCTAACAAGAGGCCTCTCTTTCAAAAGAAATGGTTGTTATCTAAGGAATGACAGCTGATGATGTCCTCTGGTATCCACAGGCACGCATGTACACATATACACCTGCACACAATGCACACGCACATGCACAGATGTGTGTTCACATTCAAAAATATAAACTCTGCAGTCAGACAGACCTGGGTGGAATCCCAGCTCCCTAATGAGTCTCAATTTCCCTTTGTGTACGAAGTGGACTTAAAAACTCCTTAGGCATCAGGCGACTGTGCATGGAAAGTTCTACAGGTGCAGAACTTAGCCCAGCACTGGAAAGAAAGGCAAAGCTTGCCATTGTGTTACCTGTTGTATGAGCTGCTGTAACAAATCACCAGACGTTTGGCAGTTTAAAACAGCACAGGTACACCATCTGACAGATCTGGAATTCAGAAGTGAGCAATGGGTTTCAATTGACTACAAAGCACCACAGCTCAAAGCCTTCAATCCATTATTTTGTTTTTTACAGAGGCGACCTTGGTTCATGCCCTCACCTCTCTCCATCCTCCAAACAATAGCACGGGAGCACATCATTTTAACACATGTATCCCTCTTCTTCTCCTCCCTCTATTTGTCTCTGTCTCTGCCTTTCTCACACACACAATCTGTCTGCCTCTGTCTCTGTCTGTCTCTCACACACACACATACAACACACACAGTCACACACACAAGACAGACACACATTCACACATACAGATACACACTCACACACACTATCTCTGCTTCTGTCTCTCTCTCTTTCTCTCTCTCTCTCTCTCTCTCTCTCTCTCTCACACACACACACACACACACACACACACACACACACACACACACACACACACACACCTTCTATCATATCTCCATCCCTCTTACTCTGAACTCCAGCCTTCTTTCTGTGAGGTCAGATAACGCAAATCATCTCACCGTTTTTCATCACAGATCCTAAGGATTAGGACATGGATGTGCTTAACATCTGTAGTGCTCAACCTACCTACAGAGGTTATTGTTTTAAATGTGCTTATTCCTTTTATGTTTGTCTATGGAAGAACATTCCCCAGTGTACCTGAGGTAACCCAGGGACAACTTGCAGGAGTTTGTCCTCCTATCGAATGATCCCATTCCAGTTGTCAGTCTTGATAGAGGCACCTTTATCAACTGATGCTCATTGGTCTAGTTGCTACATTTATGCAGGGATGGACTTTACCCAAAACATGTACCTCAAGTATGCAATGCTTCTTCTCCAAGCTTCTTTGGCTGTTAAACTGTATTCCAATTTGCTCATCTGACATTTTAGTGTGTTAGTGTATTCATATAGCACCTGTTCCAGAAGCTCTACACACACACCATTCTGGTGACTGCCTGTGTCAGCTGTTAAAATTCACAACAGACAGAAAGATCTACAGCTCAGAAGCCTCCACATTTCTGACTTTGTCTTATAGGAGTCAATGTCATTTAACAAAGCCTGGTGAAGAAATAGAAATAGGATATATTGAGGCAGAAAGAGCAACTGAGAAAGGGAACCAGGCATCACAGATCTGAGAGAGAATTCTTGTCAAAAACCAGTAATTTGGTCACAAACTATATAAGGGTCCCACTTCACCTGGCAACATAGCTGTCTTTCCAGAGTTCCCACTAGAAGGTCACAATTGCCCTCGATGTCCTCCTCTCTGCAGAGAACTTGGGGAGGAGAAGGAAATTAGCTCTGCCAGTAAGACCCCTTGAAATGCTCCCTGCCCTACCGTGAGCCACAACCTGTTCCACAGGTAATGTCTCCAGGACAGCCTCAGATTAGGGGAAAGTGATTGCATTTTCTGGGGTCCATCTCCCCTAGTGGGTATGAGCTTGCTGTCTCTTAGTCATACATCTGTGAAGAGCCATCCACCACTTCAGCAAGAAAAATAATCCCAATAGCATAAAGAAAAATCAAACCAGAAAGCATGTCGAAGTGTCAGATTACATGAACATATAGACTTGGCTCCAAAAGTCTTCTCTATTTTGTTTTGTTTTTTACATTTATTGACAGAGAGAGGGGGGAAGAGAGAATTGTGTTGTGCATGTGGAGGTCAGAAGTCAACTTTCAGAATCAGTTCTCCCCCTCCACCACAGGGTCTTGGAGATCAAAGTCAGATGGTCCATTACACTAGGCCATCTCACTGGCTCCTCAACAATCTCCTCTTCAAATCAAAGTATTTGGTAAAGTATATGTTTCCCATGAAGATCCAGAGAGGGAGTTTTTTAGAGTTTATAAATCACAAGTCTACTTCATCCTAACGCTGACTTCCAGCCTGGAAGCACCATAGACAGTGTGTAAGTGGATAGGCACAGGCAATGTACAGATGGGACCTGCTCATACCTACTTTCAATTTGTTTTTCTTCTCCTCCATTACAAAGAAGTGGGAAAAGGAAGCAGGGGAGAGAGGAGGAGAGCAGAGTTGATGAGAACTCACGTGGAAATCCCCACAAGGTATGGGAAGTGAAGAGAAAGAGAGGGCACCTTCCATTCTTCCCCTCCTTGCTCAGGACAGGCCTGGGGAGTCAGGCAGAATGAGAACATGTCCCGTGCAGTGGCTCAGCTCCCTGTATCATACTCCACAGCCAATGCCCCTGAAGCAGAGTAGAGACTGGGATTCATTTCCACTTCAAGATATCACAGGACCACAGCATGACCATCGAAAGGGATGGAAGTCTCAATTCTCAGTATCACTTTTGTGAACAACTGGAGTATGTCATGGGGAAAGATGAGACTGAGAAGGGAAGAGAGACTCTCAGAATGTAACCACCTACACTCCTTCCTCATGACCCATCCTTGAGCAAGGAACTGTGATCATGCCACCAACCTAGGTCAAATCATATTTCTTACCCATGATTAATTTCTCTAACTAACCAATGCTATTCTTTAGTTAGTTAGTTAGTTAGTTAGTTAAGTTTATTGTGAGATAATGTTTCGCTCTTTAACCTTCAAGCTCATCTGGACCTTGCTACATATCAGACTGGTCTCAAAATTAAAATCTTATCTCAGCTTCCAAATTGCTGGATTTACATGAGAATAAAACTAACTACACCTGGATAGTCACTGCAATCCTATGTCAAACAAAGATAAAGTGCTTGCCTAGTTTGTGCAAAGCCAGAGATTCAATTCCTAACAACAGAAAAATAAATACTAAGTTGATTGAAACCCAATTTCAAATGGCTCCTTAGGAGAAGGAACTTACTGCCAAAGTTGATATCCTGAGCTCAGTTCCTGGGACCCACATAGTGGAAAGGGAGAACTAACTTCCACAAGTTACCCTCTGAGCTCTGCATGCTCAGTAATATGTGCCCCCCCACCTGCTACACACACTATAGATAAAAACTATAAAATAAAATCTTTGAAAAGGTAAAAAAAAATGAGTATCTCTCATTTTGATACTTGACAAAATGATTGTAGTCTGAAACACACTAAAACAAACAAACAAACAAAAAAACCCCACCAGGGTAAAAGAAGTAGAAGCCCATCTTCTGGTATCCTGGGTACCAAAGTCTAGGGCTAGGCTGGGGCAATGATGCTCAGTGGTAATCCATCCCACTGGGTAATAATGACTAGGATCAGGGGTGGGGGATGCTCAGCAGCATGAGTCCATTGCAATGGGTACCAGTGGCTAAGAGGTAGATGCTCATCAGGTAAAGTGTTGGTTGGACAAGTAAGAGGACTAGAGTTCATACTCTCAGAATACAAGGAAAAGCCAATGGGTATGTTGGCCCACCTGTAATGCAGCAACAGTATCCAGAAATAGCTATGGAGCTAGACTACCCAAAACAACATGGTTCAGAGTCAGCAACAGAGGCTGTCTCCATGAATGAGGTGCAGAGTGATCCAGGAAAACACCTGAATGTAATCTCTGGCTTCCACATGTACATGTGAGCACACACACACACACACACACACACGAACATTCACATATTCCCACATTCACAAAAATACATACATACATAGGGAAAACAAGAAGGAAAAACAAATTAAGATTAACCCAGAACATTTCTATCTTTCTTAAATCCAAGATTCTACTAATTACAAGACGAGCTATTTTACACATGATCACAAGGGAAAAATATCATGATAGTGCATGGCCATAACCTGCATTCTAGTTTCATAGATGGAAAAATGTGGGGATGTAAAGTACAATTTAAAATCAATGACGTAGAGTAAAAGTGATGTGAAAGGCAAATAAAGTTAGATCTCAGATGGATTAAAGGCCTTTCCATAGGGAAAAAAATCTTTAAAATATTTTGTATGACAAAAAATAAAAATAAAATAAAATACCAGAGAAAAGGCAAGAGGTGAACCACAGTTGGGAGAAGAAATTTGCAACCTAAAAGAAAGAATGGATTCATCTTCAGAATATAAAGGAATCTCACAGATCAATAAAAAGAGAGGAATAGCTCACTGTGAGAGAACTCATGGAGTAGGAGTCCAGAGTGGCCTGCAAGTCTGTGGGAAGGAGCATGGCCCGCTCTGGAAGCAGGAAACTGCAGACTGAAGCAGTGACATGCACCCACCAGAGTGAGCACTGTCAGGAAAGAATGTGTGGGAACACAAGCTGTGCAGGCTGTGGGGACAAATTCCTTTAGACACAAATATGGTGGTTCCTGGAATACTTAAAAACATTTATTTCTGACACAACACATCTTTTTAAAAAAACTGTATGTTTGTATGTGTGTGCGGCTCACAAATGTGTGTTTGTGTGCATACACATGTGCATGTGGTCTATCACATTGCTCAACTCATTTTGTTTTCTCATTAAGCTAGAGCTTACAGATTCAGGACATAAAGCGTCTGTAGAGGAAGTAGGTTACTGGGTGTAGGCCTTGAGATTTTTATAGCTTGGCCTCACTTACCGCTCACTCTCTGTTCCCTGTTCAACTACAGTACAAGGAAGCACAGCTGCACATGCAATCCATGATAGGCCTAGGCAGGTATGCCACCATGCCTTTCTCTCCATGAACGACTGTATCCCATAAGTGGTGAGCTGAAATAAATGATTCTTTCCAGACATTACTTCTTTTCATGTATTTGCTATGAACCAATGCTCATAGCACAGTCACTGCTATCTGAAAAGTAATGGATAAAAGACTAAAGCTGGTTTTGTTTGCATTTCTAATTAACTTCAACAATACATCCTAATGATTAGCGTCTAAACCCTGTGAAGCCTAGGTGAAAGCTTCATGGGAACTTCCTCTATTCCCTTCTCAACTTTCCTGCAAATCAAAAAAAAAAATGGAACTTTTAAATAATTTAAATGACATGAGTGTCCCAGGAACAGAGAGCTTAGAGATAGGGCTCTTGCCTAGCAAACACAAAGGCTGGGGTTAGGTTCCCAGCTCCTACCCCTCATTCCTATAAATTGAATTAAGATGATTATCTTCGTGACTTCCCAAATCCCTGGAAGAACTTAATAAACCTGAAGAAATCCTGGGTGCTAAGGAGAGGGTTCTTTGTTCTTCCAGGGGAGCCAGATTCAGTTTCCAGTATCCACACCAGGCAGCTCACAACCTCCTGTGATTCACCACAGGGAGTGTGACAACTTCTCCTGGCTTCTGTGGCCATCTGCATGGATGTGCCAACCACACATAGATACAGATTCATGCACAAGACAAAAATAAATGTAAAATAGAGGGACTTAAATGAGCTGGAGAGGAATGCATACACAACAACTCCTTGTGTGCAAATAATTCAAAAGGAATATTATCCTTGTCAATGATACATGGGCAAGAAATAAGAGTCTAAAGACAGGGAAATCAGGTAAGATAATAGTAACAAAATGATTTTAGGACCGAAACTTGGGGATGAAGGGATTAATTTGGGCCACAGTTCCAGAGTACAGTCCATAATAGCAGATAAGGCACTGTGACAAAAAGCTTAACCCAGCTGGTTATATCACACGCACAGCCAAGAGCTAGAAACAGATGCACTCTTGCTTGCTCACTCACTCCCTTGCTTGCTTGCTTGCTCATTTGCCTGTTTGCTCACTTGCTCACTTTCTCTCTTGCTCACTTGCTTGCTTGCTTGCTCGCTTGCTCGCTCGCTCACTTGCTTGCTCACTCTCTTGCTTGCTTGCTTACCTGCTTGCTCACTCACTTGCTTGTTTGCTCCCTTGCTTGCTCGCTTGCTTGCTCGCTTGCTTGCTTGCTTGCTTGCTCGCTCGCTTGCTTGCTCGCTTGTTTGCTTGCTTGCTCCCTTACTTGCTCGCTCACTTGCTTGCTCACTCACTTGCTTGTTTGCTCCCTTGCTTGCATGCTTGCTTGCTTACTTGCTTACTTGCTTGCTCATTTCTTTGTGCCCAGCTCCATTTCTCCACTCATACACTTCAGGGTCCCTGCCTAGGGAATGATGCTCCCTCTAGCAGGGTGTGTCCTCTCATATAACTTAATTAAGACATCCCCCAATAGACATGCCCACAGAGTAACCCAATATAGATGATCCCTCATTGTAATGGCTTGGCCCAAGGAGTGGTACTATTTGAGGGTGTGGCTTTGTTGGAGTAAGTGTGTAACTATAAGTGTGGGCTTTAAGACCCTTGTCCTAGCTGCCTGGAAGCCAGTCTTCTAGCAGCCTTCAGATGAAGATGTAGAACTCTCACCTCCTCTTGCACCATGCCTGCCTGGATATTGCCATACTCCCACTTTGATGATTAAATGGACTGAATCTCTGAACCTGTAAGCCAGCCCCAATTAAATGTTGTCTAAGCATTGGCTTGGTCATGGTGTCTGTTCACAACAGTAAAAGCCTAATGGAGACACTCATTGAAAGTGTCTTTTCAGGTAATTAGAGAGTGTGTCAAGTTGGCATTCAAAGCTAAGCACCACAGGACATAAAACTACCTTTCTTTAATTATGATAACACTTGTCAAATGAGTTTGGTGACTGTGACTATTAATCATGGCTGTCAACTTGACCAAATCAGAAATCAGAAATCAACTAAGAAATAAGATGCTGGACACATCTACAAGGGACTTTCTTGGTCAGGTCATATCATCTAGCAACACCTACCCTAAATGTGGGTGTCATCACTGGTAGTAATCCAGATTTTAAAATCTGTTTGCCTTCCTTCTTCCTGACATATTCATCTGTTCCATTTTCCAGTTCATATACTCTGCTGCTGCCTACCTCTGCTGCTGCCACCACCACTACTGCCACTGCCACCACTGCCTCTGCAGCTGCCACCGCCACCACTGCCACTGCCACCACTGCCTCTGCAGCTGCCAATGTTGCTTCTGCTACTGCCTCTGCTGCCTCTGCTGCTGCCTCTGTTTCCTCTGCTGCTGCCGCCACCACTACTGCTGCCTCTGCTGCTGCCACCACCACTACTGCCACTGCCACCGCTGCCTCTGCAGCTGCCAATGTTGCCACATTTCTTTGCTGACATCAGAATCCAGCTTCTTCAAGTTTCCAACACAAAGGCAAATGGCTCTTCGAAAATCCTTCAGTCTTTAGTATCAGGAGGAATACTGAGGCACCCAGCTTCATGGACTGAGTAGCTGCCTGATTCTCAGCCTCTCCTGCATTCAGCCTGCCAGCCACTGTTGCCCTACCCAGACAACACTGTAGAAGCCAACCTTACAAATTCTTTTGTTCTGTTCCTCTAGATACCCTGACTGGTACAGTGAATGTATAGATAGTTATTGTTCACTATTCTTGTCTGACTAAAACATGTTCTAAATATATAAAAAGAAAAAAGAAAAAATCAAAGGGGCTTAAGAATAGGAGGAGTCCAGAACTAGATCATGTGGTTTGATCCTTGAACCTGTCACACCATCACTCCCTGAACCTCTGATCCTCATCAGTTAAACAGAGGAGGAAATGGTTGTCACATGGTAATTTAGGGATGGGACAGGCCATGCTCTTAGCAGAGTGACTCATAGATGAGCACAATATGAATTCATGTGCATGCTAGCTATCACTTTCCAACCTTTTCTCCCTTTTCTATCCCATATTCATCCTTCACATGACTCCCCACACAGTGGCACTTCTGCTCTATAACAGTAAGCAAAGCATATATATCATATGTCTATATAAAATACGTACCTATAACACCTTATGTAAATAAACATATAGAGTCATTTTATAAACTCTTCAGGTGCTTCCATGTGAAAGACAATGTTCTGGGTTTAGTAGGTATGCAGATACTACAGTGTAGACACAACAATATGAATATACTCACTATGAAGGAGAAAACTTGGAACTTGATGGAACCATAGGGGAGGATCACCCAAACTTCCTAATGCAGAAGACGCTGACCCAATGTTTCACCAGGAATTAGAAAGTATCAAGTAAAAACAGTTAGGTGTTTTGTATGCAAATAACTGGCCATGGCTTTATGGTTGCAGAACTGTCAAATACCACAAAGAGGAAAGGAAGGCAGGCATCCTAGGAATCGCAGGGAATAAAAATAGATTTTTAAACCAGAGTCAAAAGGAAATCGAAAGATCTGGATAAAATATGTCTTAGCTCAATCCTAAGGGAATGTGGCAGGGTTCGAGGAATGGGGATAAAAGAAAGAGCAGAGCAGAGCAGGGACGGCTTGGAGTATGGCAGAAATGCTTTGAGTACTGCAAGGTATTCTGACAGATCCACAGCTGGGAACAAAAAATGAAACACTTCCTTTGCCTAATACCCCTTCACCATACCACTTCCAGAAGGCTACAGAAAGATGAGGAGCTTTGGCGGAAGGCATAGATATTAACCCTATCAAGGTATAGATATTAACCCTATCAACCCTTTATTGACCAATGCACAAGAACTCAAATCTCAGTGGTTAAATGAGGTTGGAGAGATGGCTCAGCAGTTAAGAGCACTTACTATTCTTCCAGGGGACCCAAGTCAATTCCTAGGGTACACAAGGCAGTTCAACATCCATGTAACTGAGTTCCAGAGTATCCAAAGCCCTCTTCTGTTTTCTAAGAGTACATGCATATGATGAGCAGTAATGCATGCAGGCAAAACACCCATAGGCAAAAAAGTAGTAATTTACTTTTTTAATCTCAATAACATTAAAGCATGAGGCTGCTGCTCCAGCTACAAATAGTGTCCCTAGCCCCTGGGACTCAAGAGAAAGGAAATACAATATGGCCTTCAAGCTGTCCCAACAAACTAGACACTGGCAACATGGAAGGAGAAGAGGATGCTGCCTGAATGCATGGACACTAACAGCATTCTAAAATTTAACCAAATATCTTTTCATTGTTTTGAGGGTTTAAGGATATGAGCAGAGTCAGGGGGCTAGGACTGTTGTGTAGGGAAGTGCTTTTACTTCAGGCCCTATGGGAAAAAGGGATATAGGAGGGCTAAGGTTTGGCAGTGACTAAGGATGATGATTATTGAGACTGTAGATGCTCTCATTCCTGTCCACCCAAGTTGCAGCAGCTCTATGAAACTTCTGTGCGACCCTGCAGCACCAGAAACCAGCAAGAGATGAGGAAAGGCTCACAGCTTCCATAAGCAATGCAAAAACAATGTTTTCAAGCAAATGGAGGAAAGATCTCCAAACAGAAAGCCCTATGATGAGGAATGAAAGGTGCCTGCACCCTGCTTCATTGGAGACCCTACTGCCATTTGCACTGGTTAAATAGTACCCACCTGCTCTTCCCTCTAGCCAGCATTAGACCCTCTTGTTTCTCCTCCAGCCCACACCCCACCTTTGTTTTTTATATCCTTTTTAAAACTGCTCTTTGATTATGGTTATTTTATCTGGGGTCAGTGCTCAGTCAACTGTTAAATAAATTGCAAATTCTACAAAACACAGCCAGCAGAGCCATTTCTAACTGTAATGCCACAACTTCAAGCAAAATTACATCTGGCTACAATACCATTCATATGCATAAATTATACCGCCTCTGATTATCTTAAGGAAAATTCAACCATTAAACTTATTTTATAGGCACAGAACCAGGGGGAGCACCAGAAAAAATGTCTATATTCTTTAAAAAAAAATCATGGGGAAGCAGAAAGAAGCAAAACATAATTGGCAAGCCTTATCCTCCTGCAGTTCTGTCTAATGGGCTCTGTCTCTCCTGATTTTCCATAGCCACCCACCACTGACATGCACACCACAGCAGGAAAAGAGGGTCTAGGGAGCTGGCTGCATGTGGTAGGACAGACTGAGAATGTTTCCTAACTCCATGATTGTCCCCAGAGGGGAGAGCTCTCTGGGTGCACATCAATAGAAACTCAGATTTAGCAGAGGCATAAATCCAAACTCTGCCCAGGAGGACAGGCGGGATGGTTTCTGAGTCTGGTGTAGCATCTCTTTGCAAAAAGAGCTCAAAATGCATAGATGCTTAGTCTACAGGCCTGCCTCTCTTGGCTGTATAAGTCCAATACAAATGAAAACACAAATAATGCTGAACTGCTTTATATTTATATGTGTGTGCATGTGTGTGTGTGTGTGTGTGTGTGTGTGTGTGTGTGTGTGTGTGTGTGTATGAATTAACCATCATTTCTCTCCCATTTAACCAGGTCGGAGTTTCTGTGTGCTTTATACATGAGGAGAATTGGGAGAACAGTGCAGATGGTCTGCAAGGGAAGCTTGTGGTCCTCACCTCCCACTGTTCTAGCTGCACCACAGCTCATAAAGTGCCAAGGCTCCACGTCAGCCCCAGAGAAGTAGCTATCACTTTATCGTGTAACCACAAATTTCAATCCTCGCAATTTTTCAGAAATCTGAGATCAGCTCTGGGGTAGGCCACCACCCAAGTCAATGAGATTACTGCTCCTTGAGATGTAGAATAGGATGGCTTGCCTTAATTAGTAAGCAAAGGGTGCTGCTTTGGAAGAAATGCAATGGCTTGCGCTAATGGAGCAGAAATGGAAATGGCTTGTCTTCAAGGAAAGGAAAATAAAGCAGCTGAAATTGATACAAAATAATGATTGAGATGGAAGGAAAAGAGAAACCAAATGGGGGAGGGATGGAAGGGGAGGGAAGGATGGAGGAAAGAAAGGAAGGAAACAGAGTATTGGATCTTCATGTTAGCTTTCCATTTACACAGTCAGTGGTACTTGGTAAAATACAGAGCCACTACCCAATCTTATAGTCTATCCATAGAAGACACCTAATCCTTATACTTTGTAACAGTGCTCTATTTAATGAGGCTCACCCAGTTGTTAGTTTGTTTGTTTGTTACAACCATACCTAGTCTAAACACTGCTGAAGCACGTGGAACTTTGCTAAATCATTAGTGGCATTAGTCCACCACTACCTTCAAACTCCCCACAAAGGTCTGTCCTCTCAACGTCCCGATTTCCAAGGTGAAGTTCAGAGAGATGAAGCAACTCACATAAAAACCTGCTCTGCTGAAGCCTGAGTTTAAGCCCAAGCACGCAGGCACAAAGGCCACCCCTGGTACCCAGAGCTTCTCTGTTGCGATCCCTCTCCTCCCCACGGCCTCTGTGTTGCAGATGAAGGCCAGTCCTTATTGCATACATGTCAGCTGTCCTTACTCACAGCTTGCCTCTGCCCCAACCTTGCACCTCTCTCGTGCTGTCTCTCCCCTATTCTCCAACAATATTAAAGATGATAAATCTAGGTTGAAAACATGCACTTTTTTTCCTCTGAGAAACAGTAGACTTTTTCCCTTTTCGTAGAGACAGACACGACAATTTATAAACTCTCACGGAGCTCTGATGGAATAGAACTTTTCAACCTACCTTTTGGTGGACAGCTTATCACCCCTTCTTCTGACCTCCGCTATGTGATTTAGGAGGAAAATGGGTCAGGAGGGGGAACCCTCTAGTGGGTGATTAGAAAGAACTCTCGCTCCAACCCTGTAAGCAGTGGATTAGATTGTATCTGCCTTCCCCCACCCCTCCCACACTTCACACCAGGGAGTTCGTCCTGGGTGAGGGAAGGCAAAGACTGTCAATTTGTTAGTTGAAAACAGTTTTAAAATCCATTTCTCCGTGTGAAATATGTCAGCCACAGAGAAGTTTCTCTCTGCTTCGACGCTGTTGTGTGTATGTGCTTTAGGATAACAATGAAACATGCTCCTAAAGAGGGGTGCATGCAAATAGTAAGGGCTGACTGCTTCCTGCTTTCCTGCTTCCTGCCCTCCTTTGAGCACCCTGAGTGCCATCCCTGTATAGCAACAGACTTTGCTTTGCAGAAAGTGTGTTTCTAAAATACAGTCATGTCTCTTCCTTTTCTGGAAGCAACCTTAATGCTCTTCTTTAAGAAGAGTTTGGATTACCAAATTTACCCCAGGGTGGATGCTCTGGTTTATCCCCAGCCAAACTCATGTTTGTTCTTGGTGCCTGGGGAAAGTTAGCTTCAATTGTTTACATGAGACAAGCTGGAATCACCTATAGAGTGAGTCTCAGCAAGGAATTGTCTACACTGGGCTGGATAATGGACATGTCTGTGAGTGGAGCTGGCTTAAGCTGACGGATATGAGAAGATCCAGCCCTCTGTGAGTGGAACTATTCCCTAGGCAAAGTGGTCCTGGATTGTATGTGAGTGGAGAAATGGAACTGAACACAAGCATGCATTTGTCTCCCTCTGTTATGGACAATGATGTGGCCAGCTGTCTCAAACTCTTGCCGCTCTTGACTTCCCTGAAATAATGGAGTGCAACACAGAATTGTGAGCTAAAAATGAACCTTTTCTCCACTAAATTGCTTTCTGTCATGGTGTTTTTCCCACAGTAATAGAAACTAACCGAGGGCAGTCCTCAGTGGTGTAGTGTTGGGAGGTGTTGCTTTGGAGAGGCATTCTGGAGGCTTGAAGAGAGGTTAAGAGGGCTAGGGAGTTGCCTCAATAAGTGAAGTGATTGCCTTGCAAGTATGAAGACCTCAGTTCAATTCCCTGAACCCATGTAAAATAACTGGGCTTGGTAGTGGTGCACAATTCTAATCCCAGCACTGGGAGACAGGTGGATACTTGGAGCTCACTAGTAAGCTAGCTAGGGTTACTCGGCAATCTCCATGCCAGTAAAAGAACCTGTCTCAAAAAAATCAACAAGCATAGTTCCTGATGGATAGCACCTAAAGTTGTCTTCCGCCTCTTACCATATACTTACATGTACACACACACACACACACACAGAGGGAGAGAGAGAGAGAGAGAGAGAGAGAGAGAGAGAGAGAGAGAGAGAGAGAGAGAACTAATGCTTTTCTTGGGAAGTCACTTCTTGATCTAAAGAGACTGGGATGGTTATCTCAAATGTGGTTTGTGGTAGAGGAAGCCTGTCCCTTCCTTCACTCTCTTTTGCACATCTCACCTGTCCTGTAATTTGCCTGCCATGTTGTAACCTCAGCCTTTACTTACTTTACAAAGAGTGAACCTGGCACTCCTGGAGCCCTCATGTATGGTCAGTGTGAGGATGTCTCTGCTGTACTCCCAGTGCATCTCTAAGACATACCAGCCCAGTTGTTCCTTCTTCACTCAGTAGGCATGCAAGATCAACTGTGCTGTGACTGCCCAATTCTTCTCCTAGTTGGCAACAGCCATGAGGATTAGAATTTTTTTTAAACTATTCCTTATGCTCCTGATACATTGTAGCTACAATGCATATGGTGAATAACTGGGCACGCTACTAGGTGCTGCACTGAGCAATATTCCCCTTCCTTCCTGGCTGTATGTGTGTAATTGTGTGTGTGTGTGTGTGTGTGTGTGTGTGTGTGTGTGTGTGTGTGTGTGCATACACATGTGCTTGCCTGTGTGGGTGCATATGGAAGGCATAGGTTTGAGTTGGGATGTCTTCTTCAATTGTTTCTCCACCTTCTTTTCTTTTCGTTTTAGACTCAGACACAGACAGACTCATTAAGCCTGGACCTCACCATTTCAGATAGACCATCAGGGCAGTGAGCCAGACACTAGCTATAGGCTTGCTTGAAGTTACACACAGATTTCTGCAATGAATGCTGAGGATCCAAACTCAGGTCCTCATGCCTGTACAGTAAGCATTTTTACCCACTGAGCTATCTCCCCATCTTCCTGCTCTGTGTTTTAACACTAGTACCTTGTGCAACATCTATAAGCAATTTAGGGTTTGGTTTCCTCAGCTGCAAAACAGGATACAGAAAGACTCCCTCATAAATGATAGAAAGGATGTGTAATTTTTTGTCTCAGGAAAGAAAAGGCGAAGGTGAGATCACCAGGCTGATAAGAGTGTCACTTATGTGCTGAGATATGTTTTGAGTATTACAAAGTGCTTTTTGGGGAAAAGTGACACTGGAACCTGAGATGACAGCACAGAGAAGGCTTTGTCAACTGCAGGTCGAGACCATGTTGCCACATGTAATGGGAGGAAGATGAGCCTCAAGCTATTCAGACTCCACTAACCTCCTCAAGGTGCTCTTTTGTCCACTGTTGAAGATAGGATGACTGCTGACAGAGAGCTTGAATCCGGCCGGCTGCCCACCCAGGCTCACATATTCCATCTGCCTGCATTAGTTACTTTGTTTTACTGTGACAAACACATACAAGAAGCAACATAAAGGAGAGAGAATTTGACTTATGGCTTTAGAAGACAGGACCCATGGCTGCTTGGCCCCTGCACTTGCCAGGAGCATTAAGGTGGCAGGAATATATAAGGACAACTGTTTGATTTCTGCGTCAAGAGAGAATGTTCTAAGAAAAGGTCTCTGTTGTGTACTAAATGGGACATCTGTGTGCCCCACTCCAAAGCGTCAGGAACATCACAGGAGAGGGATAGAAAGACTGTGGGAGAAAAGGGTGGAAAGCTCTCTATTGCACTGAACTTGCCCACTACACTCAAGACCTGACAGAAACTATGATTACCTGAAGCAGGTGGGGCCCACCAACATTCCCTCTTAGGTAGAAGAAGGGATCATAAGCCCCTGCCCCTTGGTGAAGAGTTATTTGTCCTTAATGATTAAGATGAGAATCATTTATTCAGTAATGTAGGATATAACTACTCTTAAATTCCCCTGCTCTGGTAAATAATCCCACATCCATGCTCGCACAGGCAACTTTGACTTAAGTCAATGGGTTAGAGAGAGGAGGTAATAGTAAAGAGACTTGTTTGGGAAAGGGGAGCTAGAAGATGAGGGATGGAGACAAAATATGGCAAAAAGGGTGAATATAACTGAAAGCTAGTGAGCTTCCCTGAGCGACCCATACCTCTGCAGGTAACTCCAGTAAAGACACTCATCTGCCAAGCTAAACTTGTACAGAAATGGTTTTCTTCTGCCACTAGTACTCTACGTGTTCATCTTTCCTTTGCAAGTCACAGCACATCCAGTGGTTAGGCCAGAACCTTGAGGACCTGGCTGTCTATGGGAACATGATCATCACCACTCAGAGAAATGTGGAACTTACTAGTATCTTCAGTAGGGCTCAGGCCAGTGAAGCTTTCAATCAAAATTAACCTTCACACTCCTGCAAGTGAGCCCAAGAGGCCAAAATTCTACCCAGCCTCTTTGACTCGGGGCTTCCATTGTCCACTCTTCTGCTACAGATTACACCACAGTGTGCCTCTCTAGACCACACCAACAGCCTCCAGATAAGCCTTCCTGCTTCCAGACTGCCTCTCCCAAAGAACTTCAAACAGAGAAAGCAGAAAGTTTCAGCCCTTTAGTGTAGTTATGTTCCTCATCTTCCCACTATCCCAGGCTTCATTTCAACTCCTGACCTCTGCTTTCTGTCTTCCTAAAGTTCAAACTTAGCTATGCTTAATTATCCTTACTTCCTCTCTGGAACAAGCAAGCAAACTTTCTAACTGTTTCTCCACAATGTAGTTTACCTGCACCTTTCCCTGTTTGCTTCTACTCGCCCTTAGGTGTTGGAAGGTAGAAGTCACTATGTTCAAAAAGGACTCTAAATTCCTATCCAGCCTAAAGACAAGGGGACCTGCACCTTCTCAGAGCCCCCAAATCCCCTTGCACTTACTTCAGTTAAAGTGTTCAGCATGCTACAAGGTCACTGGTGTTCACTAAGCAAAGGGCAGGGACCAGGAATGACTCACTGACTTACTCATTCACAACCACCCATTTACTCGATAAGTGTTAACTCTAAAACCTGTTCTAGGTACATAGAATATGAAGGTAAGACAGAAAAGATTTAGTAGTATATCTAATGGTAAATTTCTTGAGAATCTCTGTCCTATTGAGGTTTGTAGAAAGCTTGAAATCTGAAATGCCACATTGTTCACACGCAAAAGTAGGAGCTCAGCAAAGAGAAGCCACAAATTCAGGTTCCCAGGTCATGCCTACCCTAGAGCACAGGTTTCTTGACTCAGAACTTTATCCACAGCTCCAGGCTCATCCTTAGCTATCTCCAAGGACCAGTCCACAAGAGGAGGAGGTGGGGGTGGCTGCGTTGACCTCATGTCATTGTTCTGCTGATTGTACTAAGCATCAACAGGCTCTGTATTTCCACATCAGTGGCTGAATGAGCGACCCTGAGCAAATTGCTTATCTTTGCGGTGTCCAATGTTTTCATCAGAGAGCAAGTCTCATGTGAAGATTAAAGAACACCAATTCCAGAAAAGCTATGAAGAGTGAAAGGGATTTGTATTTTCAGAAACCTGTTTGGGCAGCTCACACTGACTTACAGGAGGGTTATGCAATACTCCTGTTATGCAAGCCCAAAGCCTGTGGGTGGTTGCCTCTCTCACTGCCTGTCACCATTGAAGAGAGGGTGTCACAAATAATGGTTAAGAGTCTAGACTTGGAGACTTATCAAAAAATTCAAATCTTGATTCTGCTTAGATAAATAATTTCCTTATGCTACTTCACCTCCCTACATAACAACTTCTTCACCACAAAATCTACATGATGATGCTCATACCTAAGAGATTGCATGGATAAAGTATTCAGTATCCAGTGTGATGCTGCATACCTATAATCCCAACACTAGATAGATTAATGCAGGAGGACCTTCAAAGGCCAGACTGAGCTACATAGACCCTGTTTCAAAATAAACAAATGAGAGTTTAGCATAACACCAGATGCTGTGAAACAATTCATCCTAACTCTCCACTCGAGAGCCCATTATTTGAATAATTACTTACCACTTGCTTTCTTTTTTTGTTTTGTTTTGTTTTGTTTTGTCAAGACAGGGTTTCTCTGTACAGCCCGGGCTGTCCTGGAACTCACTCTGTAGACCAGGCTGGCCTCGAACTCAGAAATCTGCCTGCCTCTGCCTCCCAAGCGCTGGGATTAAAGGCCTGCGCCACCACTGCCCAGCAGTGCTCCTACAGTTCTTTCCCTAACTTCCCCATTGGAGTCCCCACACTCAGTCCAGTGCTTGGCTGTGTACATCCGCATCTGTATTGGTCCAGCTCTGGCAGAGCCTCTCAGGAAACAGTTATACTGAATTCCTGTCAGTAAGCCCTTCTTGGAATCAACAATAGTGTCTGGATTTTGTGTCAGCAGATGGGATGGATCCCTAGGTATGGTAGTCTCTGGATGGCCTTTCCTTCAGTTTCTGCTTTACTCTTTGTCCCTGCATTTCCTTTTGAAAGGAGGAATTTTAGATTAATATTTTGAGGTGGGAGGGTGGCCCCAACCCTCAACTGGGGGCCATGCCTATCCACTGGATATGGTCTCTACAGGTTCTAGCTCTCCTTTTGGGGAATTTTGGGTAAAATCTTCCCTGTTGGGTCCTGGGAACCTCTTGGGTCCCTGGCATCTGGGACTTTCTAGTGGTTACCCCCAGCCCTCCTTTCCCCACTGCTACAGACTTACTTTCAAATTCCTGACCCTCTGTACTTCTCCTCCATCTCCTCCCATGTCTGAACTGTCCCCCTTTTCCCACCCTCCTCTCACGATCCCAGATCTCTTTCTCCCTCTACTTCCCAGAGATTAATCTCTTCTCCCTACTGAGTAGAACTTTAGGATCCATACTTGGTGTAATCTTTCTTCTTGGCTTTTATATGGTCTGTGAGTTGTATCATGGGTATTCTGAGCTTCTTTTTGGCTAGCATCTATTTATCAGTGAGTACATACCATGTGTATTCTTTTGTGACTGGGTTACCTCCCTCATGATGATATTCCATCAAGTTCCATTTGCCTGTGAATCTCATGAAATCATTGTTTTTAATAGCTGAGTAGTAATCAATTGTATAAATGCACCACATTTTCTGTATTTATTCTTCTGTTCAAAGTACATACCTAAATATAATAAAAGCAATATACAGCAATCCAATACCCAATATCAAACTAAATGGAGAGAAACTTGAAGCAATCCCACTAAAATCAGGGACAAGACAAGACTGCCCATTCTCCCCCTATCTATTCAATATAGTACTTGAAGTTCTAGCCAGAGCAAGTAGGTAACAAAAGGATATCAAAGGGATACAAATTGGAAAGGAGGAAGTCAAAATATCACTATTTGCAGATGATATGATAGTATACATAAGTGACCCAAAAAATCCACAAGAGAACTCCTACAGCTGATAAACAACTTCAGCAAAGTGGCTGGATATAAAATTAACTCAAACAAATCAGTAGCTTTCCTCTACTCAAAGTATAAATGGGATGAGAAAGAAATTAGGAAAATGACACCCTGTAGAATAGTCACAAATACTATGAACTTGTCTGGTGTGACTCTAACCAATCAAGTGAAATATCTGTATGACAAGAACTTCAAGTCTCTGAAGAAAGAAATTGAAGAAGATCTCAGAAGATGAAAAGATCTCCCATGCTCATGGATTGGCAGGATTAATAGAGTAAGAATGGCCATCTTGCTGAAAGCAATAAACAGATTCAATGCAATCCCCGTCAAAATTCCAAGTCAATTCTTCACAAACTTAGAAAGAGCAATTTCCAAATTTATCTGGAATTACAAAATACCCAGGATATCAAAAATGATTCTTAACAATAAAAGAACTTCTTGGGAAATCATCATTTCTGAACTTAAGCTATACTACAGAACAATAATGACAAAAACTGCATAGTATTGGTACAGAGACAGACAGAAAGATCAATGGAATATAATTGAAAACCCAGAAATGAACCCAAACACCTTTGTCAAAGGAGCGAAAACCATCCAGTGGGAAAAAAAGACAGCATTTTCAACAAATGGTGCTGGTTCAACTGGCAGTCAGCGTGTAGAAGAATGCAAATTGATCTATTCCTATCTCCTTGTACAAAGCTCAAGTCCAAGTGGATCAAGGACCTCCACATAAAACCAGATACACTGAAACTAATTGAAAAGAAAGTGGGGAAGAGCCTTGAGCACATGGGCACAGGGGAAAATTTCCTGAACAGAATACCAATAGCTTATGCTCTATGATCAAGTACTGAAAAACAGGACTTCATAAAATTGCAAAGCTTCTGTAAGGCTAAGGACACTGTCAATAGGATAAAATAGCAACCCACAGATTGGGAAAAGATTTTTACCAACCTTACATCTGATAGAGGGCAAATATCCAAAATATACAAAGAACTCAAGAAGTTAGACTCCAGAGAACCAAAAAAGAATCCTTCTAAAAATGGGGTACAGAGCTAAACAGAAAATTCTCAACTGACGAATCTCAAATAGCTGAGAAGCACTTAAAGAAATATTCAACATCCTTAGTCATCAGGGAAATGCAAATCAAAACAACCCTGAGATTCCACCTCACACCAGTCAGAATGACTAAGATCAAAAACTCAGGTGACAGCAGATGCTGGCAAGGATGTGGAGATTGCTGGTGGGATTGTAAGCTGGTACAACCACTTTAGAAATCAATTTGGCTGTTCCTCAGAAAATTGGACCTAGCTCTACCACTCCTGGGCATATACCCAAAAGATGTTCCAACATATAAGAAGGACACATGCTCCATTATGCTCATAGTAGCCTAATTTATAATATCTAGAAACTGTAAACAACCCAGCTGGCTTTACCTTTTAAACAATATATCTATCAAGAAGAATAAATACTGGAACAGCTACAATTCTGACAGATATTCACTACAAAAAGTGAAGAAGATATGGAATCATATCTTTCAAAAACTGAAAAGGAAAACAAAGTGCATCTTCCTCAAAGTACTGCAGACATGCATATTTGTAGGGGAAGTCCATATGGGCAAGTAGAAATGCAAATAATAATAATAATAATAATAATAATAATAATAATAATAATAATAATAATAATAATAAATAATGTTACCAAATGATTTCTGTATGTCAGACTTGTTGAAAAGTTACCTCATCCAATGCTTAGTTCTGCCCTACAAGATAATAGTAAAAAACAGCCTCAGTAAATAAACATTTTTCTCCCTGTGGCCATGGGCTTGTAGGGAGAAGAGGTGGCTAAATCAGGATTAGGACTCATGATTGTTATATTCTATATTCTATTCTTGCTATATTCTAGTTTCTAAAAAAATCAGGAACATATAAAACATACTTGAATTAATATTAAGAGAACATTCAGATGGTACTCATATGGGTTAGTAATCAGAGATAATGGAAGAAAGATGGTTTACAGTGCTATGAAAGACAGGCTGAGGGGCTTGAGTCTCCCTACATGTATTAATAATACATTATTATTAATTAAACTATTAAACTTTTAAAACTATTAGACTATTAAAGTTTCAACATCCAAGACCCCCCAGTTCACATCACAAAAATTATTACACAGATGCTAGAAGACTGACCCCTAGAACTTAGTAGGATTCCAGAGCAAACATAGAACAGGCTAACATAGGAAATCAAGAGCAGCTATGTGTGTGATAAGGATTCTACAGAAATATTATTTTCTGCCTTTAATGTAGGTTACTAAACTCAGCCATTTTTCCCTACATGAGGTGCCTCCCACCAATGAGGTCTCTTAGACATTGGAAAATGAGCTTTGTACAGGGTATCTGATGATTAGGCATTGAATACCAGGATTTGCTAGCCTCCCTGACCAGTTATACATCACCATGGTAGACACAGAGGTTGCCTAAGGCTCAGCATGCTGGGTCTGAATGTCAGAAATGCTTTGGCACGATAATATATATGACTTTTAATTTGCAGGAGGTAAGAGTGTATATGTGCGCATGTGTAATGTGTTAGGGAAGGATTTATGTTTCAGAACTCCAGACTGAGAAACACTGAATTCCTATGTGTAGATCTACTCAGCTGCTTTAGGGGAACCAAAAGGTAATTTTATTATGTTTTTACTCCAATTATCAGCTATAAGTTAGTGTCCCAGAAAGAATAATGGTGTAAAGAGAAGATTTAGTGAGAATCATCTATGTAAAGAGCTGTCCCTTTGGAATTTTACATATGTTTCTCAATTAAGCAACACCCCTTAAGATGTGAGTCTTTATTCACTCAAAAATCACTTTTATTCTTGGATTCTAGGAAAGAGTATCTAGCTTCATTATCTTTAGCTATGAACATGAGTGGCTGCCTCAGTCCACACATGGCTATGAATGTTCTTTAGGATGGATTGAGGTAATCAGAGTAGGAGAATCAAGATCACTTATGCCATGGGTCAGCATCACCTAGCCATATAGACTAATGCTCTCCCCAGTTAGATTAAATCATAAACATGCTCACTGTTTTATCAGGTAGATCATTTTGTTACGTATAGTGCTAAACATCCTTCCAAAACAAGAAATAAGAGGCATAAAATGATCAGGGAAATTTGACCTTTAATAAGACCAGAAGTTCTGAACCTTGCTGCTGTTGACATTGTGGGCTGCATATTTTTATAGACTGATATTATGTGTTACAAAATGGTTAACTGCTTCCTTGGTCTCTACTCACCCAATACCAGTGACATCTCTTCAGCTAGATGCAACAACCACCTGTCTCCATGTGTCCCTACAGGATAAAATCATACCCATGGAGAGCCATCAATTAAGGATCTATTTATGGTTATCTATCAGTTACATTGCTTTACATCAATAATATTCTTTTTTATATAGCTAGGTGTATGCACCATGAGTGTGCGTGTGTATGTTCACATATGTGAAAGAGATTGCATGCACACACCTGTACATGTGTGGAAATCAGAGAACAACCCTGAACATCAATCTGCTCCTTTGTCTTTGTTTGAGACAGTATCTCTTGCTTTTCAACTGCATACACCATAAGCATCAGGGATTATTCCATCTTTGCCCTTCCCCCCATCTAACTGTAGAAACACAGATGTATATTACAATGGCCAATGTGAGCATCCAAATTCAGATACTCACACTAGCACAAATTCTACACCAACTAAGCTATTTACCTAGCCCTGCAGATGTATAATATTTGTAATCAGGATAGACGTATCTACTACAGGACAGACACTCAGTTTGTCCCATGTTCACAATCCTTCTAATCACTGAGGAAATTCACAATTGTGTCTCTAGACTCTGAAAAACCTGTGTGGTTACTGGTTATGCTTTGGGATCATTTTACAAGTTACAATGAGGTGGGGATTTCCAAAATGGCAGCTATTTTTAAGATGATAAAACAGCTTTGACAAAGAAATGCACAAACCAGAAAGTCATTTTATAAACTATTAAGCACCCTAGAAGAAACACAGCAATTGGCAAACTGTGAAGTCTATTGTAAACTGGAAAGTGTTTTGTGGCACAGGTGATGACTTATAAACTACAATTTTAAAAAGAATTGAGATAAAATGCTTCTAGTTGGTGTTACTCAGGTAAAACTAGATCAAGGTATTTTAGAAAGATGTCTAACTTACCCCTTATTTTACCACTAAAAAAGAAGACCTCTAGCACACCCCCAATTAAATCAGGCAGAATTGGCCTTGCTCAAAGGAGTTAGCTAGCTGGTGAGTGAGTTTTGTCAGAGAGGAGTCATTAGTCATACTCAGCTACTGGGTGATTCAATGTGGTTCTTGATTGTTTGCTTTGGAAAATAACCTACCTTAAACTTTGCTGGAATGTGACCTCAATAAATAGAGATTCATAGCCCCCTTAGTAGATGTGACCTGTTCCTTTCACTCCAAATTCAGAAGGTAAATATTTGGATAATTCTCTTTTGGGTTTTGAAACAGCTCTTATGACTCCCACCTTCATATCAGCCCTTTGAGGGTGATACAACTGTGGGAAGCCTCAACAGTCACATCTTGAGACCCTACCATTTAATGGAAAGGCATCCACCTTTGATGGTGAAGTAAAAGAACAAGCCTCAGCTCACTGTTTCAGAAGTTGGGCAGCTACAGAATCTTGGAGTATTCAAACTAAAATGCTGCCTGGACAATGTCTGGTATATACAGCAAGATTTCCTCCTCCGTCAGTCAGAATGCCTATCAACAGGAAAACAATAAATTGTGAGGATTTTAGAAAAGGTGGCCTTCATAGCATGACTGGTAGAGATTGTACACCACACTCAGCCGTTAAGGAAATCCAGGTGGTGTGGGCTTACCATAAGACCCAGCTGTTGCTCCACAGAGTGCCACAGAGACACTTGCTCATTATGACACTATTCAATGGAACCAACCAAGATGCTGTGTACAAATGAAGGAATAAAGAAGGTGTGGACAGTGTGCACAGCCAAATTTTATTCAACCATGAAAAAGAATTTAATTGTTTCATTCTCAGGTAAATGGATGGAACTGGTGATTATCATATTAAGCAAAATCAGCCAGGCTCAAGCAAAATATATTGTCTTTACTTATATATAAATCTAGACCTTAATTAAAAGGCATAAAACTAGAAGAGGGACTATTTGGGAAGGACCAGGCAGAGGGGAGAAAGGGAGCAGGGATTAACAGGAGTATGGATATCATTTTAGTACATTAAACTCATGTGTGAAAATGCTATAAAGAATCCCACTATTTTGTATAACATATGCTAATAAAATTAAAAGCAAAAATTTAAAAAAAGATAAATATCCAACTACTTTAACAGATAAGTGTTTTATTTTTAAAGCAGATATTATATTATAATGGATAATAAGGCAATGAATTCTATAGATAGAAGTTACAGGAATGTGTTCCCCGAAACTCTGTGCCCTGTGGGCTGATGCAGAAGGTGGAGAAATGCATGGAAGGGCAGGTGAGGCCTTCTTTCCCTCACCCTGTGAATGCTGCTGTGCACAGAGTGGACCCAAATAGAAGACTGCGCAGAAATAAGTACAAGGAAGCTTGCTTAGCCTCAGCTCTGTTTTGCTAATGGTTATACACATGTTAAAGATGTGAAGCTCATCCAGGCTGTCTCCAGTTTCTGGCTATTACAAATGAAGTTGCTATGAACATAGCTGAGGAAGTGTCCCTGTGGTATAATAGGGCATCTTTTGGGTACATGCCCAGAAGTGGTATAGCTGAGTCTTGAGATAGAGCTATTGGCAGTTTTCTGAGAAACCAATTGATTTCCAACATGGTTGTAGAAGTTTGCACTCCCAACAGCAATGGAGCAGTGTTCCCCCTTGCTCTGAATCCTCACCAGCATGTGCTGTCATTTGAGTTTTTGTCTTAGTCATCCTGATGGGTGTAAGATAGAATCCCAAGGTCGTTTTGATTTGCATTTCCCCGATGACTAAAGATATTGAACATTTCTTTAAGTAGTTCTCAGCCACTAGAGATTTCTCTATTGAGAATTCTCTGTTTAGCTTTGTACTGCATTTTTTAATTGGATTATTTGGTTAGTTGGTTATTTAGTTTTTCTAATTTCTTGAGTTCTTTATATATTTTAGCTATTAGCCCTCTGTTGGATGTAGGATTGGTGCAGATCCTTTCCCATTCTTTTCTGTAGGCTGATTTTGTGTTCTAATGACGGTGCCCTTTGCCTTACAGAAGCTTTTCGGTTTCATAAGGTCTCATTTATCAATTGTTGATCTTAAAGCCTGAGTCATTGTGGTTCTGTTCAGGAAGTTGTCTCCTGTACCGATGAGATCAAGGCTATTCCCCACTTTTCATTCTATCTAGATGTCCCTAAATTGAAAAATGGATTAAAAAAAAATAGCACGTCTATACAATGGAATAGTATTCACCTATTAAATACAAAAACATCATCAATTTTGCAGGCAAATGGATGAAACTTGAGAATATCATCCTGAGTGAGATAACCCAGAGCCAGCAAGTATGGTATGTACTCACTTATAAGTGGACATTAGCCATAAAGTACAAGATAACCATGCTACAATTCATACACCCAAAGAAACTGGGTAATAAGGAGGTCCCAACAGAGGATGCACAAATCTCAACTAAATAGTCATCTGAGGTGGATGGAGAAAGAGAACTTGTGGGTCTTCCTGCTCTGGTGGTTGATTTGGGCCATGCAGCCAGTGGAAGCAGAGACATCTAACAGAGGGTTTAGAAGCCATGTTAAGTACATATGTTGAATGACCACACTAGGACTATTTGTCAGTAAGCAGATCAACTTTATTTACAGTGATTCGAGGCTTATAAAATTTGGGGGGACTTAGGGTAGGAACATCCACGATGAGCAAAGGTCATTGGCTGGGGGTTTAGGGTACCTGGAATACCTTATTACCATGAGGAAGCATTTCACGAATCTCAGGTGATGGTTGACCAAGTTTTGTCAGTAGAAAAGAAATTGATCCTATAAACTAAATGAAGCTACATAACATTCCTAGGGTAGAAGCAAGTGTAAGGCTCAGAATTCCCCAGACACAGTCAGAGCGGGAGAAACTCTGCTAATGAGGGAGTCCTCAATTACATGCCAAGCCTCAGAAAGCTATCAGGTCCATGGTAGACATCGACTTTAATTAGTAGTTTCCCCACAGGAACTGTGTAGGAGAGGATGTAAGGAGGATATCAGATATGGGAGAGAGGGGGTGAGAGAAACCTAGGATTGAGAATGGAAATGGGGGGCATCGCTAATGACTAGCTGGAGACCTGAGGTGGGAGAGGATAGAGGGAGTCTAGAAGGGCAGGGTTGACTCTAGTTTAGATTCCTATCACAGGGGGATATAGAGACTGAAATGGCCATCTCCTATAACCAGGTATGATTTCCAGAGGAAGGAGGGAGATATTAGTCCACCCACAAAACCTTCAACCCAAACGTTGTCTTGCCTACAAGATGTGCAGGATAAAGATAGAGCAAAGGCTGAGGAAACAACCAACCAATGACTGCTCCAACTTGAGACCCATTCCATGTGAAAGAGCCAACCCCTGACACTATTAATGACACTGTTATGCTTGCAGACAGAATCCTAGCATAACTGTCTCCTGAGAGGCTTCATCCAGCAGTGGATGGAGGCATATGTAGAGACCTACATCAAAATATCAGGCTGAGCCCAGTTAGTCTTGTGGAAGGGTAGGGGATAGAATTGAGAAGGTCAGAGAGATCAAGGACACCACAAGAAGACCCACAGAGTCAACTAACCTGGGATCATGGGAGCTCACAGAGCCTGGGCCACCAACCAGTGAGCATGCAGGAGCTGGACCTAGACACCCTACACGTCTGTAACAAATGTACAGCTTAATGTTCCTGTGGTTTCCCTAACAAGTGGAACAGGGGCTGTCTTGTTCTCTGTTCCCTGCCATTGGATTCCCTTCCCCTCTACTTAGACTGCCTGGTTGGGCTTCATTCGGAGAGGATTGCCTAGACCTGCTGGGACTGGATGTCCCATGGTGGGGTGCTATCCAATGGGGGCTCCTCACAGAAGGGGAGGAGGCTGTGAGGGGGAAGGATTTGTAAGGGTGGGACTGGAAGAAGGGGGGCTTGTGATCAGGACAGTAAAGTGAATTTAAAAAAAAGATATGAAGCTCAGTGTTAAAGAGTATTTGCCCAGCATGCATAAAGCCATGGGTTCACCCCCAGCACTACAGAAACCAGGAGTGGAGCATGGCTGAGATAATATCACTCAGGAGGT
The DNA here is from genome assembly GCF_008632895.1 of Mastomys coucha. Taxonomy (NCBI): domain Eukaryota; kingdom Metazoa; phylum Chordata; class Mammalia; order Rodentia; family Muridae; genus Mastomys; species Mastomys coucha. Next base: position 4,433,609 of record NW_022196894.1, read on the forward strand.
ACAGGAAGGATAATCAGGACTTCTAAGTCATCCTCTGTTACAAAGCAAGTTCAAGGCAGCCTGGGCTACATGAGATTGCATCTCAAAGAAGTTATACTGCTGCCTAGATCCCTGCCTCCCTATGTAAGGTTTTTTTCCCCACTTTCACTGCTTTCCTACGCAAGCACTCTGTGAAGGCATAAAATAATCAAACGTTCCTGGTAACAGGAGTTACTGTCCTTCTCTCTCTGACTGACAGAAGCAGCTTGAGGGAGAAGAATGTTATTTTGGCTTCTGATTTCAGGGGACAAAATGACAGGGCAGGCATGGCTTTATCCCTAAGGCAGAAACATGAGGCTGTGATTCCTCACATCCAAGTGGATGGCAAGGCAGAGTGCTTGCAGGAGGGACCAGAAGTTGCAATCATCTTCTAGACCTGAGCCCAACAGCGAGCACTCACTGACTGAGCCCTACATCACAAAGGTTAGGCAAAACAATGTCACCTCCTGATACCATGTGTTCAAATAATGAGCCTATAAGCATTGTAAGGGGCATTGTGGCCTCCATTGATGTTCTCCCCATCGCTGTTCCATGTTAGAGAGCAATTTATTCAGAATGTTGACAAGAATATTAAGAATCAGCAAAAAGGTAAGTGTCCATTTTGCAAGGTTCTTCCTGAATTTACAACACAGAAGAAAGAGAACCCTTGCCATGATCCAGGGAACAAAAAAAAAAAAAAAAAAAAAAACTGCTGGGTTTATTCAGCCTTGTGGGGGTCCATGCTCGCCCTCATTCACCAGGGGTTTTCATCTTGCCTCGGTGGCATTCTGTCAGCCAGCTAGGGGATGTTTTAAATGTGAGCTCTGTCTCCCCACCCACCCAGTGACAGATTCGAACGAATAATATAAATTCTCTAGCCATTCCTTGGCATTTATTTCAATGTAAGTGTATTTTTTCCCCAAGTATAAAGCCCAATAGTAATTTATCAAGAGACAAATCATTTTTTCTTGGCAGTGAAGTCTGCAGAATTCCCATTTTTAAGACCTTAAATCTCCCTATTTTGACAGGAGTAAGAAAGCATTAGAAGCTTTGATTTAGCAGGATCATACAAAATAGTTCCTCATAATTATCCTTTCGGATGATATATGCATGTCTTTTTCCCCTTCTTATTAAACCCGAGGTCTCCATTTTTCACCCGGCTGTATTACTAAATTAAATTGCCTTTTGTTGTATTCAACTTAAGCACTTTGCCAAAAGCTTTTCTTGTTTCGGGAAAATAACATTTACCCAATATGTGCCCCGTGTTCTACTGTTTGGATTTACTGTTCACGATTGTTTCATTTGCTGGGTAATTTGAGGATATTGTTTGTTTTAATAGGAATAATGAATCACTGTAATTTAGCCTGGTATCTCTTGAAGTACTGTATCAAGGAGGTAGGCGAGGGGATATTGAAGACCCATCACACAGAGAAATGACTTTTCCCATTGCAAAAACAGATGGGAAAAGGTTAGAAGAAGTTACTGAGAGATAGAAACAGCTGTGGGGATGCTGGCAATCTTTCCTGGTGTGTGTGTGTGTGTGTGTGTGTGTGTGTGTGTGTGTGTGTGTGTGTGTGTAGGTTAGGGTTTTGCTCATCATCAAATTTTCAAATTTTCAGACCTCTTAGGAGACTGTCTCCTTACCCTGTCTCCACTGAACAAACTATTCCAAGGTCTCCATGAACCTTCATACAGGTGTCCTGAGACTGTATGTGAGCAGGTTGATTCTCATAGAATACATCTTAATATTTCACTATAGCACCTTTATGTGGTCATCACAAATCACACAAATAATGTGTCTTTTCTACTTATCTCATATAGTTCTTATGGGAAACAAATCATAGCAAATTTAACTAATAATGAAAATTTAAATGTAAATGACAAAAGGTAGAATTCCTGGCAGAGTTAGGCAGAAGTGAGTATGTCACATTACTCATGAAGGCAAATAAATAAATAAATAAATAAATAAATAAATAAATAAATAAATGAAATGTAAAAACAGGCTGGGGACTGGAGGGACGTCTATGGTTAAAAGCACCTGACACTCTTTCAGAGAACCCCAGTTCAATTTCTAGCACCCATATCAGAGTATTCACAACTGTCTATAATTGTAGCTACACAGAATCAAACACATGTGGCCTCTTAGAACACCTATAACATGTGCATAAACCCATGAGAACATGCACACACACACAGGTATCACACATAGGCATACAATTCAAAATAAAATAAATGTTTAAAAAGGAAAGCATTAAACAAATACCTGATGACATCTGTGCTTCTGAGAGAGTCGCCTCTGCGTCAAATCCTCATAGAAAAGAGTTTCATGGAAGCCAGTGCTGGGGAAATGGTCCAGTTGGAAAGTGCTCACCTTGCAAGCATGAGAACCTGAGTTTGATTCTCAGTACCCACCCAACAAGAGCTAAAGTGGTTATAAACATTTGTAATACCAGCACTGGGGAGGCAGAGATAGAAAGATCATGGGGATCACTGGCCATGCAACCTAGCAAGCAAAATGCAGGCCAATAAGAAAGGCTGGCACATAAAAAGATGGTGAATAGCTCCTCAGGTGAACATTCAAGGGCATCTAGCCTCTGACTTCCATATGCATGCATATGCACACATTAGCTTGGATACCAATGTGCTTGCTTGCATTCTCACATATGTCTGTGCGCGCGCACGCACACACACACACACACACACACACACACACACACACACACACAAAACCACACAAAGAGGCTAAATTTTTTTCCTTAAGTTCTTATGTACTCTGAGCATATGTCCCCAGGAACCTGTTCTAAGGATCAACCTCTTTCTTCCTATCTGAAAGGAATAGATCAACCAATGAAGGCTAGGACATCAAGAATGTGTTTTTCATGTGGCACACATAAACATGTAGGCAATGACATGATAATTAATGTGATTTGCAATTTTTAATCCTAGGTTCTCAACTCTTTAACACCACTGTTTCAATTTAGTTAGAAACAGATCACTCATAGATCACAGTAGGGACTAAACAACAGTATCTGTGTTGTTCCTGGTTGAGTGCACTGCCTGGCAGAGTCTCAAAATGCATTCTCATTTGGGTCATTTCTGGTGGTAAAGGTTTTAATCCCAGTTACTCAAGAGGATAACTTGAAGACCATGAGTTCAAGGACACCCTGTGTTACACAATGACACTGCCTCAAAATTGTAAAAGGGAGCAGGAGTTCTGAGGATACAGTTCAGTGGCAGGTGATTATCTAATGCATACAAGGCCCTTGGTTCAGTCCCTAGTACTGAAAAAAGTCATGGACCTGAAAAGTAGATGCATAGCAATTGGCAGCAAAGCCTTGGGTCACAAAGGTTGAGACTGAATAAAAGCCCTGGACAGACATCTTAGTGTTCCTGTTCCAGAAGGTTTCTGTGATAACCCCACTCCCATCCCACCCCTCCACAAGTAGCAGCCTAGACAAAAGGCCATCTAAGAGAACTCTGAAAATTTGTGATAATGATGCCAGAGTGTAGTTCTCCTCAATTGATGGCTTCTGGTAGAGGTCTGGGTAGGGAAGAACCCAGCTCTCTTTAAGAGGCTAGCCACTGAGAGTTTGACCACTATGCTCTATTAAGTATATGGGCAACACAAATTGAACATTTTTTTTCTTCTTTTCTAGGGTGTGGTTGGGGATAGTTCAGAAGAGAGGACAGACCTGGGAGGACTGGAAAGTCCATATGAAAATGTCAAATAATCAATATATATTATATTGGGGGAAAAAAGGAAACCACCACTAAAATATTTTCTAGAGCCACTTAAAGTTAAAATCTATGGGGGTTCAGGGATTTCCAAATGGCTAGGGCTTGTTGAATGGAGCATTTACTGCTCCAGCATGTGGACCTCTGGTCAAGTTTCTGGAACTTGTATCCAGGTGTGGCCATGCACATTCAAAGCTCAATCGTGTGGAAAGTAGAGAGAAAAGGATTATTAGAGCGTGTTGACTGCCAGCATAGTTCCAGATTCCGTGAGAGATGCCATCTCAGGTGAGCATGGTAGGGAAGATGGAGCAAGATGGCCAAATTCCTCTCCTGGCCTCCACATGCGCCCATGTATGCATATAACACACACACACACACACACAGACAGAGAGAGAAAGAGAGAGACGGGGGGGACATTCACACACAGTATACTCACACACAAGATCGATAAAATTAGTGTTTTTAAGATGAAAGATAATTAGCTTGTTACATGTATGATACAGACTAAACATAGTAACATAAAATAAATATATACAATGTCCAGAACAAAGTTCTCGATTGCCTATTACTGCTCAGGAGCTGAAAGAAGTTAATGATGTCATGACAAAAAATGTAGAGCCTGGATTTCATATCCACCTCAGAATGAGAACTGAGGACAAATTTAGGATCACTTCCTAGAGAACACCCAGCATAGTCCTAGCATATTAGAGGAAAAGAAGAAAATCAATCTTCCACAGAAAACAGCAGGAAGAATGAAAAAGGAAGTGCAAAGTAAAGACAGGAAAGAAAGTGAGACAAGATAGAATACCACACAGCATGAAAAATAGAAAACTTAAGAAATTGAATACAACTCCAAATTGATTATGTAATAATAATAATAATAATAATAGGTACATCTATAGCATGGTCAATGGAGAATAAAAAAGAAAACACAAATTACCAACATGAGGAAGAATAATGGAAAAAGAAAATGAAAACAGAAAAATAAGAATCCATAATCAAAATATGTGTATCCAAAATAAGGCAAAATACAAAACAAAACAAAAAAACACAAAAACAAAACAAAACCCTCTCATATAGTATTTTTTAAAGAAATAAATACCCTTTGAAACAATGAATGGCTTAAAGAAATATGACTCTTATTAAAAGACAAATCCATGTGGTTAAATTGTTTTATACTACATAAAATGATGGGCTGGGAGATGGCTCAGTTGGTAAATGCCTGCCACATAATCATGAGCAAAGTCAACTTGATCCCCAGAACCCTTGTTTACATGTGTGTAAGCCCGATAATGTGAAAACAGAGACATGGAGATCCCTAGTGCTCACCAGTCAAACAGCCTAACCAGATTGGAAATTTTGGTTTGCAGCTCCAGCCCCTAAAAATAAGGAGATAAATGTGGAGAGACATGGAGAAGAGTAACAGTGTGGACCTCTGTCCTCCATGTCCATGCAAACATCACACACTTGAATGCACATGAGCACATGCACATACACAGAGAGATAGATGTATGGGAAACTATGTTTTCAATTATTCAATTAATTTAATTTATTTAATTCCCATATACAATTGCTTGTGATTTAGAAAGATTGATATCTTTCTGTGTTCGTGCGTGGCCCCAGGCAAGCCAACACCCTATCTCCAAGGACACACACACAAGGCATCATCAGGATGATATACTGGTTGATAGTCCTAGGGAATTCCAGTCTCACAAGCTCCTATATAGGCTTCCTGATCCCTATACCATGTCATTGCTTCATAAACACAGCTTCATCTACAGGTTCCAGCTAACAGAGTAAAATGGTAACCCTTGTTTGTACTGGAAGGTAACTCCAAGAATTGTATTCCAAACCCAGCTCTTTCTGCCAGGCAAAACTGTTTAACAGAATAGTCATCCAGGATTCTATAGACAATATATCTCCTACCTCTTATCTTGTTAGACTGCAGTTAGGCAATCGTGGCTTCCATTCCTCTCCAACAGATGAGGCTGTGGCCTGGAAAGGTTTTTGATGAAAGACCGTATATGTCCAGTTCTGTGAGCAAGTGTGAGATTTTTGTGAAGAATTGTGTGGGCACACTCTCTGAATCCCTATGTAGCATGTGTGTTTTCTCGTGTGGGTACACTCCACGTTTGTGTGTTCAGAAGCCGCTTATGCTTGTGTGACAGATACTCAAGCTCTGAGCAGCACATGCCTGCTGATTCTGGATGGATGATGAATGACACCATCACTAAGGGTTGCCTGCCTTCCCCTCATCGCCATCCATCTCCCAGAGATCTCTCAGGGGTTGTGGCTCTCCCTAAGTCCTGTGGCTGACAGATAAGTTCCCCAAGAACATTTTTTACAAACCTCCACAGAGCCAGTGGACGAACCTGCACCAAAGAACAGGAAACAAAGGCTTGTCTCTGGGTGTCAGTGCTTTCTACTATCCGATGAACCGACACTACTCGGGGGTGTTGTCTTAAAACTCAGCACATTTTTATATTTCAAGATGTGTTTGGGCTTCATCAATGTCTCCTCACCCCTTTGTTCTTGATGTTTCATTACACTGGCGATCAGTCCTGACAGCCTAAACAGAGCTTGATCTAGACAGCTCACTCTTAAAATGAATGATCCTTACATCTTCTGACACCACTTACATCCCCCACTGAAATGAGCTCCTCAACATCTGGCAGAGCCAGTTGTAGCTGCCAGAACTTTCTTAATCCAATAATCAAAACAAGTGCCAAAGAAGTAAATCTATGACTGTTAATTTTCCAAGCCCTGCTCTTCCTTTTCCCCAACCTATATTGTTTGAAAGTGAATGTCAGCTTGCTGCTCAGCCCATTAGAGGAAGATGCAAGAAAAAAATGGTGGCTATGACTTGCAACCTGACAGACGAAATATTTTACAACTTCTTGCAGAAATAAAGCTGGGCTTTATTTTGCTGTGTTTGGAAGTATTCAAAGGGTAAATACTTTTATATTTTATTCTAATGCTGACTATCAGGTACACATCCTGAAACCTCCTAGAGACACCTTGGAAGAGAGAATCTCAGTTAAGGAATTGCCTCCATTAGATTGTCCTGTGGCCAGGTCTGTGGGACATTGCCTTGATTGGTAATGGATGCAGGAGAGCCCAGCTTACTGTAAGTATACCATCCCTAGCCAAGTATCCTTGCCTGACCTATAAAGAAAGCTACCTAAGCATGATCCTGTGAATAAGATAGAGAGAGAACCAGCTAATAGCCGTCCTCCATGGTGCCTGCCTTTGGGTTCCTACCTTGACTTCCCTTAGTGATAGATAGTGGCCCAGAAGTATAAGCCAAATAAACCCTTTCCTTCCCAAGTTTCTTGGTTTTGTTTGGTTGGTTTTGTTTGTATTTTTGTCACAGTGTCTTTTAGCAACAGAAATTTGGAAATTTCTTTTGTATCAAATCTCAAAAATGTCCATTATGTTATCTAATGTCCATTAAGTTATATAAATCAGCATTATCTCCAACATCATATGTTGACTCCAAACCTCAGGTGGGAGAGTGAAAACATACATTTTGCCATGTCTTTGGGTAACAGAAGACATGGTAGTTTGAGATCACCTAATCTAAAGGTTTTCCACCAAAGCAACAAATGGAACCAAACAGAGGTCACCTACAAACGACAGTTCAGTTTAGACTCTGCTCCCAATTGGAGGAATGTAAAACACCCAAGTGACTTGCCTTAAAATTAGGACTAAGGGTCATAAAATTTTATTCAATAGAGACAAAAAAATCCTGAAAAATAAATTCCAGTTCTATTTTATGTCCAGACAGGGAGTTGGGGTAAAATGGGGAAATGGTGAAGAAGGGAAGGGAAAATAAAAAGTATGGATTAACCTGTCTGCGATGATGGGTTGTATTCTAAACATTCTGTATTTGATCCAAGGACAGACGTGACAGAAAGACAAGACTGAGAGATGGGGTGGGGTTTCAAAGTCAGAGGAACTTGCGGATGTTTAGAAAGTTCTAAAAAGGCACCACCTTGGAAGAGAGAACCACAGTTAAGGAATCATAAAAACTCAGAGCAAGGGTGAGAAATGCTGATGTTGTTCTCTGGGGCCACTCTAACAAAGGACTGCAGGCCTAACCATGGGTGTAGTCTTTGTTGTTTCCTGATCAGAACGTAAAGGTAGGGTTGACATCTTCAAGCCACTATGAAGGGTCTATTCCAGGCTTCCTTTCTTGGCTTCTACATGACCATCTTTTCGCGGCCGCTCTCTACCAACACCCCCATGCAGACCTTCTGTGGAGCCACCTGATGCTCATTTGTCTCCTTCACCTATGACTGGTTTTCTAATGTCCCATGGGAGTGACCAAACTAGACCCTTCTGGTCTTCATCCATGTTGGGATTTAGTTAACACACACTTTCTGCTTTGTCTTTTTCCTGTGTCTCTGTCTCTGTGTCTGTCTCTGTGTCTCTGCCTCTGTGTCTCTGTATCTCTCTTTTTCTCTCCTCACTCATTAAAACAGTGAGATGAATGGCTTTCTTCAAGTAAACAGCACTACATGAATCTCAGCTGTCATCCAAATTACAGATTACCAAATAATGTATGAGAAATTGAAGAGAATTCTTCTCACCATAGGTTCATGTATTTAAGAAGAAGTAGTCTTTAGGAAAGTTACAGTAAAGAAAGTAAGCAAAATTTCACTCAGTCTCCCACCAAAGAAATGGTCTATATTACACCTCTCACTGCTTTCAGTTACTGCCAATTTTAGTACTATTATGATTATTGCTACCATAATAAAAACTATTAATATTAACCATCACCAACATTTCAAAATAATAGTGAACATTAATACAGCCTTCCTATATTCCAGGCAGTGTTAATTTCATTGCCTGTTGAATTTGCAAAGTAAAACTAAGAATTACTTAATTCTTAACGCCATCCACTGATGAGATGTGAAAACTAAGAGAAGACTAACCCCATCATGAGTCATAGAGATGATGCTAGGCAGAGCTGGGCGTGTAAGCCAGGTGTTCTCTACCTCAAGTGTCTACCCCATATCATCTCGGCTGTGCAACTGGAGATGGTTTAACAGTTAAAAGCCCTTCTGCTCTTTCTTTTAGGGGACCAGATTTCAGTTCCCAGAATCTACAGTACGCAGTTTACAACCACCTATAACTCCAAGTCCTGGGGCTCCAGTGTCCTCTTCTGACATCATAGGCACCTATATACATGTGTGCAAGTTCTTACACATACAACATAAGTAAAAATAAAATAAGAATTTTATTAGTTAATAGTTTTATAAGTGCATATAACGCATCAGTGATCAAATCCACAGTCCCTCTCCTCCAAATCCTCTCATACCACTTCATGGCCTATCTTTTACATTTGAGTCTACTTAGTGCTACCAGTATGTACATGGATGCAGGGTCATCCATTAGACCGTGAACAGCCTATCAGGGATGGTATTCCTGAAGAAAACTGAAACAATCTCTACCCTAGAAACCATCATTTTCTGAGAGTTCTTCAGCTGAGAGTGGAACATCATGAGCCCCTTCCTACATTCACACTGTGATTTGGGCTAGCTTGGTCTTATGCCGATCTTGTTCATGCAGTCACAGATGATGGAGTTCCTTGTGCAGCAGCCCTGGGTAAGGAAGAGCACAGTTCTTTCACCCCTTCATTCACAATAATTGTTTAGCAGACCTTCAGAGGCAGCTGTACATTCATTTTCTGTGGGCCAAAGAAAGTAATGGTCCCAGGCTACTGTAAATCTTTCAAATATTTGTATGACTTTATCTTCTGACAATCACAGTGACGCCTGTACACTCCTATCCATGTGGCATCTTTTCTGGAACCAAGTCAACATTGAAGTCGTGGTGATTTGAATGCAGGGAGATGCTTCAGTGATGCCAATGTTATACAAGATCTGCTGCCCTCAGGTTGGGATTCAATCATTAGAGTTGATCTTCACCAACTAACTTGTTTATTTGGCATTTTATGAAAGTATAGATGACAGTAAAAACATGCAATTCTTTAAGGTGTATAGTGATGATCATGATCATACACTGTGAAAAGTACAATCAAGGTAATTGAACATTCCCATCACCTCAATTAGTTACAATTTGCATCTGTGTGTTTTTACATGCATGTGATAAGAATACTTAAGCATTCTATAAAATAGCAAGTACTCAATTAACTATTGTTATCTTCTTTCACTAGAATTCAGTACATACAACTTCCATGTTTCTGGTGAACGTAACTTGACCAGAGTTGTGTGTGTGTGTGTGTGTGTGTGTGTGTGTGTGTGTGTGTGTGCGCGCGCGTGCGCACGCGCATGCACATACATGCATGCATTACTTTTCATTGCTATAACAAAAGCAACTTAAGGAAGGATTAGTTTTGGCTCATAATTTGAGTGTATAATTTATTATATGGTGGCATTCATAATGGCAGGAGCAGGGGGAAATAAATGCCAGTGTTCAGCTTGCTTTTTCCTTTTTATTCCTCCCAGGGCCCTAGCCCATGAAATGATACTTCTCAGTTTGAGGTGTGACTCCCCTCTTCAATTAGCCCAATCCAGGACTCCCTCACAGACCTACATAGAGATGTGTCTCCAAGGTGAATCTAGATGCTGTCAATTTGACAATCAGCATTAACCATCACAGCATTTGAGGCTGAGTGGCCTTGGAAAATATTCCCCTGACTTCTAATTCAGGAATATTTCTAGTACATCATAATTGCTCAAACATTTAGCTCGTATTTTCAACATGTATCTCATGGGGTTGCTATGAGAATCAGTGAGAGCCACAGTCACCACTGTACCTTGAAGGATAGCTTGCCATGCTGGACATTGTGGTAGTTCTTTGGGGTCACAGCTGGATAGTACCATTGGTCATAGCTGCTTCACCCCTTCACAGCTTACATAGTTCTTTCTGGCACTGTGAAAGCTAGATCCTAGGAAGGCAGCTTTCAGGTTAGATTCAGCTTGAGTTCAAGCCCTGTGTCTTGGTATCTTCAGTTTGGTATCTTCAGCATAGGGACTTGATTTTCAACCTCTGAGAGGCAACCAAGGCCAAGAGCAATAACCTCTATTGTTTTGGGAGTCAGTTGGGCTACCCTGGAAAACCACTTCAAAGGAGGTTTGTCATACCTGGTATGTGAGTTTCTATTAAATTGTCTATGACTCCTGGGTAGAGACTTGTCTACCCAAGCTTTATCAAGCATCTTTCTCAAACATCTTTGATGTTCAGTTTTGTCTTCTCCCTCCACAATTAGAGTGTTCCTTCCTCTTTTCCCACCTCCCTTTCGTATGCCCTATATCCTGTTATCTTCCTTCTCTACCTCCTTCAATGTTCTGTTTTTACTTTCCTGGTTTCTGCAATTACTCCATGTTACATAATATGAAGATGAAGCTAAGAACTACAGAAGAGAGAGAACATGTAGTGGTTGTCTTTCTGGGTCTGTATTATCCCATTCAGTATGATCTTTTCTACTTCCACCCATTTAGCTGAAAAATTCAACATTTCATTTTCCTTTTCAGCTGAGCAGTGCTTCATTGTATACAGTGGCGCTCATATATTTGCAGAAACCATCACTGTCAACTTGGAGTTAAAACCCACTCAATGGGAGAGACATTATGTGCAGGATTAGAAACATAACCAATTACCTGGATCTGGTGAGGTCAAGGATCTTAGAAGAGTAATATTAACCCACCTTACTAAATCAATATAGTTCCTAACATATTCTAAGACTTATCTTTATACCCACAAAATAAGTAAACTTGCTCCTCATCAAGGAAGCTTCTTTTTACAGCAAATGGAGACAATTACAAAAACATATATATCATAATACAAACACATCTGAAACAAAACTCCCTCATACAGGATCAGGGAAAACTGTAGATGAAGGAAAGTACAGCCTGTAAGAGCCAAAGGACCAGAAGTTCTGTTGTGAGATTGTGTCTCCTAGGTAGAAAATGGAAGCTATATCCCTAACTGAACAGTATGACCACTTTAACAAGACCTGAACAATAATATCCAATGTGGTGGGGAAAATCTCAGAACCCCAATCCATAACAGGGAACTTTAGGTAAATATAACTGCTGAGAGAGGAAGAATTAGCCTCTCCCAGACAAGAGTCCCCTAATTGGTTATCTAATACAAAGTGGTCAGCCCTGAAACCAAATGCACACAAGCTACTGAAAAATGAATTCATTGGGTCATATTTATATATTTATGTTTTTATATATTTGTTACAACAATAATAAAAAAGGCTGCCAATTTGAAAGAGGTGAGACATGGAGAAGTTGGGGGCAGGACAGGAAAGGGGAAAATGACATATTGTATTTTATTTTTAAATCTTTAATATAATAAAGAGCCAACTTCAATAAACTATAGCCTAGACACCAAGTACATCAGCCACCTGCTTTGGAAATAAAGCTTTGCTGAGACACAGACCCACCCATTCACTAACACATTATTTATGGCTATTTTCCCACTTCAGTGGCTGAGTGAAATGATACAGAGATCAAACATTCTGCAAAGTTAAGTAGACATTACATTTTACCCTTTACAGAAAAAGTATGCTGCCCAATGGTTTTTGGTTCAGTTTAGTTCGGATTTTCTTTTATGAGACATAACCCAGGCTGGCCTTAAACTTGTTATGCAGCCAAGGAACTTGAACTTTAGCTGTTCCTGATTCTACCTTCTCAGTGCTGGGATTTTAGGTATATATCCCACCCTGATTTATGTGCTGCTGGGTATCAAACCCTGGATCCTGTGTAGGTTATCCAAGCACTCTATCAAGTTGTACTGGTTTAAATAAGAATGCACCCTTAGACTCATTTTTTGACTACTTAGTCATCAGAGTGGCACTATTTGAAAGGATTAGAAGGATTAGGAGGTACCACCTTGTTGGAGGAAGTATGTCATTGGGGGGTGGGCTTTGATGTGTCAAAAATTCTTGCGAAGCCCAGATCAATTGATCATTGATCTCTCTCTCTCTCTCTCTCTCTCTCTCTCTCTCTCTCTCTCTCTCTCTCTCTCTCTCTCTCTCTTTCTCCCTCTTTCTCTTTCTCTTTCCTGCATATCAGGGTGTATCTCTCAACTACTTCTCCAGAACCAAGCCTGCTATGCCTGCCCCCATGGTCCCTACCTTAATGATAATGGACTAAGCCTCTGAAATGTAAGCAAGTCTTCAATTCAATATTTTCTTTTCTAAGAGTTGCCAAGTTCATGGGGCCTTCTAACAGCAATAGAACAGTGATAAAGACACAACATCCAAGGCCCCTATCCAATGATATAATATTCTGTGTATCATTCAGCCTCCCAACAAACATGCTTGAGCATGCTAACACTATATTGTACTGAATACTTGCAATAGAAAGAGATTCAGAGCATGCTCATTCCATATTGTACTAAATATTAGCAATAGAAATGTATTCAAGACTTGCATAAAAGTTAGGATGGGAAAAGACAGGAAAAAGGATTGAGGAAACCTCTCTGAGAATAGAAATTGGAGACTCTCATGCTACCACAATCCTACCAAGGATCTTTTGAGGGTCATAGAAACAAGAGGACCCTCTGAAAGAAATCATTGCCACTTTCTTTACATATGTATCCCCATTTATTTCTTTAACATCATCATTAAGGAACCTGCATATAGTCTTTCCCTTGTACTACATGATGTAATCATCACTGATATTTAAATAATAAAAGTAGGAAAAATACTGACCTGCCTGATATTCCTACAATATCAAGATAAAGACAGTCTTAGGAAGATAGAATAAGAAAAGCGTCCTTGATTTAGAAAGAAGATGTTCACAGAGATCCCTCTGGACCCATCACTCAGCTATGCAACTTTGAATGAGTCATTCCACCTCTCTGATATTTCCCATCTGTTTTCTCTCTGCTTGCAATGTTGTGGCTGGGACAACTCAGCCATTTAAAGCTCTCCATGGCTGACCACTCATTGTCATTCCAGTATGGGCTCAAGTGTCACTCCATAAGAGTAGTCATCTTATCCCTCCCTCCTGTAATCTCCACAACTCCACTCAAACAGTGGAGTCCATGGCCTCTCGAAAGTTACTCTATTTAACTTGTCCTTACGTTTTCATTGTCCACCATCCTTCTAGTCAGAAGTTTGTTCCTCAAAGACATAGACTTTTCTATCATATGAACCCTAAGCCCAGAACTTAATAATACACCTGACTTGGGATGGGAATTCAACAGGCACTTGTTGAAGGACTAAGAACTGAATGTGTGCACTCATGAGTGATCTACATAATAGAGCCAAGACTCTCTGTAAGAGGATAATTTCATAACACTAGAGAAATATAATCAAAAGTTGTGATTTGCTCTCCATTCCTCACTGGAAAAATTAATATTCCTACCCAAGCAAAAAACATGCTATGGCCCCAAATAAACAGGAGGCCTTAAAGGTGACAATACAAGTCTGCTTGGCTTGTTCCTTCTGATGTTACAAAAAAAATTCTCAAATTACTAGGAATACACATACTCACAGACATCCCCAATGTACCCCCAGCATTAGCCACTACAGCTACTCTAATTATCTCTATATTATCACTAAATGTGGAGGACCTGAGTAATGGCAGACTTCTTCCCAGATCATGAACACAAATGTGTTTCTCCTTTCACAGAATGCAATCTATAGAATGGAAGGAGACGAACATGAGCTTAAGCCAAAGCTTTGTGTTTCTATGTTTGTGCTTCCCATTCCCAACATGGACCTCTCTTCCTCTGTTTGCAGAACACCTCTTCCTATCTCCCTTCACATAAATCTCACTTGTCACATTTTAGTTACAAATTCAGCCATCAAAAAGCCTTTTCTGACCTCCATCCTGGAACCCAGAACAGTGCTTCATTATGTACAATTAGTCTTCATTAATCAGCATTCTCCAGAGAAACATGCACAGTAGGGTAAATATAGTAAGAGACTTAGCATGGGAATTGCCTCACCCCATTACAAAGAAGTTCAGAAGCCCCAAAATGTGTCACATGCACGGTAAATTAGTTCACATCTGGAGACCTAAGATCAAGGATTTATGATGTCCAAGGTCAGGAGAAGATCAATTTATCAGGTCAGAAAGAAATAAAATTCATGTTTCCTTCACTTTTCTGTCCACATCAAGCTTCAACCAGTTGCTAATGCCCATTGTATACATGGGAGTGATCTTTGTTTGGTCAACTGATACAAATGGTAACAACTTCTGGAAATATTCAAAGACCCACTCAGAAATAGTTTCATTTTCTTTCTGGGTTATCTTAATCAGTCAAGTTTACACATAGAATAAACACCTGTACCTGTTTGACATGGTTTGAAATAATGATGAATTTAGTAATTTATATTGTATTAAGACTTTCTCCCCTCTTGGGATTTTATTTAAACTTGGATGGATCCACAGTGCTACCACCTATTTTAGCCATTTATGATTTCTGAGCATTACATAGTTAATTTCTTTCACAGAGAAAATTCAAGATTTCCAAGTGACTATTCTGAATCAAAGCTGCATATATCATAGTTGGGCTTCTGGAAACTTGATTGCTTTTCCTGGGGAGATGTGAATAAAATATGTACATCCAAGATGGGGCACCAACAACAGAACAAAGAGCCTGGCTCAGTTAACCTATGAGTTTGTTGGACTTCTTACTTGCAGGACAATACTGACACAAAAGCAACTGGCTCAGCAGAAAGTTCCACCCCAAAATAGGTGAAAGATAGCCCTGAGGACAATGCAATGTTAGACTTCATCCTTCCATTTAACCTTCTATCTCTCCTACAGTCCATCATTTCTCAAGATGTCATGCAGCTGGGGGCCGAATCGAGTAATGGTTGGAATCCAAGGTGAGTCCCATGATGCATGATGGAGCAGTCATGTTATCCCCTTAAGAAAGAAAACTATACTACACCACTTGGACGATATGGGAGAAGGTTTACTCTGCACCCACTTTTCTGAAGGCAGCGAGCCCCCTGTAGCCTCACAACCATCTCATATCTACCCTGCCATCTTGAGAAGGTGAAGAAAAGGCTGTTCTTTAGACCCTTGGGTCTTTTATGCCTTACACAAATTCATCTAATTTTTAACTAATACTTATTAGGAACTCTTTCAAGGCTTCCTTTTCCTTGAAGTCCTGATGGTCTTAGCAAAATGAGATAGAGGGGGCATAGTGTTTACTGGGAAGCAGTGCTTGCTGCACAGCATGAGGATCTGAGCATGGGTCCCCTGCACTTACATAAGAAGTCATCCCAGTGTTGGAGGGGTGAGACAGGAAGGTCACTGGAGCTTCCTGATTAGCAAGTCTCCCCAAACAATGGTGAGTTCCAGGCTCAGTGAGATATCCTGTTTAAGAAGAATAAGATGGAGAATAATACAGCAAGACACTTGATGTCCTCCTCTGTCACTTGCACATGTGCACATGGATGCATATATTTGTACATATGGATAACACATACAAAAATATGAGTAACAGGAGAACGTTCCTAGATATTTGTGAAAGAGATGTATTTCCCAAGAGTGGCTGGTGAGAGGCCCCTGGCCTTCCAAATCCTATCTCAGTATGAAGTGCCAGAGGTTATTACCCAGGTCAACACTGCCAAGATTCTAGGTGGGAGGTTAAGTTCTCTCTCTTAGTGTCATGTCATTTGTCATGACAGAATAGGAATGCCAACAGTATGAGAATTACAATCCATCCCATTTTCCCAGAGAACTCATTCTGTTCTTCTCTAAAAGACAGATGCTCAGAGCATGCACTTGGAAATAGTCCCCAAGTGCTATACAAGGTCATGTGCTAAGTTGGACCTTATTTTTCTTTGCAAATGCCTTTGACTTGGTGGGACAGAGTGCACCAGCTCAGAGTCCAGGAAACCAAGAGGAAGGATATTTGAAAGAATGATTATCTTTTGGGTGCTAACCCTTGAAAGAAAGAGATTATCACATCAACGAAATGCCCTTCTCTCTCTTTTCTTCTCTGGTATGTGACTCTGCATTGGTGTGAGCTGCATTACAACCCATTACAACCCACTCACCCATCACTAACTCGGAAAAGGACATCTTTAACCTTCTGTTTTAGGGAGCAGTGTGGTCCTTACTTACAGAATACAACTTTCTGCTATTTTTGAAAAGAACCAAATAGTGACTGTGCTAACTGGGGTTATGGCCCCTCTAACCCTCCTGGAGAGCCCAGAAAGATCACATATTCCTGGTCCATGCCCTAGAAACCTCCAAAACACCAGCATCTATGGGATTTGAGCTCCGTTGCTGTCCCTCAGGAAACAGTCTTTCAGCCTCAAGCATGATTTATTAATTTTGCTGCTTTGGCGGGGTCATTTATCAAAATTCCCTCAACAGTTCAATTAGGAACGGCCTGCCTCCCAAATTGGGGTTGGTTTTCTCATCTTCCCAAGCCAGCTTGTGGTCTGCATCACTGCCTTGACCACCCTTGGTTTGGGGAGTACCAGATGAAATCAATCACACCTCCCACTTATCGACTTCACAATTTTCGCTGCACGATGACACCACTGAGGAGATGGAGCAGATAAATGTTTGCCCTTTTCTGTGGCACCTGATTGCTGCTCCTGCAGAACTGAAGGATTGAACTATGTCCCTCCACCCTCTGATGTTCTGGCAGCTCTGTTTCCCAGATCCACACCCACAATGAGAAATAGGAATGCATGGAATCCTTCCTCCTGAGGATTGCACCATCGCTCACACTATTGCTTATAATGATGCTCCCATCTTTTCTCTTTCATTTCATCCCCCATATGACATCCAGAAGAATAACTGTGAAATGCAAATATGATATCATTACTTTCTCATTTAACCATCAATGGCTCCATACTGCTCCAATAAAAAAGCCAGACATGGTTTTTGTAATATGTAATGTGCATATGTGTGTGCACACACGTGTGTGCATGCGTGTATATGGAGGCCATACGTCAATTTCAGCTGCCATGAGCCATGCATTTTGGTTTTTGAGTCAGGCTTTCTCACAGGCCTGTTACTTACCAAGCAGCCAAGACTGACTGAGAAGCAAGCCCCAAAGGTCGTCCCATTTCTACCTCCTAGCACTGTGATTATACATGTGGGCCAGTCATTAGTGGATACATGGATATTTATATGAATTATGAGGATTAAACTCAGGTCTTTGTATTTGCAAGGTGAGCTATCTTCTCAGCCTCATAAAACTCAGGCTCTGTAACATGGTTGGAGGGACCCACTTTGGGCTCTAAGCTCCACAGTACCTCAGATCCTAGAAGAGAACAGGGATAGGAAGCCTGGATCCTGCTCTTGCCTCAGACTTGCCTCCAGCTTTCTGCTTCCTAGTTTATTCTGAGCAACACCAAACGTTTTCATTCCTCCCACTAGCCATACTGATTTTCAAACACTCTCCTTCCTTCCCTGTGCTCCCATTGTGTAGATGTGCACATAACATGAAATTATCCATCTCAGTCATGGGTGCATACACAGTTTGGTAACCGAGTACATCCTTAGTTTCATAGAACCGTGCCACCAACCATCTTTGATATTTTTTTTCATGTGGTAAAACTGAAGCTGAGAGCTGGGCAGTGGTGGCGCATACCTTTAATCCCAGCACTTGGGAGGCAGAGGCAGGTGGATTTCTGAGTTCAAGGCCAGCCTGGGCTACAGAGTGAGTTCCAGGACAGCCAGGGAGATACAGAAAACCCCTGATTTGAAAAAAAAAAAAAAAAAAAAAAAAAACCTGAAGCTCAGGGCTGAGAAGACAGCTTGCTCAGTAAAATGCTTGCCTTCTGAGCATGAGATCCTGAGTTCAGTCACCAGAAGTCATGTACAAATCTGGACATGGTTTCACAGCTAGACATGGTTCTCCATGTGGAGAATTAGGAATTTGAAGTCATCCTCGGCCATACAGTGAGGCTGTATTGGGTGGGGTTGATTGGGGCCACCTGAGACCCTATTCCAAAACAAAACAAAAGTCAAATGAAACATAATATAGGCTGTCTGTGCTGCCTAGTAGGATAAAAGTCTTCATTCTAGAAGTATTTCCCAACTGACTTCATCCCAATTGGGCTTCTTTACCTTATAGGTAACATGGCTAAAATTACCATACACAAATTCTAGTCCCATCAATTCTAGCTAATTCCCCTTCTCTATTTAGGCCACCTTCTAAATCCCAACTTTACCCTTGGTCTTGATGACACAGCTAAGAAGAGACTAAGTCTCCAAGGAGTCATCATGCAAGCTGACTCTTCTTACATAATGAGTCTTGCATTTAATGTGTAAATCCTGGTGTTCTGTGTTTGGAGACAGCAAGGCCTTTCTACCTGTTTTCAGAACCCAAAATTGTGCAAAGTAGATCTTCATCAAAGCTTTACTGAATGGCCTCTAGTAATTGAGCAAAGGAATGAGTGGATAAGCCTGCAGCCCCCCATCCCAGCTTGCCGCTTACACATTCTCAGCTGAGTTTACTCCATTTTGATCCTGACAGCCACGATCCCCACAACTTATTCATTACACAGCAAGTGACAGGCTGGTGCAAGTGACAGCGACCTGTTTGTTGGCAGTGCCACTGCACTTTGATGGACTTCCAGAGTAATTCAACATTATTATGTGTCAGATATAATTTATAGTTTAATACAATGCCAGCTTTATAACTGTATTATTGCCATATATTTACATCTGGAAAAAAATAAATCACAGTGAAATTTTCCACTTTGAAAGATTTCATGTGGGATTAAGTAAGAGCCAAGCAATGTTGTTTGCTCAAGCTATGGTCAAGGACAGCACCAGGCTAGCCCTGAAAAACAGGACTTATTGATTAATTGTTTTTCTATTTATCAATTCTCCCTTGCTCCCTCTCCTTCCCACCTACCCCCTGAAAATTATTTTCCAGTTTTATCTTTTACTTCTTGAATATGCAGTGTGTATTTACCCTCTGCCCTTGGAATTTAGGGGAAATTTTCCTTAGAAAGCCTGTGACATTATAGACAGTGTCCAGCTGTCTAGACAACTCCTGGATATAGTGAGGCATTAAATGATGCACACACAACATGCACAATGTCCCACCGGCCATGCTTCAGCTATCTGGAGCCTTTTTGTTTTTATTGTTGTTGATGATGATAATGATGTTGCTGGTGGTGGTGGTGGTGTGTTTCCTTGTATCAGAGATATCTTTACATCACAGTAAACTGATCACTATCATTTACACACAGGAAACCACCTTATCTATAAACAATACCATGTTCAACCCCCCCTTGGTATTTTTTCCTATTTTTCATTTAAACAGTAGTGCAAAGAACGTCTTTGGGTGTTTTCGTGTGTGTGTGTGTGTGTGTGTGTGTGTGTGTGTGTGTGCAGGTGTGCACATGCATGTTGATACCAGAAGTTGACTTCACATGTCATCTTCAATTGCCATTTTCTTTTTGAAACAGGTAATTTCACTGAGCCTAGAATTCACTGGTTCATGTAGGCTGGGCTGGGCAGCAAGATCTTCTGTCTCTGTCTCCCCTGAACTGGGATCATAGGCAGCCATTACTGCTTCTGGTTTTTTATGTGGTTTCTTTATATCCAAACTCAGGGCCTCCTACTTGTACACAGATCATTTTGTCAACTGAGCCATCCCCCCAGTTCCCAAAAATAATCTTTAGCCAAGCATTTGAAGTTCTACAGGTTTTTTGGTTTTGTTGTTGCTGTTGTTTTGTTTTGTTTTTTATTCAATTGGTGGCAATGCCAAAGTGCATTTCCTGATCAAGGGATAAACAATTTTAAAGCATAATATGGCCTTCCATTGCATAAACTGGCATGAAATCTTGTATTCAACTTCTAATATCCCCTCATGTTTACCTCCTCTATAAAGTTCTCCTGGACTCACAAATGCTATGCTGTTAACAAGTTTAACCATGGTTACTGTGAAGCTACCTCTGTGTGTGTGTGTGTGTGTGTGTGTGTGTGTGTGTGTGTGTGTGTGTCCCCTCTAGAGGAAGATGAGTTCTTTGGATGATTTAGGCTAAAGTGTCCATTGGAAGTGATGGAAGCTCACAAGGTTGACTACAGTAGAATAGGGATTTGAGACCCCCTAGAAGATGTGCAGGATTTTAAGCATAAGCCTGGGACAGCTCACACCTGAACTGCAAGATGGAATACAACATTGGATTTTGATGCCTCTTTCTCTTCCTGAATCCCTTTCCCCATATCTAACCTATCACCAAGGGCACCTTGGTCAATCCAAAAATTACCCAAATCTATCTACTTCTCTTCTGTACCATGAATACCTTCCCAATTGAAACAGCCTTCAGCTTCTCCTGATTGTCTAGCTAGGCTCTCATTGGGTTTGTCTACTTTCCCAACACCCAGTAGTGCCTCATACAGGAAACAGTAAAAGGGGAGAGGAGTAGGGAAGAAAGAATGACTGTATGCACAGGGAGTGGAATACAGAAGAGCAAAGAGAGAGGTAGGGGAATGGGAGTAAGAGGGAGAAGAAGAAAGCAAGAGAGAGGAAGTGATGAGGAGAAGAAGGGAATAAAATACAAGAGGGCAGGAGAGGGCAAAGGAACGGGAAAGAAGAAGGAAGAAGGGGAGTTAAATAACTTGTGTGGTTAGAACTGAGTCAAAGCACTTGCAAAGCAAACAAGGCTAAGTTCAGATTCCTGGCATCCACACAAAAGTGTGGGATGAGCCAAGTTTCAATCCCAGCAATAGGGAGGCAGAAACAGGTAGATTTCTATGAGTTCAAGACCAGCCTGGTCCACATAATGAATTCTAAGACAGCCAGGATGACATAGAGAGAACCTGGCTCAAAAGCAACCAAGTGAACAAACAAGAAAAATCATTGGGCTTGGCCTATAGCACAACATTGAAACAGGGAAGGGAAAGAATAGGGCATGGAAAATTTACTGGCCACCCAGTCTAGCTTAAGTGGCTTCTGGTTCAGTGGTAAATGGAAAGCAATTGAGGAAGATACCCAATATCTCCCTCTGGCATATTCATGGATATATGCACATGTAGCACACACAGACACCCAAGTACACACACATACACACACACACACACACACACACACAGAGAGAGAGAGAGAGAGAGAGAGAGAGAGAGAGAGAGAGAGAGAGAGAGAGAGACCACTTGTGGGTTTAAGTAACTCTCATTCAAAATGCTTAGAACAAGAAATGGTTTGAACTTTAATTTTTCTGGAACAATTACATAAACATATATAGATATCTTCTGCATAGGATATACATCTGAACACAAAATTCACTGGTTCCACACACTTTATCTACTTAGTCTATAACTTATTCTGTACAGTGTGGACACTATACCAACATTACAACTGTGAGATCTGGGATTTTCCACATACAGAGTTCTTCAGATTTTGAGTCATCTCATTTTTGGATGAAGGATATGAAGATCTATGAAGGGTCTATGAAGACTCTTTCATTACTACCCAAAATCCCCCATGCTATTATTTAAACATGCTCCATTATAACCATAAATTGGGTAGATTTGAAGACATCACCTTTATGAAAATATGTGAAAAATATAACCTGCCTTTGGAAAAAATAAAGTTCAGTCATTTTAATGGTGTATTTTCCTCAATGTCACAAATAAAATTTTACTTAGAGTCCTGGAATTTGAGAGTTAGGAATGACTTGGGAAAACTATCTTAGATATCCTGGTAACCTGTTAAAATGAAAAAATAAGATCAGAGAGGAAGACAAAATGGGCTAAAGACACACAACGTCAGTAAATTAGGGACCCTAAATTAGTGTCCCTAAAACATCCACCATCTCCTCTCCCCTTAGTCTGTCTCTTTTACAGACATGTAATTGACATCTCTAAGAGGAAGTGGTAGCAATCTCATTTCCTGATGAAAAAAAGGGTGTTCATTGGCATTGTGCAATTTATGATTCATTACTCGAAGATCAGTGGATATAATTAGTGACCCAAATTCAAGTAGATAAAACGGTTTGGCCCTTGTTTAAAATCTTGTCTTAAAATTGAGTAATTTCCCTTCCTCTCGACAGAGTGCCTCTGAGGGTCATATTTAATGATCATGTATCCCGGTGTGCAGTGACCCCAGGAGAACATGAAAGGACCTTGTAAATTGCACTCTAACTAATTTGCTCATCCGTTGGCATTCCCTTACCCACCTTGCATGTTATTTCATGAACTCTTAATAATGAGTCTCATATTTATACAGTACTTCCCTTACCCAAGATGCTTTTGAGACACAACCCATGTCTGGAACACAGAATCAAATCAATAAATTTTTGTTAAAACTATTTTAATGAGACTATTTGATAGACATCTCATTTCCCAGCATCACTGGGTGGTAAAGTCAAGGCATTTCACATAGTATCAGGGATTGGAGAGTTGGAGTCTACAACTTCAATTTAGATTTTAGTTCTGGCTACTTGTCTCTTTCTCTTTTTCTCTTGATTGTAAGGTTGAGTTCAGACTATTAAATTTTAAAAGGAAAAAAAAGGAAGTAAAGCAATACTTTCTCCAAAGATAGAGATATAACCCCTTGCACACAATGTTCTTCTGCAAAATAGAAAACTTTTTCAAAATAATTTTGAGGGTCAAGCCCCCTTTAAGGGAAAGGCCTAACATGATGTTTCCAGTGAAACCAATCTATGAGCAAGATGGAAAAGAAATTTCTGAGAGAAGAGGAGAAGACCTTTGGGGAAGTCATGGATTCATAATAGTTTAGAACAGGGAGAGAACTGGAGGCTTTCCAGCTCTAGTGATATGTAGAGCCTCCAGGTTCCCTGAGGTTGAGTAAGTCAGAGCTGCAGTGAATGAACCATCAGAATTGGATCAGGATCACCCAGTTGTGGGGAATATCTCCTGCATAAGATCATCAGTCCTTCCCAGAAGGACCATCCTGATCAAGGCTTTCAGTCTTAGTACTCTGGCATGGAAGTCCTGGAGCTCTACACTGTGTGTAGGGCTATGCTGTGCAGTGTAAAGTGGTTAGCATCCTTCCAGGGCTCTACACACCAGATGCCAATAGACCTACCACCATTCCAGAGTTTTGTTTGCTTATTTTGGTCTGTGTTTTTCCCCCTCTCCCCTCCTTGAAACTGTGTCATAGTTTTGTTTCTGTTGCTGTGATAAAATAAGTGACAAAATATAGCAGCATAAGGGCTAGAAACATTTATTCAGCTTTCAATCCCAGGCTACAGGCTATTACTAAAGGGAAGCCAACCCACAAACTCATATAAAATACAGTTAAGAACATAGAAAAATAAATACATAGATGTGGCTTGCTTTTCTTCTGCTCAGCTAGTTTCTTTCTTCCTCATGTAGTTCATGAATCTCTGCCTAGGGGATGGTACTTCCCAAATTTGGGGTATACTTTCCCTCTGCCTAGGGAATGGCACTACCCACATTCAAGATAGGTCTTTCCTCATCAATCAATAATCATGACAACTCATTATATTTTGTTGTTACTAATAACCATGTAAGTCAAGTTGGTGCTACCTGTAGGCTCATATGAGACAGGGTAAGAAATGCTACAAGGAATTGGAGGGAGATCACAGTGAAAGGATATGATCAATATACATTGTCAAAATGTATGAAAGATTCAAAGAATTTGTGAAATCATATTTTAAATCCAAAATATGAGTAATTTTAAAAACACACAATACCTCCATAGGCATGCCCACAAGCCAACCTGATCTAGGTAATTCCTGAACTGAGACACTTCTTGTATGGTTCTAAATTGTGGCAAGTCCACAGAAAAAACTAGGAGGAATGAGTGGGTTCTCATTTTTATCTCAGACTAGCCTGGACTGTGGAGTTGTCTCATCTCCACTACGTAGTATGCTTCACTACACTCAGTTGCTGCCCCTCTTTTAACTTTGGACATTGATTTAGCTTTCATGTGTCATGCAAACACACTCTCAGTCTAGATAATCATCCACCAAAGGCTCATGTTTGAAACAACTTGCCCCAACTCATGCTACTGCTAGGAGATGATAGAATCTTGAGGAGGTCCTGGTCAGAGGGAGTAAAGCATACTCAGGGAAAGGATATGGAGTCTGACTACCATGCAGTTCACAGGCTTCATCCACAACACCCTACTGCCAAGATTATCTGATTATCTGATTATTATTCTGATTATCTGGTCTACCACAGGCCCAAAGAAACAGGGTGAGGCAACTGTGGACAAGAAACTATGAAATCATGGCCAATATTAATCTTTTCTCCAATGAAGTTGATTGTCCCAGATCCTGTTATAAGGACATAAAGCTGCCGAAGACAGGGACTCTATAAACAATGAGGCTCATTGCGGAAGCTCATACTTCTAACAAGTGAGGAAGCAGCACTTTTTGCCCACATGGCTTCCATCAGGACACCATTGCTGCTCTGAAGTAGGTAACAATAGGCAGGTTTTGGCCCCATGCAAATAAACTGCTGAAAGCAATACACAAACAGATACCAACCAACCCAAGCTCCTGAACACTAAGAACATAAACCAAATCCTCCTGGGCTCCCATTTGTGGCAGCAGATTAAACAGTGTCCCAATTACCTGGTGAGTAAACAAGAAAGGAGAGATGTCTGCAGCTGGGCTTAATCTCTACAGCTCTCCAAGCTAGCTTGAATATTTCTGAGTGTGTTCTGTTAAATTGCTGTTGTGTGCTTCTGCTGGCTGCCCTTAACTGGACAATATGACTTACAGTCCATTGTGTACCATCCATACACCATGATATGGAAAATATGGTAGATACCCAGCACACAATGAGATATGAAAATATAAAGTTTCCATGTTTACACATGCCTAGTCATCTTAATTGGGTCCAGGTTGGTTTGCAGGAATCTTGTGTTTATGGAAGTCACTATTTTGTTTCAACTTATCCGATGCCAGCCTAGACTCCTTCTGATAATGGTCCTGGGGTGAATGAAGGTCTTCATAAAGGCTTGTTCCCTCAAAGGAATTCTCTTAATGTGACTCTGACTCCTAGCCTGGACAAAATGTTGGATAGATATCAAATCTTCATTTACACCAAGGGAATATAGTGCATAGTGAGAATTCCTATCTGATAATATTCTCTGGAGCATTGTCTACCTGTGGGCATTTGGACCAGGATGTCCAGGAGGAAGAAGCTACACTGTATGATCACCCCAGAGCTACTTATTTCTGAGTCTCCCATGTAAAAGCAGCAATCTGGGACAAGCAGATGTCTGAACCTCAGTTTCTTATTTGCAAGTTGGAGGTTACCACAGCACTGAGCACCCATTGAGGGCTTTTGTTTTATGATAGAGGGGATGTTTTTGTGACATTAGCTCCAGTGCTCCCACTATAAAATGGAGCAGATGACAGAAGGTGAGAAAATGACAGGAAGGCATGAATTCCAGAAGACTGAAATCATAAATAGCATGCTTAATGGCTTCCTACCCCTATACCAGGGGGTAGGGGAAAGTCTTTGCCACTCCACCGATACATTTGGGCCACCAGAGAAAAGAAGGCCAGTCACCCTTCTGCATCCTTCCATTTTAATTATTCATTTGTTCTCTGCCCCAAGAATTTTATTTCCTGTGGTTTTGAATGTTAGAGTGTGGGTTGAGAATGTGCAGAGAAATCAGTGAGTTTTGTATGCTCAGGCATTCCTCATTGCTCGTTCCATGCACACACAGCTGACCAGATGAAATCAATGCCTTGAGCCTATAAATTTTGTAGAAAGTTGAGCATGACTCTACTCCCTTTTTATGGGAACAAAGGAAAAGAAGTTCTTTGACTTATCAACACTCTTAATCATTTCTAGACAGAGGCTCATTTTTTGCAAAAGTTCCAAATTTTAAAAATTTAGAAAGTAGCCCAAATGAGGTCAAAGCTTTGGAGAAATAAATGACAAAATATCCAAGAGATTCACATAGGTGGAAATAAAGGCACAGAGACACACAAGCCAAATGACAGAGATGATATCCTTTGTAGAAATTAGGGGCAGACACTTCCTAGAGAGAATTCTATCCCTTGTGAGGAGAGGATTAGATATCTAGACATTGAGGAGTGTCAGACCCTTCAATGGATTCCTCCATACCTTTATTGAAAGGCTCATAAAGTAAAGGTTAGCCCCATCCTTAGGATATCTTCCACCTTTTCTAAACCATGCTATTAAGTTGTATTAGCTCCTCTGGGTGAGGCCGCCATAACAGGAAGGATACAAGCTAATGTGGCCTGCCTGGAGGTAAGCTCATTTAAAATCTGAATTACTGTGGAGAAAGTTCCCCAGGCTAAAATAAGGTTAACGAATCTAAATCAGCAATGAACTCACCACCAAGCCTCAGAAATAATTAGCTCAAGGAAGCACATCATTTGTTCACTCAATACATTAGCTCCAGCCCTTCCTCATCTTAGTAATTCAGAGACTTGGGGACTGAAGAGAGAATGAGGAATTTGCAAGAAGTTCCTTCTTTCTGAAGAGTTGAAGGTTGAGGCCTATTATACACCCAGAAGTTCTTGTGCATGTGTATTTCCCAATACAGAGGACGGAAGTTGACCTTTAGACTTAGCAGATGAACACTGCTTTCATTGGCCCAGAATCACTTCTTCCTGCTGGCCACACTGTCTGACTCTTCTTTTAGAATCATACTGTTTCTTCTGTTAGAATCATCATATTTGGCATTGCCTCTAGTAAGGATATTGGTCATACTGTCCTCTATTCCTTCCAGAAGAGGGAGCTGCCCAGTCTGACCCAGAGTTTGGATCTTTGTTATGGTTTGAGTCTTAGATGTCCCCCAAAACTTGTGTTTTGAGAGCTTAATCCCCAAAGCAGCAATGTACTTACTAGTCCCCTCAGAGCTCCCAGGGACTAAATCACCAACCAAAGAACACACATGGTGGGACTCATGGCTCCAGCAGCATGTGTATAGCAGAGGATGGCCAAGTCAGTCATCAATGGAAGGAGAGGCCCTCGGCCCTATGAAGGATCTATGCCCCAGTGTAGGGGAATGCCAGGGCCAGGAAGGGGGAGAGGGTGGGTTGGTGAGCAGGGGGAGAGGGGGAGGGAACAGGGTTTTTTTGTTTTGTTTTGTTTTGTTTATTTTTTTATTTTATTTTTATTTTTTGGAGTGGAAACTGGGAAAGAAGATATCATATGACATGTAAATAAAGAAAATATCTAATAAAAAAAAAGATGCAAAAAAAAAAAAAAAAAAGCTAGTCATTGTGGGAGCTAGCCTAATTGGTAGGTTCCAGGGCCAGTGAGGGACCTGGTTTCAAAACAAATGTAGATGGTCCAGATCAACAACCCCTGCAGTTATTGTCAGACCTTGACAGGCACCCATGAGCACACAGGCACACCTACACTTGCAAACTCATCCAAAAAGTGAAGTTGCACTTTGCTTGCGGACTGGTGTCAGAGGAGCAACTTCCTTCACTGTGTGCTTCTGCCCTGATATGCTGTCTCTGCACAGACCCCATGGGCTGAAACTACAGATCAAAGCATACCTTTTCTGCTTGTAAGCTGATGTTGTTATAACACTGGAAATCCAGCTAGCACAGTCCAAAACAGAGTAAGATTCATTCAGTCTTCCTAGGATTTGGATACGAGGGAAGACAAACTCCCTTTCTCTGTGGGATTTTAAGATGTAAGAACTATTGTTGTTTGAATGGAAAGTCTCTCCCACAGGCTGATGTGTATAAACACTCAGTCTCTAGATAGAGGCACTGTATTAGAAGTTGGTAGAACCTTTAGGAGGTGAAGCCTCGCTGGAGAACAGAAGTCCCAGGTCTGGAGGCTTTATAGCTCAGTCCCTATGCTTCCTAGATGTGAGAGCTAGGACATTCTCCTGCTACAGGTCCACATCCATGCCTTTCCTGCCTGCTACCATGCCTTCTCTGCTCTGAAGTACTATGTTCCTCCGGAACTATAAGACAAAATGACTGTCTCGCTTAAGTTGCTTTTGTCAGCATATTTTGCCATAACAACCAGAAAGGAACCAATGCAATGGTATAAACATGTAGCTCCCAGTGGGGAGATCCCTGAGAATAAAAGCACAGATCACTAAGAAATACATATCCCAAAGAAATTGGCAAAGATCCTATATCTTCCTGTACTGGCTGGTTTTGTGTGTCAACTTGACACAGGCTGGAGTTATCACAGAGAAAGGAGCTTCAGTTGGGGAAGTTCCTCCATGAGACCCAGCTGTGGGGCATTTTCTCAATTAGTGATCAAGGTGGTAGGGCCTCTTGTGGGTGGTGCCCCCCCTGGACTGGAAGTCTTGGGTTCTATAAGAGAGCAGGCTGAGCAAGCCAGGGGAAGCAAGCCAGTAAGAAACATCTCTCCATGGCCTCTGCATCAGCTCCTGCTTCCTCACCTGCTTGAATTCCAGTCCTGACTTCCTCTGGTGATCAACAGCAATGTGGAAATAAGCTAAATAAACCCTTTTCTCCCCAACTTGCTTCTTGGTCATGATGTTTGTGCAGGAATAGTAACCCCGACTAAGACACTTCCCAAAAGTCCCTTGTTGAAAATCAAATCCTCTAGCTTATTAAAGTGGTTTGACTTAGGTTTCTGATTCTGACAACGGAAATACCCTGACCTGCAGAGTGATAAATATCAAGGTCATTATTGTTAAGCATGATTGCTAAGCGTCAAGATTATTGGTGTAAGTGTCTTTCCTCAGAGGCTAGCAGGTTTAAAGGCATAATCACAGAGTCAAATTGACCAGTATCTGAATTTGAGACACTTTTGCCTCTTATGTATCTGAGTGGGGTAGGTAGGATTCTAACTCCAATCCCGACTGCTCCCCCTAAGCAAGTACTACTGAGTACATGTCCATATACACCCTTTTTCTAAAGTGTGGACAGGACCAGTGACTTTAATAGCCTACCACTTTAATGATGAGCTTGCCTTATGTTGACAAGTGTGAAAGAGCTTTAAATGTGTAATTGAAGTCCTAAGTCACTTCACATTAAGTTAATCCACAGGGAAATTGAAAGAACCAGCCTTGGCACAAGACACACCAAGTACTCAGCACACAGGATATTTATTTTCCCCAATGAGACAAAAAGCAGAGAATAAGAGACAAAGACAGGAGATAAAGGACAAAAGAGACAGACGAGGAAGGCAACAAGGGAGTGGGGAGAAAGGATATTTGCCCTGAGGGACAAAGGACTGCCTCTAGGTAGAGAAGATAGACCTGGCCTGGAGACAATGCACATTTTATAAAAGAAAAAAGAGAAACCCCATGTTAGGATAAGGTGTTTAATTTTAATTGGGCACATTAACTAGGATACTCAAAAGGGGGCTTTTGTTTGCTGGACTTCAATACTTTGATACTTTGGTATTCAGCCTCAGGAGGAGGAAGAGGTCAAATAAGGAAATAGACCTTGGTGGCTAACTTTAGGAATGTAATCTGGCATTTTAGCACAGCAGAGGAAGTGGAGGTGAAAGACAAGGCCTGCCAGAGATTTGTTTATCATGTCTGGGCCTATTAGAGCCCCCAGATACTATATTAGTGGCCCTGATCTAATCAAGCAAAAGTAAATGGAAAAGCAAGATAGAATTTAGTAACTTATGAGAACTTCTCTTAAATTACCAAAGAACCATGTCATTAACTGTCTTTTCTAAGAACTGAGGTCTCAGTCCTATGCCAACAGAGAAGTAGATTCGGCCAGTGACTACCAGGAAATGAAACTTTGATCCCAGCATTGTAAATTCCTATAGGGAGAAAAAAAACTATCCAGGTTATGCCTAGACTCCTAGTCCACCAAAACTTTGAGATAATAAATGTGTGTTGTATTAAGGTTTAACCTAGAGGCCACTTGTGATACAGCAAGAGAATGAATAAGGTATCCTTGAGCAAAATTAAGCTTTCCTTGAGCAATATTAAGTTTGCTGAGTTTGAGTTTTCCTAGGTAAGTAAATGGTGACAGTAGAAACATCATGTAACTCCTATATTTTACAGTGCCTAAAATGATTCATCCTGACTGTCAACTTGTTTGGATTGAGAAATGCCTAAAAGATTGTCAAACACAATTCTTTGTATATCTGTATCCTGTAGCAATTTCCTCTGAGTTGGAACATTCTATTTGGTAGGAAAGCTCCTTCCAAAGTGAGGTTCATAAAACTCAGGGAGTAAACAACTGAAAGGTTTCAGGAAGTTCCTGAAGTTGCCAGATGCACAAGGCTATTCTCTCTCTCTCTCTCTCTCTCTCTCTCTCTCTCTCTCTCTCTCTCTCTCTCTCTCTCTCTCTCTGTGTGTGTGTGTGTGTGTGTGTGTGTTTAAACAATAAGGACTACTCAGAACAGAGATACTCTGGCCAATCAATGCACCTTCAAGTTATGCAGGGAGCTCCAGGGTTCCGGCTTTAGTGAGTCATCACTCATTATACCTTGTAGGCTTTTTGTGATGCAGCTGCCTCTGAGTCTGCATGCTCTTGTAAGTAAACTGTCATCTATTTTCCTATTAGTAAGGCATACTTCTTTATATATCTGTGTTGTGTAGTGATTTCCTCTGAGTTGAAACACTCTATCTAGTATGAAAGCTCCTTACTATTCAGGATGTTCCAAAAATAATATTGTTTTCAAAGATCATTATTAGTTAATACTAGTTGAGAAGACCCACCCTTAGTGTGGGCAGGATAGAGTAAAAGGAAAGAAGGCATAAATATCTCTCTCTCTCTCTCTCTCTCTCTCTCTCTCTCTCTCTCTCTCTCTCTCTCTCTCTCCCTCCCTCCCTCCCTCCCTCCCTCTTTTCCCCTCTCTCTCCCTTCCCCTCTCTCTCTCCCTCCCTTCTCTCTTTCTCTCTCTCTTTCTCTCTCTCTCTCCATCCCTCCCTCCTTTTCCTTCCCTCCTTACTCCATCTCTCCATCTCCTCTCTTTCTCTCCCCATTCCCTCTCTCCCTTCCCCTATTCCTCTTTGGCTATTATTACGTGAGTTCCTGTGCTCAACTACACTTTGTTGCTACCATAACAGAAACCACCAAATTCAGGAAAAAAGGAACTATTTCCCCACCTGAAGCAGTCTATATCAGGTATTCCTTGTTAGCAGTGAGAAAAATCTAGTGGACAAAATGCCTACCCTGTAGCTCAACACTGTTACACAACTCAGTATACTTTTCTCATTTCAAGTGCATGTGGCTTTGTGTGCAATTACAGGCAAGTGTGCCCATGTGGAAAAACAGATATTCATCAGATCTACCACAAATACCCAAGAACCAGCAAAGGTATTCTGCATCCCTCAGCTTGTCTAGATTTATCTCTTGCTTCAATATCAAGAGGAAATAAGGTCCAAAGAGCAAAAGCCACTTGCCTTGTAGGTGGCTATAACATAGACTTCTAACTCCAAGCTAGGTTCTACCCATCTTTAGCATCCTAACAATGGGATCCTTTTTATCAGTCTTGTTGTAGACATTCACACCAGAATAATGGGAATAGTCCAAACATTTCATTTCTTCCTATCTGTTGGCTACTACTGTGTAACACATTTTCTTAAAGCATAGAACAAAACCAAGTCAAGATACATTGATTATCTTGTGTTCTCTATAAGTCAGAATCCAGATGCAATTTATTATCTTCCCTCAGTCTGGGGATTCCCTAGCAATTTCCTGTCAACTGTTACAAGGCACTATAATCATTGAAAGGCTTGAATGAGACTGGAATCTATGTTCAAGTTCATTCATGTGACCATTAACCACGGGCTCCAATTTCTTGCCATAAGAAGATGCTCAAAATATAGATGGCAGTTTCTTCCTGACTGAGATATCCAGCATCCATGCTGTGGCCATGATGGAAGCTCCCCAGTCTTTTATATCCTCACATTGAAAGCCACAGTCACTTCACTGGTCACATTTATCAAGTGTAGTATAACATGAAAGGGGATTCTTCAAGGGTATGACTACTAGGAGGTACTGTCTCTGGAGACCATCTCAGCAGCCAACCTGAATTTGTTTTTATTGCCTAAATAGCCACATTGCAGAGTCTGAGATGAAGGTTTGCCAATGGAGAGGGTGATGTCTTTGTCCAGCCTTTGTAGTTAAGAGTAACAGAAACTGTGACTGCAGCATTCCTGCCAAATAGCAACCAAGAATGACATTTGAAACCTCAAATTATCACTCTTTTCAGCAGGGAGGTCTGTTCTGCTTAATGAGCTACATATCAGTGTGTTCCAAGTAGAGGTAGCAAGTACCTTAGACTATGAAGACACTCAGCAGCATTATAGTCAAATCATCTTCAAAATATATCAGCAAAATGATCATGGCTTGAATTGGCCATAAGCAAATCTTCAGAATGTCCAGGTCATCTTGAAATGTAAGCTTGTAAAGGTAGGATTGTACTTCCAAAGGTATGTCATAAGGTATCCCTTATGATTAACAAGCTCCATGCAGTATGACTCTTAATGTGGCTATCAAGACCCTTGGAACACTGAAGTCCAGCTGTGTGTGTGTGTGTGTGTGTGTGTGTGTGTGTGTGAGAGAGAGAGAGAGAGAGAGAGAGAGAGAGAGAGAGAGAGAGAGAGAGACCATGTGTGTGCAAGCAAGAGGCTGACAATAGGTTTCTTCCTTAGTCTCTTTCCATCTTATTTTTGAGACAGAGTCTCACATTGAACCAGTAACTTACTAATTAAAGTAAGTTTGCTAGCCAATGAGCTCAAGGGAACTACTTGAGTCTACCTCCACAGCACTGGTATTAATGGAATTAACACATAGCCACAGTCAATACTAAGGATCCAAACTCAGGTCCTCATGATTGCAAGGTATGAATTTTAATGACTGAGCTGTTCCCAAGATCCTTCAGTCATATTAATAAACTATCATTATCAAGAGGAATTCATTGTAAATGGGTAGCTTTGGCCTCTGTGTGGTGACCTCAGGCATGAACATTTATTTAAGTGTCTGAATTTGTGGGTAAGTATAGAACAAAAGAAATGTAGTGTGAGAGTCTGTGTTATGCCAAAGTTGATAAAATACTGTTGTAACTATCTGCCCAGGCTTCCTTGATTTATTATTACCCACCATCTATTCCCCAAACTCTAGCCAGATAAATTTTTCTGAATCCAAAATCTCCCCGTGTTACTCTCTCCTGCTTTAAAACACTGTGGACATTTCCCATTGCTTCTGGGGAAAAGTATAAAATACTTAGACATACCAAAATGAACCCGATGCCTCTTTCACTCTCCTTCCCAGAATGACAGCAAGCCAGAGCCTCTTGATTTACCAAGCTCCTCTCACTCAGGATGAGCCCTTTATTGCTTCTTCTTTTTAATGGTCCACCCCTTTCCCACCCCAACTTTTCCCCTTCTCTCTGGTTCACATCAATCACACTTTGCCTTTATCCTTCAGATAAAACAATATACATAAAAGCTTATCATAAAAGCAATTATACATACAACTGAATGCAAAGGGGAGGTCTGGTCCTTTCTAATACACCAGAGGCTCCATGAAGGCAGAATGTCTACTATTCCATATTGGCATGTGGAGATGCTCATATGTTAATTATTGAATGAATACATTTGTAATAATGGTCTACATTAGGCATTTGTATACTACAACCCATGAAATAAATCTAGCCATTTGCCTTAGTCAATAAAGCTATATTAGACATGGCCACACCCAATTCTGTTTACCTGGTGCTTGTCCTGCTTTCCTGCTATAGTACCAGAGCTGAGTCACTGCTAGGAGACTTTCTGTATTTCAAAGACTAAAATACGGGCTGGTGAGATGGCTCAGTGGGTAAGAGCACTGACTGCTCTTCCAAAGGTCCTGAGTTCAAATCCCAGCAACCACATGGTGGCTCACAATCACCTGTAATGAGATCTGATGCCCTCTTCTGGTGAGTCTGAAGACAGCTACAGTGTACTTATTTATAATAATAAATAAATCTTTGGGCCAGAGCAAGCAGGGACTAAGCAAGCAGGGTCTGCCAGAGTGAGCGGGTTGACCAGAGCAAGCAGAGGTCCTAAAAAAAGCCAATTCCCAACAACCAGATGAAGGTTCACAACTATCTGTACAGATACAGTGTGTACTCATATACATATAATGAATAAATACATCTTTTTTTAAAAAAGACTAAAATATTTGCTATCTGGGCCTTTGAAAAAAGTTTGCTAACCCCACTAGATTAGACTTCGCAGTGTCTCAAGAAATACTCTAAGCATCATGAAAACAGGAAGTTCTTATGAACTTAATTTATAGTTATTTCTGCCAAATTAAAATATTCCCCTCCAGAGGAAGGAAGAAAGTTCATAAGGCTCAGGAAGTAAACAGAATTTACAGGTCTTAGAAACTTAAGATTCACAAGTAGTCCCCTCCAGGTTTTGTAGACAGCAACAATCACTGAGGACAGAAGTCTTTAATGGCTTGAGCTGCCCATGAGTCAACCAAGGAGCTCTAGAGATGTAGTTTTTGTGAGTTATCCCAATGTTAGAGTGGGCTTATCTTTCTGCAGCTTCCTTTAAGGTATCCATGTTCCTGTATGTTAACCCAGCAATCTTACTGGTCTACTAATTAGACTATAGTGTTGTTGTTGTTGTTGTTTTTGTTGCTGCTGCTGCTGTTTTAATGTCCTATCTAAATAGAAAAAGTCACACGACAGAACCATAACTACAATTCTTCCTCCTATTCAATGAATATCATATCTGGTGGGATGACTGGTGTAGGAAGAGGCTTAGCTTTCAAAAATGGGGAAGACTATGGGAGTTAATGAGGGGATCCTGAGGAGACATGGGGGTGCGTTGTTGAATAAGCTACATACACTGATCGTGAGCCAATACACTGATTAAGGAGTAAGTGACTGAGAACAGGAACATGATGACCAGCAACAACCATGTCCTTAGGCAAAGTCATAGGCTAACCTCTACCCTGTCTCAGAAGCTGCAGACAGGCAAGGCCTTAGCTCCTTGTCATTCGTGGTCTTAATCAGCCATAATAGATGGGCTGCCTTCCAAGTCTAGGTGGACCCATGGAGCACTTGATTGATAGTTGGTGTCATCTCAGGCTTTCTCAGCACCATCAGCCCATTTGTTTTGCACTAAATGGACAAGTGCTCATTGACATCTAAGAATGAATTCATTGATGTGCAGAGCCAAGTGTCAACCCAATGGGGGCAAAGTGGATCAAAAGGCCATTGGATTTGAGAACTCAGAGAAGCAGCATTTCTAGGGAAATAGTGCTGAGTGGTCACCTTGGGCTTGAAACCTGGATGAGTCTATGCTGCACAGTGGAAAGCAGAAATCAGAGAACTTAAGAGGGCAATGTTAGTCTAGAGGTTAGTGTTAGACTCTAAACCCAAAGTTGTAGCCTCCCAAAATTAAGTTCTGAGGATTACCAGCCCTGGAAACTCTTGAATTCCTCAATCCCTCCTGTATCCTCAAAACAGGATCTGGAAAACTATTTTAAACAAAATTTATTCCAATTCAGAACATAGTGTGAGTATGTGTTTTGGAGGAGGTGGGGAGGGGGTTGTAAATATGATCAAAATACATTGTGTAAAATTCTAAAGAATTAATGAAATTATTGTTTGAATTGTTTTAAATAATTTTAAAAGACTTAAAAATCACAAACTTCTGAGATCTTAAGAACTTGAAAGTTATCAAACTGAAGCTATACTATTTCAATACACATTTCTTACAGCCACAGATATGAAGGAAGAAGACAGAGGACTTGGGCTTATCTTGAGATGAAGGAGAGCAGAGTAGTGTCAACACGGACTGACACTAAAGAGCAAGGGTTTTTTGTAGAGACTTCACTTGAGAGACTGTGAAGTGTCCAACAGAGTACCCAGCAGGGACCAGCCAAAAGCATTAACTTAATCATTGCAACCATCTCGAGTTCAAACTAGGAGACAGTTGAAACTCAAATACACAAGAAGCACACCCATAATTAAACTGCTGGAAAGAAAAAGAGCTGGAATTCAAGTGCGGGATTCTCAGCAATGAATTCCAGGCTCTGTCCATTATCCCTCACCTGGCTTTCTGGGGGGAAAAAGAAAAGAAAAGGGGAAAAGAAAGGCATTACTGTTCTCTTTCTCTCTCTCTGCTCCCTTCTTTCCCTCCCTTTCCCCCTTCTTCTGACTCTTTCCCCTGTGTGTTCCCTACTTTCCTTCATCCATCAGAATAAGTCAAATATGTCTTCTGTCTGATCTCCCCACCATAGACCTTGAACAAAGAATTCAAGGGCAAGTGATCCCCAGGGAATGGTCCAGGAGACATCAACGAGGAAACAAAAAACATAGAATGGGAAAGGAGAAAGAAGAAAGAGCCAAGGGCAGCTGCAAGCCATAGTTCAACCTCACCCTGGTTTCATTGCTGCCTCTGGACCAAATGCACTGTTCTCAGCTTTTCAGACCTTGATGCAAAGACACTGGACTTTTGGACTCACTCACTAGTCATTGACAGTGGCTCCTGGAGTCAGGGTTGAAACTCTTAGGCACTTCTGACTTTGAAAATGGAATCTTGAGGAACATCAGTGCTTGAGGATGTCTATTTAACAGTGCAGCAATTTAGAGACCTTCCCCAATTCCCAACCTGCTGCTCTTGAACTCATATTGGAGCCTTGGGCTCCCGCAGTGTTGGCATATTCGTAAGACATAAGACTACAATAAAATAAAGAAAACTTATGGACCAACAAGGACAGCTTGTACTACTCCATATCTTTCCTGCTCTCTTTACTGAAGCTGTGAGGCTTGGCTTACAGCAGCTGGCTTTAGATGCCCATTCATTTGCATATAAATTTCCCTTTTGTTCCTTAGTCTAGCTCTAGCTAATTTTTAGGACATCCCTGCTGACTCCCTATAACCTTGGGTTTTTTTTCTTTTTTCCGTTTTCTTTTTCTTTTTTCCTTTTTTTCTTCCTTTCTTTCTTTTTTTCTTTTTTTCCTTTATGGCCTTAACTGGTGACCCAAATTTCCCTTTGGTCTGGAAAAAAAATTATTGAACCTGGTATTGTCAAAGATAACATACACCAGACAATTAAGGAACTAATTTTACTTAGGCTATGTAAATCGAGAGAATATTCATTAATGGAAATATCTCCAAGGAAAGGAAGGAGACTTGAGGTGTTATAAGTGCAGATAAACAAGGAAGTCATTCACATGTCTATGAAAAACATGGATAAGAATGGAAGGAATCTCATCATGCCCTGAGGACATGTTCAATGGTATACTGGAGAAGTAGGCAAGTGCAAGGTGGTCCTATGTGGTTAGCCATTTCTAGGGGGAAAAAGAGTGAAGGTATTTGTTGTTCTTTTTGTGTTATTTATTTAGTGTGCATGTATGTATACACACACACGTGCATACATGCACATGTACATACATGTATACACATGTGTATGGTTGTACATGGAATACAGCACATGTATGGAGGTGAAAGGACAACCAGGTGAAACTGGTTCACTCCTTCTACCATGTGGGTGCCAGGGATCAAAGACAGGTTTTCACGCTTGGTGGCAAGGACCTTTACCTACTAAGCTATCTCACCAGAGTGACACAGGCATCTTTAATCATTACTGTCTCCTGGAGAGTATAAGTTCAAATACTGCAGCATTGTCAAGATATTTATAAGCATGGTAGATTTTTTTAACCCACCAGGTTGGGAAATGATTACAAAGAAAATGGGAGTGATCCTTTGGAAATTGTTATCAATCCAGAAAATACTGGTATTGACACATTTGAAACACTACTGTCCACTGAGGAGCAGTTTCCATGATCCGCACAGACTTGCACCAAATTTCTCCTTTGAGAAAAGTGTAAGCTTTTACTTGAACTTCCCTGGAAGGTCTGATGTTAGGGTGAGGACATGAGAAACTCATCCTGAGTTACAGCTTCCATGTTGCTCCTGGATGATACTGGTCTGTTTTCATGAACTATGTCTCAGCATATTATAGATAATGAAACCGCAAAAGTCCTGATGTGTGGTGTAATAACAACATACAGGCTCCATTAATCCCAGAATATACCCTTGTTGGCTATCTTCACTGTCACTTTCAATGATTCTGGAGTTACATGAGATACACCTCTGGCCTTGTCTATGAGAGTGCTTCTAAAAGGCTTGACCACTGAGGGTCAAGCACCTTAAACTCTAAGTGTGAGCCTGGTGCCCACACTGAAGGAAGGGAAAGGAGCAGAAAGGGCAGATGCCTACAGCTATTCATCGTTCCCTGTATTCTGTTCATCCTGCCAAGGTGGACTGCACCCCTCATACTGTGAGCCAAAATCAACCTTTCTTCCTTCTTCAGTTGTGCTTGTTGGGTATTTTGTAAGAGTCACAAGAAAAGAAAACATTTTAGTGTCTGAAGCCCTTCTGATAGCTGGAAACCAAGTATATTCTAAGTTCGATGAAAATCATCACAGCCATCCATTGAACTGAGTACACGGTCCCCAATGGAGGAATTAGAGAAAGGACCAATGAAGCTGAGTGGTTTGCAGTCCCTTAGGATGAACAACAATATGAACTAACTAGCACCCTCAGAGCTCCCAGGGTCTCAACCACCAACCAAGGACTGCACATGGTGGGTCTGATTGTTCTGGCAGCATGTGTATAGTAGAGGATTGCAAATTCACTCATCAATAGGAGGAGAGGATCTCAGCCCTGTGAAGGTTCTGTGCCCCAGTGTAGGGGAATGCTAGGGCCAGGAAGAGGGAGAGGGTGGGGTGGCAGGCATGGGGACAGGGGAGGCAACAGGGGTTTGTTCTTGTTGTTTTTGTTTGTTTGGTTGGTTGGTTTTGTGGAGGGGAAACTGGGAAAGGAGAAATTTACATGTAAATAAAGAAAATATCTAAAAAATAAAATAAAAAATAAAAAGAAAATCACTTTTTCTTGTCTTCTTCCTCTGGCACGTAGCTCAAGGTTCTATATTAATCTTGCTTCCACTTTGCCCATGTGTCTGCTAGTGAGTCTTCAACAAACTGTACCCTGTAGTCTGAATTATGTCTGTTTCTTTTGATTTTTCCCTAAGACAAGCTCTCACTATGTGCCCAGACTCAGCTCTGAATTCATGACTGCCCTACCTCAGCATCCTTACTACTGATATAACAGATGTACACTAACACAGTCAGGTGTATGCCTCTTTCTTTGACCTCACAGCATCTGACTGTCAGTTTCCTTTGCCTCTGCAGACTTACTAAAGACAACGAAACTCCCCAATGTCAATAGCTTTGAGGTCCAACTGGGAACCATAGCTGATCATGGGTTAAGAAAAAAATCCAGTACAGTAAAAGAAAACTCATGTGGGAAGGGATATGAACATCCATTATACAGAAACCAAGCTACTGGAACTTGAATTTGGACTTCTCTGAGCAGATAGATACCTTGGTTTCAGGTTTACAGCAGATCAGTCATCCTTTCTAACAAATTGGCATCTGAAACATGTGGTCCCTCTACCACTAGAAAGTGGGAGCTGGTCAACATGCTTCTCCAAGTTGAGTTTTTGGTCATGTGTGGTTTGTTTGACATTGGTTGTTGTGTGCTAAGCAATACTGGAAATGGAATCAAGGGCCTCACATATGCTAAGCAGCTCTCTACCATAGGATCATGGCTTCAGTGGAACCCTTTTGGGTTTTTGTCTGTTCTTCATCACTTATTTATTGCATGTAACTCCTTCTCTCATGTCTACATGGTCAGAAAGTCAGCCTCATGCTCACAGTAGCACCTAGTTGTATAACTTCAACAGCTTTCACCTCAGCATCTCATCATCCCGTCCCTAGGATCTGGAGAAGGAATTCCTGTTCTGGAATGCCTACTTTTAAGGAAACCGGAAATGGAAAATAAATTGCCCCTACTATGCCTCACAGTTGGCTATCAGAGGAATCCAAGGCTGCCGAGTGGCTTGCCTCATCTCTGTCTTGCTCTTCTCCTGATTTACCTAGATTAGTAAGAGGGACTTAAAGTTAGAGGTACTACCCTCCCACAGAGTAGGCTTCAGTACTCTGTAGAAAGTATCTGTGGTACTCAACTCCTTCAGCTCTGGAATCAACCAAAGTTTATCCAACTGTGAATGGTGTCCTTACCTGGAATAAATGCTTCTCAAAAAGATAACTTCTGCTACCCTCAAAGGTTAAAGGCAGAGGGAGAATGGAGGGAGAAAGAATGGAAAGAGGGAAGGAGGGAGGGAAAATGGGATGGAGGAAGGGAGAGAAGAAGAGAGGGTAGGTGAAAGAAAAAGAGAAGAGAAAGGGAAGAAGAGAAATTTTCATTTCTGTTTTCATTCAAATAGCCATGAGAACTGTGAGCTGAAGATAACCAATCAGTCATTTGCTAGTGGAATTTCCCTGGGAAGGAAAAAGAGCTCTTAGACTCAAAATGTATACATTTCTTCCAAAATGTCATTCAGCATCTATCTTTTTCCCAGATAGTGACAAACGCCCCTTGTTCCTGTCAAAACGCCAGCTTTCAGCATCAGCCTTAATAAGAAAAGCCAGATCCAAAAAATCCAACAAAGGAATTGTTACTTCACCAGTAAAGAGTTTATCATTCTGTTTATTTTAAGATGCCGGGCTCCTTATGTTTTATTTCTTTACTATTCTCTCTTAATTTATATAAAAAACATCCTTCTATTTGGTTGAATTTTCCCCTAGAAACCTTTCATTTAACACATTTTTTTCTTTCTCCTAACTATGATGATTTAGAATGCTTCAACAATAATTTCATCAGAAAGATACCCACACTCCTTACTGATTCTAATGTGCTGGATACTACCAATGCTTATGTGGTTAGGAGTAAATAAGGAGGAGAAGGAGTTATTTCTTTTTTATTTTTAAAACAGAAATTTTCTTTTTTATTCAGTTTTCCCCTCTACTTTATCTTTCCATATGTTTGTTTCTCCCCCAAATGTTTTTCCTTTTAATGAGAAAGTAAGACCTTAGAGCCTAATAGAGGACTATGTAATGGGTCAGCTGGATGCTGTTTGTATTCTGGTTTTAATAATGGTGCCTCAAGAGGGGCTGCTCCTGACAAGCAGATCATCAAGTACTCAAGTGATGTTATGTGAACCTTCTCCCCATGTTAACTGGTCAATAAAAGGCTAGAGCCTGTAATTGGGCAGTGGAGGATAAACGTGGGACTGGACACCGGAGAGTGGGGGAGGGGGAGGAAGAGAAGGAGAAGCCTCAGTGCACCAGAACCATGTGGCTGGAAGAAACCGCAAGTAGCAAGGGGTCTTATAGCTGGGGAGTAAGTTAGTGTAGTGTTAGATCTGGATTGTGTGGTGTTTATATGGGTTTATCAGGGTGGGAAATTCCAGCAACATGACCAGAGTGCTCTATGAGTAGGACTCTGTGTTAGGGAAATCCAAGATTGTATTTATATCTCCATGAGGAAACCCTAAAGATCCAAGGCAGCAAAACAGAGGCAAGAATTCAGGATTTGATGGCTAGTTACATTTGAGATTAAAGGAGGGCAGAAATAAGAGAAAAGGAGGAGGAGAAAGAGGAGGA
>NW_022196894.1:4475703-4506192 GCF_008632895.1 Mastomys coucha
GGGAGGGTTTTCTACACACTATGCACAGTCCTAGGAACTTGACACTAATTATTCCATATTAAGTCCTCAAAATACCATGATATGGGTACATCTCTTTACAGATGGGAAAACTAAGACTGATAGAAGTGACATTCCAAGGTCACCCAGCATAAGTGACAAAGCCAAGTACTAAGCCTGGGGCATCTGACTCTAGTACACAATCCAGAAAAGATCTAGAACATTCCTGAACATATTTGAGCCATGGTGCATACTTACTCAGAAAGTTTTGCACTCCTTTATTATCCTGGATGCCCTTGAGGGTTCCAGAAATCCCTTCTCCTGCAGCCAGCAAGAACATAGAGACTGCTTCTCTTCCTGTGACTTCTGTAGATAGGGAGCTACTGCCTGCTTCTTGGCAATCCCACACCTTCAAGCCATCCAAGTTTTAATTGCTTAACACCAGAAAGCCTTCAGCTGCTGCCATGGCACCTTTCAACCTTCTGGACATTTCCCATAGTTAACAAAAGCCTATGTGATGATTTCAGCCTCCAGGAATATCCCACATGGGTCAGCCCATGATGCCTTCGGCTTAATTCCAAAGTTGCTCTCAGCTTCAGCCTTCTGAACTGGGTATGGCATTTTCTAATATCAAAAACACTAGTCACATGCTTATGATGGCTGGCCAGCCCATGAACTTGCGCTCCTTCAGTCCTCTCTGCTACTTATGGTTTGAAGGCTGTTATCTTCCTGCACAGACAGGGAACCATGCCACAGAACAACAGGCAGAACCAGGGTTAATCATATGCCCTTGGGATCCAGTATCTTCACCTCCGGAACTCAGGTTACCATACCCATCTAGATTTTACATGGGTGCTGCATATCTGATCTCTAGTTCTCCATCTAGTCCAGCCTCCAGAACTGCATTCCTAATATGATCTTGGGAGTACTAGGAAGAATAATTAACTTTTGAAACTTTGGAAAACATAAAAACAGTCCAAGTTTCTACTAGCCAGTCAACACCAATAGGCAACAGATCTCGGTCCAACTGGCCGATGACTCATTTTATGTAACGTGAGAAAGTCTGCATAAGGTAGATTATCAATAAAGAAGTGAGAGTTTAGGGTCTGTGAGAGGAATCTGCAGGTAAAGGAAGTTGTCCCCAAGCCTGACAAGCTGGGTCCCAGTCCCAGAAGCCACATAATGGGAGGAGAGAACTGGCTCCCGCACGTTGTCCTCTGACCCCAACATTCACACTATGACATATTTGCACATACATTCACACACAAAGTAAATAAATGAACATGCTTAATTTTTTTTAAAGAACCTAGGATTTAGCTAATAGATCAAAGGGTAAGATGATGTGTTATGTGTCTCCTGTGCATGGGATAAAAACAATGGGAAGAAGACTATAAGTCATGCTGTGGGACCTTAATCATTGTCCGACTCTGTCTCACTAAGATGCACGAAAGTATTGTATTGATTCTTTAGGTACAAACTCTAAAAACTCTCTCTGGCCTTAGAATGAAATGGCTTCTTCTGTTTGTTTGTTTGTTTGTTTTGGTTTTTCGAGAAAGGATTTCTCTGTGCAGCCTGGACTGTCCTGGAATTCACTCTGTAGACTAGGCTGGCCTCGAACTCAGAAATCTACCTGCCTCTGCCTCTCAAGTGCTGGGTTTAAAGGTGTGTGCCACCACTGCCCATCTTCATTTTTAAACATGCAAGTGAGTCTGGTATTTTAGAATACCATCATTGCAGGTCAACATTTCCATCTCTCAGAGTGAAAAATCGCAACTTCCTCATAGATTTGTTGAAGAAATGTGAATAAACTTAATTATGTAAGAAAAAGAAAAAAAGTATACAAACTGTATCCGATTCACTGATTTTTTTTTCAACAAAAGTGTATATATTTTTTAGACTCTGGGATAGAATCTAGAGTTACAAAGACACATTCCTGCCCCTTGTGTAATTCCATGCCCCATATAAGAGAAAGACAAACCCAACATGGGTTTCTGAGCTAGAAGGAGCCCCAGAG
This sequence comes from Mastomys coucha, assembly GCF_008632895.1. Lineage (NCBI taxonomy): Eukaryota > Metazoa > Chordata > Mammalia > Rodentia > Muridae > Mastomys > Mastomys coucha. Next base: position 4,477,715 of record NW_022196894.1, read on the forward strand.
GGGTCTGCATATTATATAGTACCAACACACCAGGCTTCTTGCAATAACAGGGCATATCTCTGCAGTTTCTGAATTCAAACTTTGACTGGTAAAGGTTGACATTGCCCTGAGGAAGTCCATCCATACCTTCATCACAGGCTAAGGGGCAAAGACCAGTGCTGGGAACTGCAGATATGCAAGATTTCTTGCCCTAGGAAGCTGTACAAAGTTTATCTGTATGGCGAATGGCTGCATGCATCAGACTTAATGAATCTGGCAGACTGCTGTTTACAGGCAGCAGAGAATTATTCAATGGCTGCAGCAGGCAGGGGCTGATAAACAGCTCTGGTTTCCCAGATTGCAATAGTATGTCAGGCTTTGCCACCTTACAAATTACATAAGAACAGGCAAATTAGCATAGATGAGGAATAGATACCCACGGACATGGAGTCTTCCTTTTTCCTTTAAGTACATACACTAGAAGTACTTAAAATAGAAGGCACATCAGTGACTGGAACAGAAACAACTGGGGTATGGAGAGAGGACCCCAAGTTTACAAATGACTGCAGTGAAGAAATGCTGCCTGGGAGCTGTCTGGTATCTGATGGGGTACTCGATGATGTAATTCCTATAGCCTCTGCATTCCCAACATAAGCCCTATTAATAGCCTTGGTTTCATAGATCATATATTCCCCTTATGAACACAAAGCTATTTCCTGAGCAAATTCTATGTACTGACACTTTTCTGTATGCTGAGAAAGCAGCAGTAAAAGCCTTGGGGATGGCCGGGGGTGTTGTTCAGCTCAGAGAACATCTTCTCAAGGACACACGAAGCTCTGGGTTCAATCCCCACTAATGCAGAAACCTAATCTGGTGGCTCAGCTTCAGGATGTAGAAACTAGAGGTTACCCCCAACTACCCAGAAAACATGAGGCCAGCCTGGGTTACATGAGACCCTGCTGTCTTCTTCTTCCAAAAAAATGGGAGGAAAAAAGACCCTTCCAGACACTACATTTTGTAAGAAGCAACAGAGAATAAAATTCAAAATTTGCATATAGCAATAAGAAGATGCACAGATAGTTATACAAGCTATGGTGACATGACACAGCACAGAAAGGCATGAAACATGGGACATGGGAGGACAATGGGAGGGACATGGGACATGGGAGGGCAATGGGAGGGACATGGGACATGGGAGAGCAATGGGACATGGGAGAGCAATGGGAGGGACATGGGACATGGGAGGGCAATAGGAGGGACATGGGACATGGGAGGGCAATAGGAGGGACATGGGACATGGGAGGGCAGTGGGAGGGACATGGAACATGGGAGGGCAGTGGGAGGGACATGTGGAAGTATGTGCTGCTCTGTTAGAAGGACTGGACAGGCTTCCTGAGAAGGCTCACCCTTCCCCCAGTGCACACAACCACCAGCAGCCAAGTGTGGACACTGAGTTCTTGTCCACCCTGGGGCAGGCAACATAGAAGAATCCCCACTATATTCTAAGACTTGATATAAATGAAGGAATAGTAACTGTTTTTTGAGTAACCATTTAATAGTGACTGGTTGCTGATGTAGCAGTACTTGGGATAATTTGGCTTAGCACATGGTTAACATTCTCTCTGTAATGTACAGTAACACCACAGTGATTTTTAGTAATAGGATGGTTTTCACAAAGGATCTGCCTGAAGCACATCGATGAACAGTGGGCATGTCTTGGCCTTGATGGCCTCTCCGTATGGAAGTCCAGAACTTGTTTAAGCATTCTGCCTGGAGCTTAGAGATGCTGAACCTCATGCTCAGTAACCTGGCTCAACCTCAGCACAGAATCCCTAAAACCACCACTCTGCTGCTCATCATTGGCCAAGAGCTCTCCTGCCATCCGAAGCCAAGTGTCTGTGTGCACATGTGTGTGCATGCATGTGTGTATGTGTGTGTGCGCATGTGTCTGTGTGCACATCTGTGTGTGCATGTGTGTGTGCATGTATGTGCATGTGTGTGCGTGTGTGTGTGCATGTGTGTCTGTGTGTACATGCGTGTGGGTGCATGTGGGTGCATGAGTGTGCACATGTGTGAGTATGTGTATATGTGTGCTGTGTGTACATGCATGTATGTGCATGTGTATGCGTGCCCATGTGTGTGCATGTGTGTGTGTGTGTGTGTGTGTATCTCTTTTCTCCTGCACAGGCTTATAACAGGAACAGACATGTGACTACTTTCTGGGCTTTGCTTCCAGTACCAACACCTGTTTGTCTCAACCACTGCAACTCTAAATGTGACCTCCCCAGAAATGAGAAAACCAATTTTTCTCAGAAAAATTAGGGACTTTTTTTCTAGTGTTTGGATGTCTGGCTGGGAACTAGGTAATATTGGAAATAGCTGGTGCCAACAACAAGGTAAAAGGAAAAAATGTTTCCAGGGAGCCTCAAGTTTCCCCTCTAGAAGAGAGACATGGGATCAAACTGCTGGTGTAGAATAAACAGAAAGAGACCCTGGCACCATTCTGCTCTCTGTTTGTTTGCTCCTTTGGATGTGTGGGACAGTCTGCAAATGAGGGCAGTTTCCTAGTAAGATGTCTGTTGTGAGTTTTAGATGGGACAATTCCAAGGAGGCATTCAATACATTTTATTTTGGTTTATTTTGTCTTATTTTATTGTTTCTCACTTAGGGTTACATCTACCTCCACTCTTCCCCAACCAAGAAAAACTAATTGCACTGCCCATCACAGCATCACAGACACATCTGCCTCAGAGCTGAAGGCAAGATGAAGGTTTCTCCTCCCTTTAACTCCATTCTTCATCCAGGAAACTTCACAGACCAAAGTTCCCTGGAGTATTTTCTTTTTTAATTACATGTACTTATGTTTGGGGAAGGGATACGCACTTGCTCGTGAATGGAGATCAGAATAATTTACGGGAGTCAGCTCTTTCTTTCCACCATGTGGATTCAGGTTGAACTCAGTCATTAGGTTTGTCAGCAATCTCTTTTGCCTGCTGAGCCATCTCACTGGTTCTCCAGTTAATTTTTATTATGAGGACACTCTATCCTGTGCTTTATAGATATTATCTATAAATTTCTCTATTTGACAGAAACCAAAAACCCAATCTAAGGAGTTGCATGAGATTCTCATAAATAGCTAGCTGACAGAATTGCGGCACTATTCACAATATCAGAATTACAGAACCTACCTGCATGCCCATCAACAAAAGAGATGAATAGAGAGAATGTAATGTTATGTACAATGGGGTAATCAGAAAAAGGGATGGAATTATGTCACACACAAGAGACCAGGTAGAACTAGAAAGTCAAACTCAGACCTATGATATGTAGAATATACATTTAAAAGTAAGACAAGAAGGCTTGTGAGATGGCTCCATCTGTAAAGCACTGGCTTTGCAAGAATGAGGCCCTGAGCTCAATCTCCAGAACACATATAAAGGGTCAGTTGTATGGTGGCACACACTGGCCTCTTGGCAGGGAGAAGCACAGATAGGCATGTCTCTAGGTTTCACTCTTCAGCCAGCTTTGTCCACTTGGTGAGCTCTAAGCTGGTGACAGACCCTGTCTCAAAATGCAGAATGAAGACAGTATCTGAGGAACAACTCCAGAGGTTGTGGCCAACCTCTGGTCTTCAAGTACCCCTGCATGCATACAGACCTTCCCATAATCTGAGCAAATTAATGTGGACATATACACATTGAAAAGGCATGAAACCAGGAGACTACTGGGGAATGTAAAGGGCAAGCAAGAACAGGGAAGTAAAAGGATTCTGTGGAAGTGAATGCAATTAAAGTCTATGATAAACTTGTACCCCAATGTCATGATGAAACCCTTCATTATTCACAACTGATATAAACTAATACAATTAAATTCAAACTTTAACTGAAACCCCAAAGCAGGTATTCTAAATTTTCCATTCCTGCCTCTCTGAACTGTCTCAGGATGGCAATTTGGCCTCTCCTTAATCCCCTACAGTGCTAGTAAAGTTATTACCTCACAGGACACTTATTAGTTAGCATCCACTGAGTGCCTCCTGGGGACACATTGTGTTCCCCATATATAAACACAAGCAATCATAAATTAAATCCTGTGAGACAAGAATGCATTGTTCTTCCCATTTCCAGGCTAGTCATTGGAGTATTCAGTTACTACTTTGTTCATACAGTGATAAACGAGGGTCAGAACCAGCTATTAATGGTGCCAAAACCAAACTCTTTCTTTCCTCTGTGGGGTAGCACAACTCATATCCCTACAGGCACAGTCTGGTAGATGTACTGGAACCCTCTCATGTGTTCATTGTCCCTAGTACCTTGAACAGCTCCATCACTCTATTTAGCAGACCCCACCTGCAGTTTCTGGAGATGGGAAATAGCAAATTGGCTATGGGTGGCACCTGCCTTAGCCTCTTTGTAGACAAAATGAACTACAGTCTGGAACAAAAGCTGTCTGGAAATGATCCATCAGCATTCCTTAAGTAGGCCTCACTGAGCTATTCAAAACTCCCTCTTACCTGTGTGATAAGCAGTGACGTATAGTGTTCATTTGCTCTTCCATTCCTGCAGAAATATGGCAAGCATCATCAATTTCCCTGTTTGTTCCCTGACCCTCTGTTCCTGGGTTAAGCAGCCTGCTTTGTCTACATTTGTCAGTTGATACAAGCTTCTCCCTGCCATAGGCACCACTATTGATGAATGCCATCAGAAAATGGAGCCTTGAATAATGTATAAAAAGAATTGAACATGCAAAGTCTCCCTGGGAAGGGGAGGGTTGGGTGGGGGTGGGGAGCCAGTGTTATATGTTTGCTCTGTTGGAGCGCTTTCATTTACAAAGCATATTTGTCAAGTCTTTTGCTAAGAGTAATGCTATGGAGCAGCCTCCCATCATTCTTGTTAATGGGACTGTCTCTGTGTTACAGTAAACAGCTATAACTCTTCAGCTGGAGCCATTGTGCAGCAGGCAGAGTTTTTTCAACATCCAATTAAGGGTGTCTCCAATTTGCCAGCCAGGATCATGAAAGCCATGACTCAGCCATAAGGCTACCTGGGCCCTGTGGAGGCTTCCCAGAGTAGAGAGCAAGCTCAGGGGGTATTGCCTTTCACTCAATCCAGTAATGTGTGTAGGATCTGGCTTTGGACTTAGACAACCTTAGATGCAACACATCTAAAAAACATCAAGTTATGACATTTACTGCTCAAAAGATAGTAGCTTGGAAAACAAGACTTTCCCAGATTCTTTTGGGCATAGAAGAGTATGAGGAATTAAGACCATGACTCTGAGAGCTGGTGAGATGGCCCAGTAAGTGAAGTTCTTGCTTCGCAAGTATGAGAGCCTAGGGTCATTCCCCAGAACCCACATAAAAACATCCTGTAATTTCAATGCTGTGAAGGCAGAGACAGGTGTCTTCAGAGCCAAATATACTAATGACTAAGTACCAAAATAAGATAACTCATCTCAAAATAAAAGATGGATGGCCCCTGAATAGCAGCATCCAAAGTTGACCTGTGACCTTCACATGCACACACATTCATGCATGTGCACTCACATATGCCTATGAATTCCCTCCTACCCCACAAACACAGAAAAAGAACTTGGCTCGAGAATAGCACACTTGGATTGATCTCAAACCAGCCATGTATAAGCTGCATGACTTTGAATGCATTCTTTAACTTCCCTGTGCCTTAGCATCTTATTGATATAAGGAGAGGAACTATAGCTCCTGTTTACCAAATGCGTCTGTGGTGGTTGCAGCATAAGCTATCATCACCACTGCCACTGCCTGCTCCATCTTCATTTTTCTCATCAGTTCATGGCCTTAGTGATGCGCTCATTCCTCACATGTTTGTATCTATTCCATCAGAATTTAAGTTCCACCTCAAATTCTACTTCCAAAGACTATAATTGACAAGAGTTCTTCTCACCATTAATAATTACATTGGAGGGCACTACCATGTACCAGGTCCATATCTGAGTCTTACAACTATCTGATAGGGCACTTCTCCCTCCCCATGGTGTAGATGTGAGCCTTAATGCTTGCTAAGGACTCTGTAGTTATCAAGTGGTGGTGAAGCCTGTGAGACCATGAAAAGCAGTCTGTGTTTTGGTTGAGTGAGTCTCAACTTTCAGAGACCCAGTGAAAGATTTCACAATAGACAATGCCCCAAGCTCCCAGCATTCTGGCTGAACTCTACCCCGAGTCATCTGACCACAGCCAGGTATACCCCGCCCCACAGACAGATATTCCAGCCCACCATATAAGGGGCAGTTTGCCCCCTTCCCTTCTCTCTTCTCCTCTTCTCTTCCTCTTATTCTCTCCCTTCCCTCTTAGCCTCTTCTTATCTTTACTTTCTCCTCCTCCCTTCCCCCTCTCCATGCCAGCCACATGGAGATGGCCAACCCCTACTTTCCTATCTCTTCTCTCCTTTCTATAATAAAACATCTTACAACCATGCATTGCCTCCTGTCAACTAGATGCACTGTATGGGCCTGGCACTTACAACTGCGAGACCACACTGAGAACTCTCATGCCCCCGCTTGCGCCTGCTATGCCCAAACCACTGGGTGACCACTTCCTGCCCCTGCCCCATCTCTCCCTTTGGCCTCAGGGTGTACTGAGCCGCTCTTGGGCCCCCAATTCGTTCTCAGCTCCTCTGTGGTGTCCAGCGTCACCCGGATTCCCAAGAAGCTAGAACCTGTGACTCTGACATCTGGCAAGACTAGAGTCATCTTTCCCAATCCCTTATGCTCTGGTTCACCACCTGCGACACAGTGATGGAGTGGGCCACGGCCACGGTGGTTACCACTGCGCCCGACAGAAGCTCACTGAGAAGGTTTGCATAGATCCAAAGCCCACTGCTCCCCATTTCTCAGTCCTTTCCTTCTGCAATTTTATTACACCTTTTAGTGCTTATCTTCTCATGGTGTTTGCTCCCTAGAAGAGTTTAACATTCTTAGGACCGTGTGGTTCATTTGCTTTGTTGGAGTGCCTTCATTTACAAAGCATATTTGTCAAGTCTTTTTGCTAAGAGTATTGCTACCCCTCTATTCTGCTTGTTTCTGTTTGTTTGCTTTGAGACAGGGAGTGACAAAGTAACCCAGGTAAGGATTTCAAATTTATGCTTTCCCTGCCCCAGCCTCTCAAAAGCTAGCAGTATGGATATGTACCACCTCCCACAGCTTCGAACACCTATTCCATCATGTGTTTCTTTTAAGTCCAAGAGTCTAAGAGCCTGTGATACCATTCAATCCACCATCATGCATTCTGAGGACTGAGAAAAATAAATAAATAAATAAATAAATAAATAAATAAATAAATAAATAAAACCTTGTGTCAGGAGTACACACAAAGCTACTCAGAGCCTATAGCCAAACAAGTACTGGAACTAGACTTTGTGACTGACAGATGTATCATGGGTTTTAATCCATCCCCACCCTGCAAAGCCAAGCTTGAGGAGGATGCTGATTGGCTTGTAATTGGTTTTGTAGTTTGGAGAAAAATAGAAGGAAGTATAAGAAATAGATGTTTGTTCTTTAGATGATTCAAATGAGCATACCTTGTTAGAGCAGACCCCACTGAACCCAACACCATCTATCTCAACAAATATAAAAAACAGATACACTGAAAGACAAGCATTTCCTGCATGCAAAGTATATGCGAAACATATGCAAAACAATGAGATGCCTCACCAAGCCAGGAAACAAGTTGACCACAGGTCACAACCTCTGAAACCATGAACCAAAATAAGTCTTTCCTCACTTGAAATCGTTTCTCCCAGATTGTTTTGTCACAGCAATGAAAAAGCTGGCTAGCACAGTAGACATAAATCTACAAATAGCAGGTGTGGCTAAAGCAAAAGACAATGGCAACTAGTGGGGCTAGGAAGTTAGGTCTGGTATGAGTGTGTACATTAAAGAAAAGTTTTGTAACAAGGTCAGCAGAGAGAACAAGAAAGCAGTGAGGAGGAGGTGATGGGTGGCAGGAAATAGAGGTTTAATGTTTGTGTAAATTGAAAGAAGGAATCTACTTGAAAATGAGAAAAAGCAAGATTAAAATGGAAAACACAGCCCCAAAGCTATTAATACCCAACAGATCCAAATTGAAAAATAAAAGCGATGGCTGAAGCATATAGTTCTCAAAATGAATTTGTGTCATAAACCATTAACATCAGCTCTACCTTATTACCTGTGATCCTGGAGAGAGGGGCTGCAAGCCTTGCAGGGTAACCATCTGATTGGCGATCAGCAAAATGCTCTGTTCTCAGACCAGGCCAGTACCCTGTGGCCACCCACTGTGTGTCCTTCTCTCACCCTCTTCAGAGGCTCAGTGTTGTCTCAGCTATGCCCTTGGCTCAGGGAAGACTTTGTGCATTAGCAAATGCTACTGCAGAAATATCCTGAAATTAAGAAAATTCATTATTTCCTCCTTCATTTTATGCACTTATACAATAGGCCTGCACCAATTGCCTGGCCCTTCATGACTATTAGCACTGATGAAGGGAATGTCAACTCTGATCCACCCTTGGGTTTCAGGAAGTCCATCTCCCTATGCCTAAGTCATGTGCAAGAGAAATGACGGTGGATTTGGTAGCACTATAATGCCTGATGATCCCTAGAGACCTGCCCTATGCACAGGACTGTCACAGGACTGACACAGTTCTGTCCCCTGGTACATTGCAACACATCCTGATCATGAGTTGTACCATTGGGACACTCTGCACTTTCCTCTATACGACTTATGCAAGGCCTCATCTTTCTTGTCTGCAAAACCAGTGTGAAGAACAGCACTCAGCATTGATCAACACACACATATGTGAACACATAGTAGGTGCTCAATGCTGAGTTTTTGCAACTGGTTTCCCAAAACATCATGACTTGTTCTGAGCTCATTATTCCCATTGTCAGAAAGGCTTAGGGTCTGCAGGGTACTGAAGAAGAGCTATTGAGTTCCTGGCTGGGCAGTCTCTGATCTCAAGGTGTAGGTACTTAGCTGAGATGAATCTTCTAAGGTTTTGTTTCTATGTGCTTTCTGCGTAGGTTGCCCATATTGCATGCATATTCTTGTCCAGTTTTCAAGAGCTAATCCTACTCAGTTTCCACACCCAATGCTTTATCCACCTAGAAAAAAATCAAAATATGTTGCTCTTGGGAGTGATCCAGCAGCCTAAATTTATTCAACCTGTTGCTGGGTGTGCAAAACTGGGCAACTCTTTAACTTGTCTCTTGGATTCCACACTTTGTAATACAGAATCAAGAACCATACTGACAAACCACTGCGAAGCCACTGGTACTAGTATTCTTGTCTAATCGCACCTAGCCTTCTCTTGAGACTCTTTTGGACTGCATAACTTTATTTTTTAAATTTATCCTCACCTGGAAAATAATGATATTGACTAAGACTGATAGAAAATTTAGTGGTATAAAACAGCAAGCATATCACCTCCAGCCCTTCTCCTCCTCCTCCTCCTCCTCCTCCTCCTCGTTCTCCTCTTCTTCTTATCCAGGAAGTGAATTCTACTTTCTACAAGAACTAAGAAAATGCTCTCTCTTTCCCTCACATAGGGTGTTTGCCTCCTCATTTCTCCCTACATACATAGGCATACCTTCACAGGCATGAATACATATGTGTGCATGCAAACACACCAAGTATGACATGCTAGAATAACTCTAGAAGTATTGAAGGGTATATACCACCCTGCCATTGGCAGTAAAAGGGGGGAGACTAGAGTTGCAGAGAGCATAAATAGGCAGCTAAAGTGAACAAACTTGCCATATATCTCTCCCTTGAATGCTATGTATCCTGTGTCATACTTTCTTCCATATTTATAGAAGCTAGTGCCAGCTCTACTCCAGCTGGTTCCATTTTTCTCCCTACAATGCAGAGTCAGGACTGTCTAGGTTCCACAGTGACCACATGGAAGGCCCATTCATATCTCTGCCTATATCTGAGCACAAATTTTTGATCTTTATGGCTCAGCACCCAAGAAGTGCCTCAAACAAGAGATAGTTAATTTACAATCAGCATGAGAGGACTACAATATATTTTCTATAGCCTCTTATCCAAATGTGCAATTCAGTTCTTGAAGAGGAATTTCAGATTCATAGTGTCAGTTCTAGCCTCAGGGGTCTCTACTAGACAATTCTTCATTATTTTCTAAAATATATTTCTCATTGGGACAACAGAAAAGTCCTAAGCTCAGATAAAATGCCTATCAATCCCGTCTGCCCTTCCTTCTTCATTCCCTCTTTCTCTTTCTCCGTCCCTTTCTGGATCACATATATCCCAGACTCTCCTGGAATTTGCTATGTAGCCAAGGATGACCTTGAACTTCTGTTCTTTCTGCCTTCTCATCCCAAGTGCTGGAATTACATTTGAGTGCTACCATGCATAGTTTATGGGGTGCTAGGGAATACACCCAGAGCTTCATGCCTGCTGGCCAACATTTACCTAGACACATCCAAAGCCCCAGAATCTTTAAACCATTGCTTTTCTTTTCTTTTCCTTTCCTTTCCTTTCTTTTCTTCCTTTTCTTTTCTTTTCTTCCTTTCTTTCTTTTTGTTTTTGTTTGTTTTGTTTTTTCGAGACAAGAGTTCTCTCTGTAGTTTCAGCTGTCCTGGAACTTGCTCTGTAGAACAGGCTGGTCTCAAACTCACAGAGATCCACCTGCCTCTGCATCTCAAGTGCTGGGATTAAAGATGTGCACTACCACCACCCAAGCTTTAGACCGCTGTTTTTCTACCACCTTCATTGGATCTCTCTGGTTGTCTCAGATTACTCTACATAGGTCATCATGTCCTATTTTTTCCTTCTAACAAATTTGAGCTCCACAAGAACAGAGACCACGACTTCTTACTCTAGAGCTCCAAAGAATACTTTATAAAGAAAAACACAGACAATGGCATTGTGTGTTCAGACATACTGGCCTTGCAATCTACACTGAACTGCTTAATTTCTTAGCCTACTTTTCTGCTATAAAATGGCAGCAATAGCTCCTCTATATAACAACATCATGTGTAATATGTGATTCACATAGAGAAAACAAAAACAAACTAGAAATTACTGAACATGTTTTGAAATTCCAGACATATAGCCAATGTTTTATCAATCTTCCTCTCCCATCTTTGCTCATGAACCAACTCACTCTGCAATATGGGATGTGCCAGTTCTTATTCAGTTCCATGTACTAACCTCTTACCAAATGTCATGACACTGCGTACTGGGGGTACAACAAAGACCCAGATAGGCTCACAGTCTTCAGATAATTTACAGTCCTTCGAGTTAAGATAAGCTACAGAGGTAAGTGAAGATGCCTTCTAAACTGGGAGTTGAGTGGCAGGATCCCAGAGGAAAGAAAATAAAGAGATCAATAACAAACAGAAGTTTACTGTATATTGTGAGATCAAAGAAATGGCCAAAACTTGTTCTAAGGAAGATATGACAGTACAGAAACTTAATCATAAAGGGCCATGGAAACCTGGGTCATGGACAGCAGGATTTTCATTAGTGTTCTTATTAAATGTTTGTTGTGATAAAACACTGTAGACAAAAGCAACCTATTGGAGGAAAGGATTCATTTCATCTTACACTTCCAGGACACAGTCCATCACAGAGGAAAGTCAAGGCAAGAACTCAAGGAAGGAGCTTGAAGGCAGTCCTGCTTGCTAATCCACATAATATTATCTCTGTTTTATACAGTTCTGATCCAGGAAGTCATAGCTCAGAGCTTGGAACATAGTAGGAGAGTTCTGAAAGTTTGCTGGCATTGATGAAGTCCCAGATTCTTGGTCTTTGTGGTGGGCAGGATAATGCCCTCCTAGCTTTTCATCTAGGAGTGAGGACTGTGAGATTTCCCCGCCTTATGTTGGCATGCCAATTTGTGTTGTCCAGGTCATATTGTTGAGATTTCATGGGTACAGCTTCCCTGTCATACATAGATGATATGATCTTGCTGCAGATGTTCTAGTCCTTGTTCATGCAATCTTTCTGCCCCCTCTTCTACCATGTTCCCTGAGCCCCAGGCATAAGGCTTGCATTTTTTTATGTCAGTTGGAATTGGGAACTTTACACAGGCCCTCTTGATTTTAACTAATTTGAGCTTTCTGAATGGTCCTCATCTATTGGAACAAGAAGCTTCATTGATGAGGAGAGTGACACATATGAGGGAAAGCCAATGAACTGAGTGACCAAGTCAAACCTTATAGTGTGTAGATGATACTGGCAGGTAAGGTTCTGAGGAATATTTCTTTAAAGGAAGCAATTTGTTTACAGAGCTCAGGACCACACTAGGCTGCTGTGAAACTAACAGAACTAGTAGGAACCAGCAACTCCAGGCTGGGATAAGAGCTGAAGCTAAGAAGCATGTTCTACTGAGCCACTTGCACATCCTCTTTGCAATCTCATTCTTCAAAAGAACCCAAGAGAGGGGGATACCCCCAATATATTCATCATTTTAAAAAAGTATCATACTTTGCATACTGTGGGGTTCTAGTTGGTTTTACTTATCTAGAATTTCCTTATATTTGGTTATTGACTATGGCCTGGGATTAAGTGTTCTGGCACACAAATTACAAGTCATATATTCATATGTGTACAAATCATATCTGAATAGATCCTAGAAATAACCAGCCAAACAGTTTAGTCAATATTTTGTAGTTGAATAAAACCTTGAATATCTGACAACATAAGATACCATGGCTTGAGGATGAGAAAAAAAAAGTCAAGGAAAGTGGCAGTAACAAATGCTAGCAAGGGTGGTGGGAAACAGGAACTGCTGCTAGGTCCAGCCATTATAGAAATCATTATGGAAGTTTCTTAAAAATGTAAAAGTAAAGGTATCATACAAGTTATGAATATAACTCCTGGATACCTACCAAAAGGACTCTAGATATCATACTACAGATTTATCTGCACATCTGTCTTTATCAATGCATTATTCACAAAAGCAAGGAAATGGAATTGGCCTAGATTTCCATCAGCAGATGAATGGATAATGAAAATGTGATACTTACAAACAATGGAGTTTTATTCATCTAAAAAATGAAATTGTAACTTCTTTAGGAAAACAGATAATTCTGGAAAGAGTTCTATTGAGCAACATACTTCAGGTTCAGAAAGACAAAAATTACATGTTCTGTCTCATGTGCAGATTCTAACTTGTAACATTTTTATGAATGTATGTATATTAGTGAATGGAAATTAGTGTAGGTATAAACTATGATGTCAAGAAAGAGACCATGAGAGGAAGGAAGAGATGTTGATGACAGGGGTAGGAAAGTAGAACCCTGATAGAGCCCTGATAGATATGGTACAAGGAGACCATAGTACCATAGAACACATGATAGAGCTACAAGAAGACCATAGTACCATAGAACACATGATAGAGCTACATGCAAGAGGTCATCAAGGGGATGGGAGATAAAGAGGGTATTTTTTTGTTTGAAATGTCATAATGAAACCTAACATTATATGCTAATTAAAAAATAAAATGAATTACCAAGCTTAAACCCTCAAGACAAAACCTGTGCTTTCCATTTTTTTCTTTGAAGGTTTTTCACAGCTTCTGACGTCAGAAACCTGAACTTTACACAGATTCCTTCCTGCTCTTATTGGGAAGTTGGGGTATGGGGAGGACATACTCTAAAGTTCCCAGGAATCAGGAGACCAAGGTTTCATCCTATGACTGAAGGTCTTGGAAATATGGGTGTGCCGCCTGTTCTCACCTTCTAGTCCCAGCAAACTGCAAGCTTTTCTTATCTCTGTCTGCTAAGGAAAGGGATTTACCCTGGACCCTGCCAGGTTGCTTGCACTTTTGTATATTTTCCTTATTTTTTTTCTTCAAGTCATACAGGGCATAGAAAAGAAGGATCACTGAGTTTCAAACGCTTTTCCTTAAGGCAGAATAGGAGCCTTGGGCTGTGCTGGCTTCTCACTGTGATGGGAGTCTGGAATTCCCTGTGAATTCCTCAGTGGAATGCATGGCTGATCCTAGCATCCCTCAATCCCTCAACCACATTCTGAGTATCTTCCCTTGCTTTCTTGTAGACCAGATTCGTTAGACTGAGACTCTAGACACATGGATTCTAACTATTGATGGGGCCATCTTGATCCATCCCGTGGCCTTCTCATATCTTGTACTCTGGTTTCTTAACTGAAAAACCAAGAGAAAGAACAACCCCCCATGGGGCTGTTGAGGTCTTCTCCCTGATCAAAGATGACACACAATCTGAGTCATTAAATATTAACCAAAAACCTATTTTATTGTGGAAATCCAGGGAACAATGGCAGTGAGCAAGTATTGAATTTTACTGTGATTCCCTCACATGGTGTGAAGTGATAGAACTCACTGAATCCCCACAGACAATCAACGACCACTACACTCTCATTATCTCACTTTGTAGGTAGGAAAACAACCAAAGAGAGACTACATGAGATGCTATTAACCCTGAGCATTTAAACGTGAGCTGTCAAGTTGCCAAGCCCATAATTATAAACCATTTTAAATATGTAAATATTTCTTAAGTGCCTCTCTTGAGGACTAAAACCCTGATTCTGAACCTGAGTTGCTTTTTTCAATAATATTTATATTTACTCTGATTTTTTCATGCATGCATACATACATACATGAAAGGTATCTTAGTCATACTCACCACCTCTTCCATCTGTCCAGTTCTTTCAGGCATCCTTCTAGTACATCTCCCTTCCAACTTCATATCCTACTTTTTATAACCTACTGAGCCTAATGACTGCCCATATGCACATAAATATGGAGTCATCCAGTGAGGCCAGGGCAACCTACTAGAAGTCATATCCCAAAGGGACATTCCCTACCCCAGTAACCATCAGCTAGAAATATCTTCTCAGTTAGGGAATGAGCCCTTAGGAGTCCCTCTCTGCCACACTATGTTAGAATTTTATCTGGCTTTATCTTGTGCAAATCTTGTACAGATAACCCAACTGCTGTGAGTTCATGTGTGAAGCATCCACAGCCATTCTCAATGCTCCTCCCCATCCTCTGGACTTATAGATTTTACTCTCTCCACAGCCATTCTCAACGCTCCTCTCCATCCTCTGGTCTTATAGATTTTGCTCTCTCTTCTCTGATATTCGCTGAGCCTAGGGTAGGGAAGGTTACCTAGTATGAAGAAAGGCCTGCAAACCAACATATGTAAGAGAGATGTAGATGTGTATGTGCGTATGTACGTATATGCATATGTGTATATGTGCGTATGTGTGTATGTGTGTATTTCCATTAGTGAACATGAGATTACTTTTAAATGAGTTTTTAAGCCTTGAATTCAATAAATACTTTCTTGATTAAGTTTATTGGCAGGAGAAAGGTTTTTGAGAGACACAGTAGACCTGGTTTTTCTTCCTTCTGAGCCATATGTATCTTCCTTTTGTGATGTATATTTGTCCAGATGGTGATGGAAGGAGTCAGTATGGATGAAGGGAAGGGAGGGGGGCATCTTCCTATCCTTTCGTTTTTCTTCACTGAGTTATTGCTTTGCCGTCCTTCAAGGCTCAGCTAAAGGTTTGCCTTTTCTGTAATGCTCTTTTTACCAAAATTACTCCCAAATATGTGATCCTTGCTTTCAGATCCACAGCCTCCTTACAAGAGTCCCCACGTCACAGCAGCCTCAGTCTAGTCTGCTGTTCTAACTGATCCAGGAAGTCATAGCTCAGAGCTTGGAACATAGTAGGAGAGTTCTGAAAGTTTGCTGAATCATGACTTGAAGAAAATAATGGGGAAAAGTGCCTCATTTTATCCAGGGCTTATAACTACACTCCAATTTTAAGATTTTCTTAGTGAGCCTGCCTACAGCCATGTGGCGCTGGGGTGTGGAGGAGGATACCCAGAATCCCACCTGCTAAGTGGCCCTCCTGCAGCGAGAGCTACTACAAAATACAGGAATATAGGGGACAGATGGGAGAGATAGAAAGCTAAATGTTTTAAGCTCTATGAAGAGAGGTAGAACTGGAGACATAGGGTTGTGAGTAGCAGCCTGGTGTGAGGGGTCTGCCCTGCCACCTGAGGCATTGATGAAGGCCCAGATTCTTGGTCTTTGTGGCGGGCAGGATAATGCCCTCTGCAACTATGTACCTCCAAATTTCTAGAACCTATGAACACTTTATCGAACACTTTATCTTCTACCACAAAAGGGGTTTTGTAACTGACTAGGATTACAATATTAAGATAGGGATTATTCTGAATTACCTAGATAGAGTCAGTGTAATCATGAAAATTCTTATAAGTGGTTGAGGGAGGCAGGAGCATTAGGATTGGAAACAGATAGGGAGATGTTATACTTCTGACATTTAAATGCTAATATTTTATTTTTTGATAGTGGAGCATGGGCCCAAAGACTTGTGAGTGCAAACAAATACTCTGTGACTAAGTCATATCTCCTTCAACTTTCTAATTCTATAATTTTATTGATACATAATTGATGAACCAAAGCTTCAGATAACTAACATATTTTATGCATTTAGACATATAGATAAACTCATGAAACCATTGTAACAATCAGGGCTTACAATGGGACTGATAGAATGGGGGAACTTCTGAAGTGGTATTAATTGCATCACTGGCTTGGAAGGTGGAGGGTCAAACAAATGAGGCGGCCCCTCAAAGATGGAACGAACACAAGAATGGTTCTCTTCCAGAGCTTCCAGAACAAGCTGTGTGCAGCTGCCATCATTTAGACCGGCGCAGCTTCCTAACCTTGAGAAGCGTGAAGTAGCAAAATTCTGAGTTTATGCTAATCTGTTACAGCCACAAGAAGCTGACACAGTCCTAGTTCCAAAATGTGCTCTAAGTGTGGTTCTAGCCTTCCCCCCAAATTCAGTCCTCCCACTTTCAAGTTGGTTTCTTCTCTGTTTTGACTTAATCCTCTGTGACTCACCAAGACTCAATTCCCACATCATAAAAATTGCAGAACATTTCATGCCAGATGCTGTGCTTTGCATAAGAATTGCCCACTTATATCCTGACCACCACCTCCTGGAACCGTCATCACTGTACTATCTCATGGATGGAGACACAGTGGTTTGTCACTATTAAGTACAACATTGGGAAGTGCTGAGACCATTGGTCTCTCAGACTCCAGTTTCACAAGTGATCTCCTAGGAGGTGTCCCCACCCTCACCTCGTCCTTCCTGCCACTACTGACTGCTCACCTCACAGCTTAGCAGAGCCAAATCTGTATCTGTAACTTGGAGACCTCAAAATGCTTTTTCACCATAGCTCAGATTTCACAGGTGGCGTGGGATGACAAAGGAGACAACTTACCAGAGCTCAGAGAAACAACACCATGGAAACAGGCTAAAGCTGCAAGGTTTGTTCTCTTTCAACTCTATTTTAGCAGTGATGGCTGGATATAAATCACTGTTTCACGGTTGACATCTGCTACACTTATTTGTGGCAACTACTACATGTTCAGAAGAGGAAGGAACACATAAGGCCAACAACTCATGTAGAAGCTATCTAGGAGATGGATCTCAGGAGTTCCAGGATGCAAGGCCCTATGCATGTTATCCGGTGTGCTATAACCAATATTTGAACCTACATTTGTATTGATAGTTGTCAGATTGTAGCCTACATACCAGGAGCATGAGAATTACAGGAGGCTTTTAAATGTATGGATTCCTTTAACTTGTTTCTGATACTTTGAACCTATTGGGTTTGGTTCAGTGCTGGGAAATATGCTAATGTTATTTTTTGCTGTCTTTTGAACACCTTAGAAAAGAAGAAGACCAGCCAGGCTTAGAAATTATTGACTTAGACACTAAAACCTGTGTCCTCAAGAAGGTGGGAGATATAGAACCCTTCTTGATTCCTCTGAATTCAATAAAATTAGTGAATCTCTTCTCAGAAGGTCAAATCCCTGAGAAGACAAAACAAACTATATAGAGGGCTCATCCCTATGCGGAAGACACTGAGAACTTACAAAGTTGTATTCAGACACAGTCATGATTGATATTCCCAGGAAGCCCCCTAGAAGCAAATGGAAAACCCTCCCCAGGTGACAACTGTCCCTTCATGTCAAGGAATTTGACATCGCTTTTTGTTATGTGGTTCACTGGCTATGAGAAATGAATGTCTTTGAACATGCATATAAGGAGAACAGGTATAACTGTGTGGCCCCATTTGTAGTGAGTTTGGAACATGTCTAAAATCCTTTATGCTTGCACCTCATGACACAGCAAATTAACTTCTAGACACTATTCTAGAGAGAAAGTTATATAGGTGCAAACACACTCAAGAACAAAGCTGAAAACAAATTAAATGTCAATCAAGAGAGGATGGTTAAATAAACATCAAAACCTTCAATGTCACACAAATATGTCAAGGAACACTATAGGTCAATCTAAACTGACATGAAAAGATACCCAAGACATTATGTCAAGGAAAAATGGAAGTTTTATACAGTTTAAGCTGTACACTTTTGACTGAAGACAAAGATTAGAGATAGATATAGGCATAGCTCTACATGCACACAAATGAATAATTCATTCTGTATTCTAATACAAAGACAAATTTTGGAATGGACTCAAAAGACTGATTACACTCCCTACATCTGGTGAGCAGACTGTGGCTAGGGATAAAGATGGCCAATAAAACCCTCATTCTATGTGTATGGATGCTCTTGTCTCATTAATATGATCATTTTCACAGTTGAAGGTCATAGATTCATTATTACTAGTGCTTCGTTATTGCCTGGCTGAATCAGGAGAGAAGACTTCTGTTCATTTTGTTGGTAGTTACAGTCAACAAACACAACAAGATTGGTGACCACACCTCAGGTATCAGATACAATGGTAAGTGTCGAGTGAAATGGATGGAAAGCTAGCTTTGTCTTTGGAGCAGACTCCATTTAAGGCAGTAGGAAATAAAATGGTCATAAAATAACCTTATTAATGTCATGTGATTGATGTTATTATTTAAAATAATAAATCATAGCTTCTCATCAACAGACATCTTACAAACACCTTCTGTGTTAGGGCATTGTGCCATGCATTACAGATATGATTGTTAAATATCTTCTGAGCTTGCGAAACTCACCTAACATGCTCACCTGGTACATAGCTCTCAACAAGAACCACATCTCCTTCATCTGCTAGACTTATATGCTAGACCAGTGGTTCTCAGCCTTTGGGTCATGACCCCTCTGGGGGTCAAATGACCCTTTCACAGGAGTCACCACTGGAAAACACAGATATTTGCACTACAATTCATAACAGTAGCAAAATTTATCATTAGCTTGAGACAAAAAGTTGGAAACAACAATCATGTTGTAACTGTAGGAGTGAATGTGCCTAAGGAATGAGAAGGAAGGGGCCTATTGGTGAAGCCTTGTGGAAAATGTAATTAATAGAAAGGTTACAAAAAAAGTTAATTGGGAAATAGAAGACTTGCTGGGATGGAGGGAATGACAAGATAATCAAATGCTACAAAGGGGAAATTAATTTTGTAATTATATCCACAATAGTGTCTAGATTTGATGACTGAATATGGGAAGGATTCCCAGGTGGAGCAGTCGCTGAATTGTCCTTCCTTTAGTCTCTACTCCATAGTTAGTCTCTACAACTCCTTCCATGGGTATTTTGTTCCCCCTTTTAAGAAGGAATGAAGTATCTACACTTCGGTATTCCTTCTTCTTGAGTTTCTTATGGTTTGTGATTTGAACAGGAGCCCGATATAGCTGTCTCCTGAGAGGCTCTGACAGTACCCGACTAATACAGAAGTACAGGTTCACAGCCATTCATTGGACTGAGTACAGGGTCCCCAATGAAGGAGCTAGAGAAAGGACCCAAGGAGCTGAAGAGTTTGCAGCCCCTTAGGACAAACAACAATATGAACTAAAACTAGTACCCTCAGAGTTCCCAGGGACTAAATCACCAACCAAAGAGTACACATGGTGGGACTCATGGCTCCAGCAGCATATGTATAGCAGAGGATGGCCAAGTCGGTCATCGATGGGAGGAGAGGCCCTTGGCCCTGTGAAGGTTCTATGCCCCAGTGTAGGGGAATGCCAGGGCCAAAAAGCAGGAGGAGGTAGGGTGATGAGCAGGGGGAGAGGGAAGGGAACAGGGGTTTGTTTTAGTTTTTTGGTTTTTTTTTATTCTTTTTTTTTTAGGGGAAGCTGGAAAAGGAGATATTGTAAATAAAGAAAACATCTAATAAAAAAAAAGAAAAGAAAAATTTTGTAATTATATTCATGTACAGAGAAGTTAACAGCATACATTTAACTCAGTTTAGTGGTGAGTTCTTTAGCCTTTGCCTCTTCCAGCTTGGCAATTCTAGCCACAGACTTAGGACCCAGGATGTTGCCTCCCCAAGTGATGGATGGCAGATCTCATCTTCTCTGTCGTTATCATTGGTCCTAACAGCTTCCACCAGTTTCCTCAGAGCACCTTTGCCTTCCGAGTTAACCAGTGCAGAGGAACAGTGGTGCACGTGTTCCTGTAGAGGATGGCTCTTTGCTGCTGCTGCCTGATGTTGCAGGGCAATTTGATGATGCATGTGAGATCTCTTTGGGGGTGAATATTCTACCCAATTCCAAATTTCTTGGGCCTTTTCTCAAAGGACTGACTACCTTTTTGGTCTCCTGTTTCTTCACAACTGTGGGACCACCTTCTTCCCCTTGGCCTTTTTTCCTTTGGACATCTTGCTCAGCTGGTGGAGGGACCTAGAAGTCAATCTTATATACAAAGATAGATCAACTGGTAAATACTGGAGGCAGCACAGAATAATGGTTGAAAGCACATGCTTAGGCTGGGAGAGCTCAGTAGAGAGGGCTCTTGCCTAGTGTGTATGAAGCCCTTGAGTTCAACTCTGAACACTGCAAAAATAGATAGATAGATAGATAGATAGATAGATAGATAGATAGATAGATAGATAGATAGATACACATACATACATACATACATACATACATACATACATGACTGAACAAACAGAAAATTTCCTGGGTTTGACACTATCACCTGAGCCCTAGATGTGCTACTTATCTGCTATGGATAGTAGAAGCACTACCTCTTAGATGCTTCCAAGAGCTGATCAACAAAGCATGCAGGGTTAGAGAGATGGATCAGTGGTTAAGAGTACTGACTGCTCTTCCAGACATCCTGAGTTCAATTTCCAGCAACCACACGGTGGCCCACAACTATCGTGGTGAGATCTGACACCCTCTTCTTGTGTGTCTGAAGACAGCAACAGTGTACTTACATATAATAAATAAATCTTTAGAATTAGATCTCTTATGAAAACTTGAAATTCTCATATTAAACATGTTTAAGGCTTCTGGGTGTTGTGGTACAAACTTGTAATCCTAGTATCTCAAGAGGCAGGAAGATCACAAATCTGAGGCCAACCTGGTGTATATTTAGTGAGATACTGTCTCAAATTAAAAGAAAAAAAAGCATGCAAAAGCAACTGTCACCCTTTAGGACATCTTTGGGTGTCCAGATTTAAGAAAAAGATATACCCTTTTATAACCCCCTACTGGTGGGCCTTTATATGGCCCACTGTTCTTGAGTGTGGATGTATTTGTAACTTACCTCTAGCCAATAAAATATGTCTTATACTCAGAGATCACTTAGCAATTTCAGAGCACTGGCTCTCCTTGTAAAGGACCTGGGTTTGATTCCCAGCACCTACATGGTGGCTCAAAATCATCTGTCTAATCCCAGAGAACTTGACACTCTGTTCTGGCCCTCAAAGGTACTACATGCACATAATACACATCCATGTGTATGCATGTGTGTATGTGTATGCAGGAAAAATACCCATATATATTAAAGTTTAATTTTTTAAGTAAAATAAAAATATAATTAATGCACACATGAATTCACAAAGACTATGGCAACACATACAAAATCTACAAAGCTTCAAGCCAGATGTGATCTAAACTCTAAAAGAGAGAGAAGTAGACATGAGGTCACACCTCTAACCAAGAAGGTATCCAATTGATACCCACTGGCAAAGACAAAATCAATGTTCTCCAGCTGAGTCTCCCCGGGCACATCACCCACACTTCAGGGCAGGCCCATGCCTAGGAGTAGTTCTCCAACACAGACTGAACTCAGTGGTGTCTTTGTGGACTTTTGTTGCATTCATCTTTGTTTGTCTGGACATATTTTATCTTATTGATCTTTTGCTTGTTTGTTTTGATTTTTGGTTTTGTGAATTTTCTCTTTCTCCTTTCTATGTTTCTACTGTTTATTTTTGTTTGTTTTGTGTTTATTTTAAGAGAGAGAGAAAATTGGGTGTGTAGGGAGGATTTGAGAGAAAATCGGGAGGGAAATAACATAATCAAGCTACACTGTTGGAACCCTTTCTCTGTAAAAATATCTTTATATCATTTCTTTTATCTTTATTTTTCATTTTATGTACATTTGTGTTTTACTTGCATGTATGTCTGTGTGAGAGCATCCACTCCCCTGGAACTGGAGTTAAAATTGTGAGCTGCCATGTGGGTGTTGAGAATTGAACCCAGATCCTCTGGGAGAGCCGCCAGTTCTCTTAACCACTGAGCCATTTCTCCAGCTCCAATAAAAAAAATTTTAATTTTTAAAAATAAAACAAATTATGGCTTGATCAGGTTACCTTATAAGGCAAAAGAGGTAGAAGGCATACTGTAGAATGCCTTTTATATTTTAGATGCACATATAAATATGTACATCTATTTAATGCACAATTAAATAAAATTCTACTGTGTACACATACTGCATATACCAGCGTCACATCTGTTGGTAGATAGCTAGGTAGATTCTATTGCCCTAGCGATCATGAACAGGATAGAAGTAGACATGGATGGATATGCAAGTGTCTCTGTAGCATGTCGATATATAGTCTTTCTGTGGGAGGAGGAGGACAGGGAAGAGATGTAAAGAAAAAGGATGAATTCGAGTAAAGAATTCAACATATATATCATAATGAAACTCATTATTTTCTGTTAATTTTTAAGTGAAATTAAGTAAAGGCTTCCAACATAGTAGACAATAAGTATATAGCCTCCTGCTGGCATTGAAGACACATACAGGCATGCTGGGAACCACTTGTAGAAGATGTCTCATCAAGGAAACTACAGTGAGCTTCCAGACTTGAAGGTGTTGCACAGTCAGTATAGACCATACTTCTTAAAGCTGTAAGTTTCTGACAGCAACTTGCATAAGTGTGCTTGAAAATTCATCCCTTCCTAAACTTCTGGGTGACCATACAGACTAGCGGATGCCTAATTGCAGCCAGAAAAAAAAGCTGAGCAGAAGCTCGCCCGAGCCCTATGCAGACACGGAATGAACCCACGAACACATCATTCTGCATCCTCATTGTAAGCTTACTTAATGCAAAAGCCACAGTAGGTATCTTTGTCTATAGTGAATAGATAAATCAGTTCATGAATGGAAAATACTGTATCAAGAGAAGTAGTCCAAGATGCAAGTGAAGAAATTGGAATCCAGTGAAAAAGTGTTCTCTAAATTACATTCAGTATTAGTTTCTACCAGACCAAAGAGCACACTGACTTCTTGCTTCAGATTCTATATGCAGTTTCTTTTAGCAGCTTCAGTGGCTTCTCAATAATGAGATGTCAAGAGAGATGTCAAGCTAACCAAGCAGTGCTCAGGAGCTACCCGCTGTCTTGGTTCTAATGTCCCTGAATACCAGAAGGGCTTGAATTTATGACATACACACAGGGACTTCCAATGAAAGAAGGCATGTTTACAACAAACTTAGTGTCATGGTTTCAATAGGAAATGTCCTCCATAAGCTTGTGTATTGGAACAACCATTCCATAGCTGGTTGGTACTATTAAACACCATGGAACTTTTAAGGGGTGGAGCCTTGCTAACAGAAGCAGTGGATAACTAGAGCAGAGCCTTCCTGACTGAAGTGGTTGTCTAGGGATGACACTTCATTGTCTTTTCACCTCTGCTTCCTGACCATGGATGCTGTGAGAATAGTCACCTCTCCTCTGCCAGCCTGCCTGCTCTGCTTCCTCCCGATACCGTCAATTAAAATAAGCCCTTCCTCCCTTAAGCTACTTCTTGTCAGATAGTTCATCCCAGCCAGTTCAGGCAACAAAGCTACATATGACTTCTCTTAACTCCTTCCTTGCTGCTGCATCATTCCTATTTGAGATGGATTTAGGAATCACAGGTGGCATAAATTCAGTTTTAATCACATACCCATGTGCAAGCATATTGATGTAGCCATATTATCTTAAAACCCCAGTGTCCTGATTTGGTGAATCTGAGGTTTTACCTAAACATTTGTCTTTGTCAATGGTATCTCCAGTTCCTATGTCAAAGAGTTTGAGCACGCACCAGTTTCATTTCTTAATCTGCACTATGGTCTTGCTCCAGACTCAACCCTTCAAACTCTTCATGTCCACAAATGAGAATAACTATTACTTGTCTCCACCAGCTTTTGTTGTTGTTTTTTGTTTGTTTGTTTGTTTTATTTTGTTTTGTTTTGTTTGGGGGGTTGTTATTGTTGTTTTGTGAAATAAACTACTAGGGTCGTAATTACAATTATATCGTTCTCTTTACCCACCTGTATAGACATCACCTTGCCCACGGGAAAGGGTCACAGACTTCATGAACATTACCTTCATCAAGATGCACATCCCCCATCCCAATCCGATCTGAGACTCCTCAAGAACCAACAACAGAACTTGTAATGTCACTAAAGATTCAATGACCTGACTCCCAGGAGGGTCACACCCTAAGTAATCCTCACATTGTCCTAAAAGATAAAGGTAAACCGAAATGACATCACCTTAAGATTTCCTTGCTGGCTAGACAAGTAGCTTGGCTCTGCTCAGTAGTTAAGTGGATGCTTTCTGCTCTTGCAATAGACCTGTATTAAATTCCCAGCATCACATCAGGCAAGTCACAAACATCTGAAACTCCAGCTATAGGGAATTAGATATCCACTTACAGACTCATACAGCTCTTGCAGACACATACAAATGTAAACAATTTAATTTTTTTTAAATGGGGATGTGCTGGTGAACACTTTAAAATGAAAAGAGTTCACTGAAATACTCTGTATGAAAGAAACTGGGTATCTCTAAGCTACATGAAATTAACAAGCACCATAAAGATACCCACTGATGCTTACTCCCATATGTGAAGTTAGGGGAAGAGAAGGACACAGAACTAAAATGGACAGTGTCAAGAATGTGGGGAGAAAAGAGAGGAAGGGAGAAGGGATAAAAGCTAGTAAGAGTTAGGGGAATATGACCAATGTACATTATATTCGTGTTTGGAAATGTTATGAAACCCTTTTGTGCAGCTCACATATGCTAATTTTTAAAAAAGCACGTCTCTCACCTTCTTGTAATTCTCAGGCATCATTATCGTCTTGATTATTATTGTGATAGTGGTTCAAGTATTTCAGGAGGCTGGAGACTAAATTGCTGCCGAAACCATCATCTAACTTCAAGAACACGACCCAGTCCGGGGATTTCCCTGCTCAGAGCTGAGCTCCGACGTTCCTTTTGCAGAATGTAGAACTTGTTGCATTTTGGAGTCAAGAGCACACTGCCAAGCTATTTCTATGGGCTGCTCGCCAGCTCGGCTCCCAGCAAACTCCCTCAGCTGTCGGAACAGCTCTCTCTGTCAAAACTTTCTGAGAAGAGTCATTAGTTTCAGAGAGATGGGAAAGGAAGGCTGTTTTGCCTGGGGCAGCTCTTTGAAAAGGTCTAACTTTCTAAAATGGTAAATAAGCCAGACTTCTTTTCGGGGGTAGGGGGCTGCATGAAGGGCAGGAAGAGCTCAGTTGGGGGATGACCCCCGGGAGCCCGCTGGTGTTCCAGACATCATTACTTCCCAAAGTTTCCGCGCTTGCTCTGCGGTGGTGCCTGCACAATGCATCCTGGGATGCAGCTCTGAGCACAGCCTGTACAGCTCTGATTACACACACAGGCAGGCACTACACAGAGGATTTTATTAGGTGGGAGAGAAAAAAATGTAAAAGGCAGAGCACCAGCTTCGGGGTGGGGGGTGAAGATAGCCTTCTGCCTCCAGATAAAGGGGGAAATTATTTTCTAAGCGTTGGGAGCAGCTAAGCTTGTGAAGAGTAAGCAGACCTTACCAAGGCTGTCCTGATCTTAAACTCGCAATACTTGCATTTCTGACTCATCGTGTGGAGACGCCAGTGTGATCAGAGGACGTCAGAATAGGCCTAAAAAGACATGACTGAAACTCTTAAGCCAGCTGTGACAGCCTCTGAGTTCAGACTCCCTACTTCTCTGCTCTGAGGTCTAAATTTTAGCATCCAGTTACTCCTTGCTTAAATCCCGTGAACTCCTGTGCCTAGCATTCATCTTTTATACTCTTCTTCTTCCAGAATAAAATGCTCCAGATCCAAGTATCTTTCCCCTCCTCTTCTGTGGCTTAAGATTAACTTCCAGCAAGCAGTAATGTCTCCTTTTAAGAAGGAACATCTGGGAGAAGTGTGTGAAAATGGTTGTGGGGAGAAAGAGCTAAGGAGGGATCCTAGCAGGTCAGTAAGGCAGTCAGCTTCCGACTCACTTGACGAGTGAGTGAAGAGCGTGCCCAAGTTGTCTCTACACAGCGACAAGGAAAGCCATCATTCTGTGTCCCTGTGTCCCTCTTCCAGTGCAGCCAAGCTTCCATTTGGAGTTATGCTGCCTTGTGTTCTTCTAGAACCTATACTAATTCCTTCTCCACTGGTGTGAGTCCCCCAGTTACTCTGATATCTCCTTTCAGCCCAAGAACTCTATTTATGATCCAGTTTCCCTGTTTCTGGCTTCCCACACCATAAGCCTCAAGGTCATTTCTCCTGAGTCCCTTAGATATTCAATAAGACTCTTCCGTGAGACCACACTATGCCTGGCATTGGAAGAAAAAAAAAAAAAACCTCTGTGAACTGGCAGGCATGAACTTGGGAGGATGATGTGCTGGGCCTGGAGAGTTCTCACAGGACATAAAGGTCAAAGAGCTGAGGTGTGCATGTGATCAACAAATACCACACATATGTATAAATTTTTAAATGATAAATGAAAAGTATCATCTTAAATCTCTTATCAAGTCATAAGTAAAGAAAAACTACCTGCTTCACTAAAGCAGTAGTAAATACACAAATATATTTTTAAGTTATATTCATAAGAATGTCTAAAAAATAGAGATATTTTTGAGGAATTAGGACACAGATGCCTTAAAATCATGACATTAAAAGATTTTAAATTAAAATAAAAAGAATGGAGAAGGTGAATTTGATACCTGTTTTCATTCCTGCCTCCAGGTTCCTGCCTGGAGTTCCTGGGGTGTCTTCCTTCCATAGCAGACTGTAAGCTGCAATGCTGCAAGCTGGAATAAACTCTTTTCTCCCCAGATTGCTCCTGGTGCCGGTGTCTATCACAGTGACAGGAAGCTCACCAGGACAACAGGGCTGCCATCAGCCCTAGCTGATAAAGACAGCTCTCAGGGGTTCATCAGGCTTTCACTTTCACTCTTTGCCCATCAACTCCTACATTCAAACATTTTCCTTCATTGAATATAACCATAGAACTCCTGCTTCAGAGACACTAAGGAGCCTGAGGTGAGGAAGAAGGCCTGGGCAAACCAAACTGCTCACACCCTGGCCAGCAGGGAAAGAAGGGATGGAGGAGAGCAGCCTCCTTCCTCCACCTGCGCAGCACCTCCTCTCAGCACCTCCTGACCTTCTCAGAAGGCCATCCCATCAGGAGGTTAGACCATGAATGAGCTTAAAGCTCTCAGGGCATGATCATCACCTAAGTCCATAGCAGGAAACCAAACCTTTAACACAGGAGCATTCCTGGAATCTTCCAGACTAGAGACACAATGTTTGAAATTCAGAGGAGAGCTTCCTGTAACCATACATGAATGGCACGCTAGCCCAATCAATAGGGGGCAACAATATGGTCATTGTCTTTGATATCAGAAAACATTATAACTGATGCACCATGCCTCTGCCCCATCCCTGCCTCTGCCCCATCCCTGCCTCTGCCCTATCCCTCCCCCTGATTCATCCCTGCCTCTGCCCCATCCCTGCCTCTGCCCCATCCCTGCCTCTGCACCATCCCTGCCTCTGCCCCATCCCTGTACCTGCCTCATCACTGCCTCTGCCCCATCCCTGACTCTGTACTATCCCTCCCTCTGCCCTACCCCTGCCTCTGCCTCATCCCTGCCTCTGTTCTATCCCTCCTTCTGCCCCATCCCTGCCCCTGCCCCATCCCTGCCTCTGTCCTATCCCTCCCCCTGATTCATCCCTGCCTCTGCCCCATCCTGCCTCTGCCCCATCCCCACCTCTGCCCTATACATGCCTCTGCCCCATCCATGCCTCTGTTCTATCCCTCCCTCTGCCCCATCCCTGCCTCTGCTTCATCCCCACTTCTGCCCCATTGCCACCTCTGCCCTATCCCTGCCTCTGCCCTATCCCAGCCTCTGTCCCATCCCTGCCTCTGCCCTATCACCGACTCTGCCCCATCCCTGCCTCTGCCCCATCCCTGCTTCT
>NW_022196894.1:4506471-4514935 GCF_008632895.1 Mastomys coucha
CCTCTGCCCCATCCCTGTACCTGCCCCATCCCTGCCTCTGCCCCATCCCTGCCTCTGCCCTATCCCTGCACCTACACAATCCTCTCTGCTGAACCCGTTCATGTCTTCCTCCACAAACACCATACCAAAAATAACCCCAATGTATCAAAGGGGAAAACAAAGGACAGGCTGCAACCAACAACTCTGCTTGCTGCTTTGTTGTGAGGTGAAACAGCTGCTCAGAAATGGCAGCATTTATTGAAATAAATCTCAACATTTATAATCAATTATATGGCCCTGTCTGAGCACCTCCGCTTGATAGAATAATAGTGTCAACAGCCGCTGCGGTGGGGGAAGGGTTCCTCGTCTCCCTTTAATCCCTTTGTACCAGAACTTTCTCACATCTTGCCCTGTTGTGCAGCAAAAAACAAAAAAAGAAAGATCTTTCAGAAAGCATTTGTTTTCCTCTTTCCCTTCTTGGTTTTTAAAGGTTTTTCCTGAAATCCGGCAGATCATGTCTCTCTGCTTGACCTTCAGGAACGCAACTGAGTGGCTGAATTTGTTCCAAAGGCCTTTCCTGACAGAAGGTCTTAAAATAAAGCCCTTAGGTTTCCCCCAGCACCAGCTCCCTGTCGTCTTTGCCCAGAAGCTTAGCAGGCAGTGGAAGGACGAGGGTCTGCATGAGAAGCAGCCGCTCGCTAGGCTTTGCAGCTCTCCTCTGCACACTGAAAATGGTTTTTCTTTTGGTTTGGCTTTGTTTTTATTTTTTCTGCTCTGTTTTGTTTCCAGTGTGATTTGTTGTGGTAAGAACACTTCACAGGATATCCACCCACCCACTTAACACATGTATAAGTACACAATGAAAGACTGGCAGTTTGGGGGACAATGTCTTCTGAAAGATCTCTAGAATTTACTTACCAGGCTTACCCGAAATCTTACGCCCCTCCGTTAGTCTCTCTCTGCTCACGATGGTTGATTATCTGCGATCTCTTGACTAAACTAAGGCTGTTCTCTCATCTGGCAAAACATTATACTTATGTGTGCCTGTGAGGGTGTTTGGAGGAAGAGATTAGACCTGTATCTGATACTGAGTGAAATGTTCCTTCTATTGAATGAGTGTAAACATTTCTTAATTGCCAGAGGACCCAAGTAAAGCAGAGAAGCTGAGGACTTGCTAGCTGTTCCATCAATGCGACAAGATGTCTGGAAGAAAACAAAGAAGGGTGAGTGTGAGGTTCACAACTAGAGGGTTCCCTGTGGCCACCACATCTGGGTGGCAGGTGCAGAGTGCAGCTGCATTGCAGCCACATTGCAGCCATAGCCCGGAAGCAGAGAAAGACTAATGCCGGAGCCTAGGTCTTCTCTTTTTATTGCATCCCAGACTCCTGTTCATTGCATGGCATTCATTTTAAGGATAAGTCTTCCTGCCTCAATTAAACTAGTATAGATAAACGCTCATAAGTATGACCAAAGATTCGTTCTCATGGTGATGCTAACTCCCATCAAGTTAACAATTAAGACTCACCATTACACAGAGGACTGATGGATTCACGCCCTCTTTCTGAGTTGGAACATCCATTTCTTGCCCTCAGATTGATCCTCAGGCCTTTGGCTTTGAACTGGAAAGCTGAATCAGGCTCCCCTGGGTCTCAAGACAGCACATCTTAAGATTCTTAACATCTAAAATTTTATAAGTCAAACTATCTTGTCTCTTTTATTGGTCTGTTTTTCCAGACAGTTTAATAGACTATTCTCTTTCCCAAGACATAGTTGGCCAACATCTTCTCTTGGTTATGAATTTGACTTTTTCAGGCAGCTCCTGTCAGTAGAATATCGTCTTTATGTGGCTGGTTTGTTTCCTTCGGCACAATATCCTCCACCCCTATTGTCAAAATCCGTGGGATATTCATCCCTTTGAAGACTAACAAAAATCTCATTCTATGCAGGTAAAAGTGTATGTACATGCTCCTTTAAAGGTGTGTATGTGTGTGTGTGTGTGTGTGTGTGTGTGTGTGTGTGTGTGTGTCTGGCTGCACTCATGTGTACCCACATGTGCAGTCCAGAGGACGAGCTAAGGTATGAGTCTCCCTAGAGCTGTCCATCTTGTTTTTGAGGCACCGTCTCTCATTTTCCCTGGAGCTCACTGATTAGCCTAGCCTGGCTGTCCAGAGAACTGAAGGAATCTGTCTTTCTTCAGGTCCCAGAGTTGAGATTACAAGCTCATGTCACCACATCTGGCTTTTGTTTACACAGGTTCTCGT
Source organism: Mastomys coucha (assembly GCF_008632895.1). Lineage (NCBI taxonomy): Eukaryota > Metazoa > Chordata > Mammalia > Rodentia > Muridae > Mastomys > Mastomys coucha. The sequence continues at coordinate 4,508,712 of NW_022196894.1, forward strand.
GCTTACAAGGCAAGAGCTTTAATGATTGCCATGTCTCCCAGCCCTGCTTTTCTCCCTGATAGGAAAACAGTTTCAGAGCAAAGACTATATTTTTGACATTTTATCAGGCTGCCTATATTGACACCCTACTTTTTCTTAATATCAGTTTGGGTCAAGAGAGATGGCACAGCAGATAGCTGTGCTGAACACCCACAGAGCAGCTCAGAGATGCCTCTCACTCTAACTCCAGTGGATCGAATGCCCTCTTCTGGACTCTAAGTGTACCTGTACACACATGTGCATACATACACATGATGATGATGATGATGATGATGATGATGATGATGATGATGACGACGACAACAACGATGACGACGAGGAGGAGGAGGAGGAAGAGAAGGAGGAGGCAGAAGAAGGAGGAGGAAAAGGAGAAGAAAAAGAAAGTAAATTATTTAAAATAAAATTTAAAAATAAGTATATCCTTTTGGTCTCCAGCCTCCATGTCTGTAAAGCATCAGTGATGAGCAGACTAACCTGCCAGACCTCCGAAAGATTAAATAATCTCCTTCTACAAGATCCTAGGAAAGGACAAGTGTATTATTAGCATTTGTCATATTGGCTTCTGTTTTTCCTCATCCCAGTCTCTGGCCTAGTGACACATAGTAGACACTCAATAGATATTTATTGGATAAGTTCTAGTCTTTGTACATACTCTATTTACTAGAAATTGAAGTATAGTAAACCTTTCTTAATTGGCATTTGGGAAGGTGTGGGGAACTGCAGAGAGAGCCAACATAAACACTGAATGATTGCCTCTTAGGGAATCAACTTCAGTGAATAGATAAAAATGACCTGTAATTCCCCTCTGTTTTTCTTCTTTTCTATGGGAAAGAATGAATCCCAGGTGCTTAGAATAGTTTGTCCTCTTAAATAGCATGCACATCACCAGAGCCATCTGTGTGCATTATTGATTTTCTCATTCAGTGCATTCTTCCTGACTGTGCAAAGAAGTCTGCACTGGAAACATGCCCAGCCCCTAAAGGAAAGGCAGGGAAGCTCAGGGAGCCACATGGACTCCCTCTGGGGAAGTCGCTGGAGATGGAATACAGTTGGTGAAGCTTGAAACACAATCATGAGGACTGAGCTCAGCTCTCAGCACCCACATCAATGCCAGGAAGATGTGGCATCCTGCCCACATCCCAGTTCTCGGGAGGCAGAGACAGGGATTCCAAGGAAGCTAACAAAATAGACTAACCACATTGACAAGCTCTAGGTCTACCAAGAGACCTTGAATCACTGAGGCAAGGGGGACTGAGTACAGCACCTGACATACACCTCTAGGCCTCCACATGCATGTATAAAGCTGCACACATGCTCACACATGCACATACTCTTACAGACATGTAAACACCCATACACACAGTCATGTACACCTCTCTTTCTCAAACACACACACACAAACACACACACACACACACACAAAATCACGTATCTTATGCTACACAAAAGAATGAGATTGTCATTCTTTGCCATATAAAAAATGAAAGGCTAAACATGTATCAGAAATCAATGTTATGGCTCATGATTCTTGGATGTAAGTCCAATCTCCTCCACTGACCAGCTAAGTAATTTTGGCCAACTATAGAGTCCATCTTTCACTCAGTTTTCTCAGTACAGAGAGAATTATAGTTATTGTTTATGGGGTGGGTATAAATCAACACAAAGAGGACAGTGTAGAGATGACTCTGTGATTGAGAGCGTATGGAATTTTTTTCAGAGGACCTGAGCTCTGTTCCTAGCACCAATATAAAGCAGCCCCTAAAGGGCATGTAATGCTGTCCCCAGGAGCTCCAGTGCCCTCTCCTGGCCTCTGTGGACACTTGGAAAACAGAGAGACACATACACACACATAAATAAAAAATAAACTTAAAAAACTAACTCATGGAATATATTAGACATGGTCCTATACAGAGTAGACATTTGATGTGTGATAATGTATTAGTTATAAACTAAAATGGACATGCCAATTCATGGTCTGAGAGAAAAATAAGAAGCCTCATCATAGGCCCAAACACAGCTCTAACACACATTGAAGGGGTCTGTGCTATCTTGTCAACACTTCCAGCTACAGAATCATTTGTTTGCACAGTGGGAGTGGCCACACCTGCCAAAAGGCTTATCAAGAGGATTCAATACAAGAACAAATGTAAAGCACTGTTACTGATCAGGTATGGGAAGTTTGGATACTGTATTCAGATACACTTTAGCCATCTTAGAAAGAAAAGTTAAATAAGTGAGATGAATATTGAAGCTTATAGCTATATCACCCTACTATATTAAAGGTGTCCAATCTCTTCTGCCCTTAGAAGCTACACAAGGTCAGTGTTGTATGGGAGTCACTGAAGAACACCTACCAGTAACCATAAGCAACCATGGAGAGAAAGAGCCAGGACTGCCATGATCAGACTCCTAATCTGGTTTTTCCCCTAGAGGTGATGAAGAGGCAAAATGGCTTCTGAGGAATAGGGACTCAGCAACAAAACACATTTGGAGCACAGTGTCTGGTGCTTGGACTGGACAGAATGTCAGGGAGTATCAAGAGAAGGTCAAGGGAAGGTCAAAGGTGGCTCTTATAGAACCGAGGGCCCAGCAGTGAACCTGGAAGAAAGAAGGCGACAACAAAGGCCATCATGGTGACGAGTCCTTTTCTTGGACTTTAAGGCTCTGGTGGCATGCCCCTGCTTTACCTCCTATCTGTCACCTATCCTTCATCGCATCAACTCCAGGCTGCAGAGGAGAGGTACAGAACTCCTAATTAAATCAAGAAGAAGATGGATGCAGGAAGAGCTGTCATGCCATCCAGGATAGGCTTGTCCTTGCTCTGCTTCCTGATCTTCTAAGAGATGAACAGCGCACACAAGTTACTACTGCCTCACAGCTCCAGCTACCAGCCCTGCCCTTCAAGATTGACTGTATCCTCTAATCCTGTGAGCTAAATGAACAACCCTCACATAACAGTTAAAAGGGGGCTCAGTAGGGGAGGAAAGGTCTAACAGGAAAGAGAACAGGGAGGAGGATGAAGGAGAGAGAGACAAGTACCACAGGTTTCCCTCATATGTACACCTAAACTATACACATATAAACAGTACATATAATGTATTTCATATATATTCTAAGTAATTCTATGCAATATATATAACATGTTACATGTATTATATGTGTACATCTATGTAGCATAAAACACAAGGGTACCAAAATAGAAGGAAAAAGAGAGACCAAGTAGAAAGGTAAAAGAGGGACAAGAGAGAAAAGAGAGTAAGAAGGGACAAAGCATGAGGAAAATACAAATAACATGTATGCTGGGTCATAACACAATCCATTATTTATATGCTAATAATAAATCAATTATCTTTCAATTCAATTTTAAAAAAACTAAGAAATTTTGTCCTCATTTTTTGGGTAAGAGACTCAAGAGGGAAGCATGTAGCTCAGGACACACACACACAGAGACGTGCATGCGCACATACACACATGCACACACATGTATACACAGAACAGAAGCCTGAGTCCAGGTCAATCTGCTTCCATTCTGGAATCCCAGTTACCCTTCCTTTCTTTGTGGCCAGAATGCCACACCACCCAGGCCACAGAGTCCAGACCTGTCATTTAGTTGACCCTTAGCTCTGATACCTTCAAAGGGTAGAAGACCCTGACAGAGTCAAATCCTCCAGGACACACCCTCAGATCCACTGTCCTTTCTGTATGGTTCTGCTCCTCACAGTCTTACATTTATTTATGTGACTATCTGTTTATCTGTGTCCCTCTCTGGTTCATGTCAGTCTCCTTTACCAGGCAGTAAGTTCTGGGAGTCTGAGGCCCTCTGTGCTCAATGGTCAGCTCATAAAATGTATTCAGGAAGTATGAAGCAAGTAAACAAAGGACTGAGTTAGTGAATGAGTGGGTGAGTGAATGAGTGAGGGGATGAATTAGTGAATGAGCAAGGGGATGAATGAGTGAACTATGAGTATTAAACCCACACATAAAATTGGGATAAAACAACAACCCACTTTGCATCTGACTCTGTCAATGCCCAGCACACACATGCACCCTAGGGGGCTTCATACTGTTTCCTAGAACTCTGGGGTTTGTACTAGGCCAGGCTTAGGGCAAGAAGGAAATACTTGACAGCCTTCTCCTCTGGGAAGAGAAGCCTTGTGGGGTGGAGGGAAGAAGGAGAGAGTCACAAACAATTTCTGCTTTAATTAGAGCTCTGTCGGCTTCTGTTAGCCCGGGTGTTTGTTCCCTTGTGTGTGTCAGGGAATTTGGAACTGACCCCAAGCTTGTGAAATAATTAGTACAATAGTGCCGATCCAGCCATTTCTGAAAAGAGTAATTTACTCCCAGTGTAGCCTCCCGGCAGAGCTGCTCATTAATCAAACCAGGCCACGCACATCAAAGCTGGTCCCCCTTCTACCACAGCATCCATCATTCCTCTGCTAGGTGCTGCGGAACCCTGAACCAATATGTTGCCTCTGTTGGGCTGAGCCACCTCCTGTTGCCACAGTGGTGTAAGGGAGTAGGGCAAGGCAGAACTGAGAGCCAGACCCCGTGCCCCTCTGCATTTATGGAAACTACATGGAACTTCAGGAAACAGCCCTAAGGTGACAGCTGGCTAGTAAGAAACCAATGTTGACCACCAACGATGAGAAGCCCAAATGGTCTCCCTATTTGCGAGCTATGCCTCTGTGTCTCTGTCTCTGTATCAGTCTGTCTCTTTGTCTGTCTCTGTCTCTTTGTCTCTGTCTGTCTGTCTGTCTCTGTCTCTGTGTCTCTGTCTCTATGTCTCTGTCTCTGTCTCTCTGTCTCTGTCTTTCTCTCCTGCTGCTGTTGCTACTACCTATATCTACTAGAGGTTATCTATATATGTGGTTGTTTGTTCTTTGCTGTCTCTCTTCCTCTAGAAAATACGCAAGAGAGGGAAAAAAGCTTGTTTTATTTTAGGTTTGGTTTTTTGGTTGATTAGTTTTGGGTAGTGGTGGTGGTTTGGAGTTTTTTCTTTGTTTGTTTAAGGGAATGGGTCGATTGGTTCGTTTGGTTTGGTGTTTTGTTTTGTTTTGTTTTGTTTTAATCTTCATTATTGTGGACCCTGAGCCCTGCACCATACCTAAGGAAAAACATTCAATAAAAAAATCTTGAATAAGTGAATGAGAACCTTAACAGATTCATCCTGAATTAAAGGTGTGTGTTTATCTTAACAGTTAAGGCTACAGTTAGGGTTACTCAGATTTTCAACATATGTGCAGAAGACCAGGTATAGTGGCACTTGTCTGTAATCCCAGCACTGGGAAGGAAGAGATATGAATACTGGGAAATCATTGGCCAGGCAGTCTACCTAAATTAACATGCTTTAGGTTCAGTGAGAAACCTTGTCTCAAAAAAATAAAGCAGACAGTAATTAAAGAAGACACCTGGTGTGAACTTCTGAATTCTGTACATACATACATGTACGTGCACAGATGCACACATACACACACACACACACACACACACACACACACACGCTTACAAACACTGCTGCTTTATAACAAATTAGACCAGAACACAGTGCTTGCACAATAGACATTTATCTCCATGTGTCTCTGGGTCAGGAATCTGGATGTAGTTTCTCTAGGTCCTATTGCTCAGCTGACTGTCACAGGGCTACACAGAGTGTGAGTGGAGTGAGTAGTCTCCTGTGAAGCCTCATCTGCAACAGAGCTCAGTCACTGGTTGTTGTCAGCATCTGGGTCAGTTTATGGACAGTTTATAAGGTCATGTATGGTCAGCTGCACTGAGTGACTAATTTCTGGGTCCCATGCAATATGCTGGCAGGCATGTTGGCTTAAGAAAGCATGCAAAGTGAATACTCTGGCTTCCCTTCAGATGGTATAAACCTTTTTTTTTTTTTTGAATTTTCCATACATTTATTAGACAGCCAGGACAATAGCAAACATATTTTCTTTTTTTTTATTTTAAACTTTTATTGCATTATGATGAGAAAAGCTACATGATTTCAATTTATCTGAATTTGTTAACCTTTAAAAACATATTTTAAGTAAATAGAATTAAATCACATTCTTGTTTCCCTTTTGTACCCCTACTCCTCCCAGAGACCCCCCTTCAATACCTATAATATCTTTTTGTCATATTCCTTAAATTTATAAAATATTATAACAATAAAAGTAAGTATTATAAAAGTTGTTTGA
>NW_022196894.1:4516361-4537327 GCF_008632895.1 Mastomys coucha
ATTCTGATAGGCCTGCCTTTACATGTTACTTGACCTTTTTCCCTTACTGCTTTTAAAATTCTTTCTTTATTTAGTGCATTTGGTGTTTTAATTGTTATGTGTCGGGAGGAATTTCTTTTCTGGTCCAGTCTATTTGGAGTTCTGTAGGCTTCTCGCATGTTTATGGGCATCTCTTTCTTTAGGTTAGGGAAGTTTCCTTCTATAATTTTGTTGAAGATATTTGCTGACCCAATACCTTGGGAGTCTTCACTCTCTTCTATACCTATCATCCTTAAGTTTGGTCTTCTCATTGCATCCTGGATTTCCTGGATGTTCTGGATTAGGAGCATTTTGCTTTTTGCATTTTCTTTGACTGTTGTGTCAATGTTTTCTATGGTGTCTTCTGCCCCTGAGATTCTCTCTTCTATCTCTTGCATTCTGCTGGTGATGCTTGCATCTATGACTCCTGATTTCTTTCCTAGGTTTTGTATGACCAGGATTTTCTCTCTTTCTGATTTCTTCATTGTTTCTATTTCAATTTTTAGATTCTGGATGGTTTTGCTCATTTCCTTCACCTGTTTGTGTTTCCCTGTAGCTCTTTAAGGGATTTTCGTGTTTCCTCTTGAAGGGCTTCTAGCTGTTTACCTGTGTTCCCTTGTATTTCTTTGAGGGTGCTATTTATGTCTTTCTTAAAGTCCTGTACCATCATCATGAGAAGTGATTTTATATCTGAACCTTGCTTTTCCGGTGTAATGGTGTGTCCAGGGCTTGCTATGGTGAGAGAATTGGGTTCTGATGATGCCAAGTGACCTTGGTTTGTGTTGTTTATTTTCTTATGCTTGCCCCCCGCCATCTGGTTATCTCTAGTGTTACCTGCCCTTGCTAAATCTGACTAGAGCCTGTCCTTCCTGTGATCCTGGTTGTGTCAGAACTCCTCAGAGTCAAGCTGTCTCTGTGATCCCGTGATTCTGGGATCCTGTGATCCTGGGCTTGCTAGATCACCTTGGAGAAGGACTTCCTCTCTGTGTTGTGGGACTGGCTGCAGAGCTTGTGCACAAGGTCTGCTCTAGACACCAGCCCAGACAGACCGGAAGGAACCCGAGCCACTGGGCTGGTAAAGTTCCCGCATGCCTGGTCCCTCTAGTCCCAGTTACTCCCAGTGTTGGGACAGAAGTTGGTTCCTCCTCACCTCTGATCCTGGGTGTGTCAGAGCACCTGGGAGTGGAGCTTCCTCTGGGTGTAGTGAGACTGGCTGCAGAGCTTGCGCCCAAGGTCTGCTCTGGACACCAGCCCAGATAGACGAGAAGGAACCCAAGTCACTGGGCTGGCGGAGTTCCTGCGTGCCTGGTCCCTCTGGTCCAGCAAACATTTTCACACACAATATAACAAAATTACTGATTAGATGACATAATGTAGTTGCCCCACTTCAAATAAGCAGGAGTTAAATGAACCAGTGATGAAAGAAATTGAGACAATGAAGAAGTAAAAAGCATACTCATTGTGTAAACATAACAAAATGTTGGAATATTGACAACAAAAAGTAATTATGCATACTTTCTTTTTTAAAAAATATTTCCAAGGATTACCTGAAAGCATGATTTATAAACTATTTAACCCATTTATTTATTTAAGATTTAAAATGAAATTGTAGGTACATTTTGTTAGGTTGAAATATAAAGAGATTAAAATATTTGGCCAAAGTTATAGAAAAGCCTTAAGGGTGCATGAGATTAAAGCATCCTCAAAGGCCTGTGAAATGGCTCAGTGGGTAAGAGCTTGGGAGTGAACTTACATCATTATATTGCAACATTATAATGATAATTAATTAATCCTCCCAAATAGTGAACAAGCTATCTAACTGCATTGATTTTATTCATAAATAAAAATGATTTCAAGTGTATCTTTAGAGTCCAGGTCACATAATCATTTATCTTTACTTTAAAATACAAGAAAAATAGTAAATTTGATTTTCCTTTTTTTATTAGATATTTTCTTTACTTACGTGTCATATGATAACCCCTTTCCCAGCTTCCCTTCTGAAAAAAAGAAAAAAATAAAATAAAATTAAAATAAAAAAAAACCTGTTTCCTCCCTCCTCCCCCTGCTCACCAACTCACCCTCTACAGCTTTCCGGCCCTGGCATTCCCCTACACTGGGACATAGAACCTTCACAGAGCCAAGGGCCTCTCCTCCCATTGATGACCTACTAGGCCATCCTCTGCTATACATATGCTGCTGGAGCCATGATACCCCCATGTACACTCTTTGGTTGGTAGTTTAGTCCCTGGGAGCTCTGAGGGTACTAGTTAGTTTTTATTGTTGTTCATCCTAAGGGGCTGCAAACCCATCAGCTCCTTGGGTCCTTTCTCTAGCTCCTTCATTGGGGATCCTATACTCAGTCCAATGGATGGCTGTGAGCCTCTACTTCTGTATTAGTTGGGTACTGTCAGAGCCTCTCGGGAGACAGCTATATCAGGCTCCTGTCAGCCAGCACTTGCTGGCATCCACAATACTGTCTGGATTTGATGACTGAATATAGGAAGGATTCCCAGATGGAACAGTTTCTGGATTGTCCTTCCTTCATTCTCTGCTCCATAGTTAGTCTCTGCAACTCTTTACATGGGTATTTTGTTCCCCCTTCTTTAGAAGAAATAAATTATCTACATTTTGGTCTTCCTTCTTCTTGAGTTTCTTGTGGTTTGTGGATTATACTTTGTGTATTCTGATCTTCTGGGATAATATCCACTTATCAGAGTGCATACCATGTGTGTTCTTTTGTGATTGGGTTACCTCACTTAGGATGATATTCTCCAAATCCATCCATTTCCCTAAGAATTTCATAAATTCGTTATTTTTAACAGCTGAGTAGTACTCCATTGTGTAGATGTACCACAATTTCTGTATACATTCCTCTGCTAAGGGACATCTGGGTTGTTTCCAGTTTCTAGCTATTATAAATAAGGCTACTATGAACATAGTGGAGCATGTGTCCTTCTTACATGTTGGAGCATCTTCTGGGTATATGCCCAGGAGTAGTACAGCTGGGTCTTCTGATAGTTCTATGTCCAATTTCTGGAGGAACTGCCAAACTGATTTCCAGAGTGGTTGTACCAGCTTGCAGTCCCACCAGCAATGAATGAGTGTTCCTCTTTCTCCACAACCTCTACAGCATCTGCTGTCACCTGAGTTTTTTATCCTAGCCATTCTGACTGGTATGAGGTGGAATCTCAGGGTTGTTTTGATTTACAGTTCCCTGATGACTAAGGATGTTGAACATTTCTTTAGGTGCTTCTCAGCCATTCAGTATTCATCAGTTGAGAATTCTTTGTTTAGCTGTGTACCCCATTTTTAATATGGTTATTTGGCTCTCTGGAGTCTAACTTCTTGAGTTTTTTGTATATATTGTACAATAGCCCTCTATCAGATAAACCTTTTATTTCTTTTTTGCAAAGCATGCATACTGGGACTAGAGAGATGGCTCAGGGCATTAAAATGCCTGCTGCTATTCTACAGAACTCACACCCTTTCTCAGTGCCTTCACTGGCTAGCTTGCTACCTACCACCTGTAATTTCAACTCCAAGGAATCTAATGCCTTCTTTCAGCCTTTGTAGCCATCCATACGCATGGCATTCACTTACCAAGACACACATACCTGCAAATAAACAAATAGCAAAAATTTTTAAATAATTCAACATAAACTCTAGAAAGAAAAATCAGAGTGTTAGTTAGACAGGGTTAGAATCTTTAATGATATACCAGTCAAAGGTGTCCTGTCAGTTTGCTTCTCTGTGGCCGTGATAAGCACCAAAGGCAACCTGGGAGAAAGGCCTTAGGTTTGTTTGCAGCTTACAGTCATGAAGAAAAAGAGGGGCAGGAACTTAACCAAGAACCTGGAGGTGGGAACTCAATCAGAGGTTATAGAGGGGTGTTGCTTCCTGCCTTTCTCTCTGTGGTTGGCTCGACCTGATTTCTTATATACCCCAGAACCACTTGCCCAGGAGTGGCACCACTGGGCTGGATACTCCTACATAAGTAATTAATAAAAAAAAATGACCCCATAGACTCAGACCAGTCTGATAAACATACTTTCTCAGTTGAGGTTCCCTCTTCTCACAGGACTCTGGCTTGTGCCCGTTGAAAAAACAAAACAAATAACATACATCCCTAGACACTACGTAATATGAACCAGAATCTAGTTCTTCAAATTGGGATAGACAGGGGATAGTGGAAAATCATCAAAACTGGAAGCAGAAATTCTTGAAGTCCTCTACAAGCTTTTCAACAACATGTTCCTCTCAGACATATGAGGCAGTTCACACCTGTAAGGTTAGCCCTTCAGGACACTGAGGCAGAAGGACTGTAAAGGCCAGACTAGTCAGAAACACATAGAAAGACCCTGTCTCAGAACAAAATCAAACTATGACCATAAAGAAGAATGTCCAATGTTTGCAGTAGATTTAAATAAGAAATAATCCAAATAATTTCAGTTTGGAAAGAGTTGAGAGTAACTTATTTAATTTCCATTATAATAAATTGTTATACATAAAGTGGTAATATCTGGACAGCATGCTCTAGTCCAATTGATTTATATATTTGTATGTGTACTTAAACGTACAAAAGTCACTTCTCTTCATAGTTCATAGATGGGGATGTAGAGGCCCTAGGGTGGAACCTACTATTGTGACTTTGCTAGAGAGACATATTGAAAAGTGACTTCTAAATATTTGTTTGTAGTCCCACAGACCTGCCCTGCCCTCTACCTTGGACAGAAAAATGTCTTTTCGCAGTGGACAATGGTCAATTCAGAAACCCATAACTGGCCAAAGTACTGAGAACCAAGTGTCTATTAGTATTTAGTCCTAAATGTGGCATCTTTATTAACTCACTGAGACGTCAAGGCTGAGGGAGCATCATGGACGGGCAGAAAATCTGACAGAGCTGGTGACGTGAAGACTGCTCCGAGATGCTGTCCTCTGGACATGCCAAAGCTGTTACATTCATGAGCTCACAGCAGCCATAGTTGTTGGCACCAGACCTGCACAGGATCAGATAAGGATCTCCCAGTGCCTCACCCCCTTTAACTGAGGAGCAATTTAGAATCAGTCTTCATTAGGGGGTGGCTGTGGGTATGTTTCCCACGCTGCAGTGGATGACCCCACACTCATACACACATGGGTAGCACTAGTTGGACTTAATAGATTATCAAATAGAAAGAGAAATTGGAAAGGAAATAGAATGAATTGGAGTATAGAAGGGGGTGGACATGATCGTATTTCATCATAAGAGAATAATTCTTTTAAATATATTTCTTAGGGTGTTTAGAAATAGCTTTCACATTGGAGCAGTCTCAGCTAGAAGTCTGAGCCCTTGGCGGATTATAAACAATCTCCTATTGCTTTCATTAGGCTCCTCCACCTTTGATCACATTCTTAGCCCAGCTAGAGTTGAAAATGGATCCAATATCATCTGTTTCTATTGTCTAAGCAGAGAAATAAAAAAAGGAGATTCATAAATTATGTAGACTGATTTCTCCCAGTGAAATAATTCTGTTTGGTTTCTGAATGAATAGGTAGTTTCTGTTGTTCCCATACTGGAACTGAGCTCATTTCAAGAATCTACTTAACTTTTCCCTCCTTGTCCTCTGATGAGTTTTTCTGTCCTTCCTACACTGGTGTCTGATGACATAGTCATGACTTATCTCCCTGCAGTCTGCTACTGAGTTTGGTGCCATGTAATGAGGCAAGCTGGAGGCCAGCTCGATTTGTTATGTTATAATTCCACCCTGTGAGTTTTTAAACTCTATTTCTTGTTACCAAGTTAGGACTGGTGTTTATGATTTTATTTGATTCTAATGCTTAGAGAGAAACTTCCCCATTATTATACTTTCTAAAATTAAAAGAGAATTGTATGGCAGCCATCCCAAAGGAAGAAAAGAAGAAGGAACAAATATGATTGGCAGCCTACTAGATTGCGCCGTATTTAAGGTGTCTAAGGGTTTCAATCTACACACACTTTCAACCACATAAATACTGAAATGCTTCACTTTACAGCTAAGAAGTGATGGAGCTCTCAGAGTGACTAAGCAATTTCTCCAAAGACACCCAGCTGGTAAATGCAGAGCACAAGGTTTTCTACAAACTCTAAAGTGATGTCATCATTTAGCATCACTTTGTATTTTATTGTGATAAGAAAAGCAAGTCATATGCTGAGATGGAGATACCAGGACCAAGACTGAGCTTATCTTAGAGGTGTACAAATCTGGGCTTTAGCTTGACTCTCTTTTGAAGCCAGATAACTTCAGGGTTTGAAGAGCTTTCCTGTTTAGATAGGATATTCAGTCTACTCATGACCATTTCCCTTCAGATTCCAAAACAATCCTATAGTCAGCTGTGACAAGTGCCAATAACCCCAGATCCTGTCAAATATTCTCTAGAGGAAGGAGAAAAAGAATGGAGAGGATATGAAACCACTGAGAGTCAGTGGCCATAGCAGAATAAAGGCTTTCTGTAAAACCAAACAAGACTGTCCATTACTGCACCCATCTTTCCACTGAGCATTGTTATATTTTGGGTGTCAAAGAACTCCAAAGCATCATGTTTTGAAGGGTTGTACCCCAGTTGATGCTGCTAGCTTTGAAAGGAATGGAACCATTAAGAGGTGAAACTTGGCTGGAGGAGGTAGATCATTATGGCTTGGTCTTTGAAAGCTATAACCACCAATAGTTCTGATCTCAGTCTCACTGATCTCTGGTCCTGCTGTGTAGTATGAGGTGATATGCTTCAATCTCCTTTCCACCATGATAGACTGAAACCCTTGGAAACTACCCAAAATTAATCTTTCCTCCCTTAGGATGTTTCTGTCAGATGTTATGTTTATAAAAATTTCAAAATAATGTAGATATTAAGAAAAGCTCATCCATACTTAATAGTCTAGATTCATTAATTTAAGTAGATCTCTAACTTTGACCCAAACTACCTGATGCTCATGAATATTTTTGGTTACTTAGAATCAAAGAGCAGGAATGTGCCATGGATATTGTAGTTGAATTTGAATCTTAACCCAGCTACTCCAGGAGCTGTGAGATCTTGAACTGATCACACCAGCTCTCATCTGGACATCTTTATTTAAAATCAAAAGTATGGTGACAGTTGAGAAAGGTGATATTGTATAATTTAAGCAAGACCAGATGTGAAAGGTGTCTCCCGGAGCAAGTTGAGTTCCATTCCTTGTCCTTTCTTTTTTCCCTTTGGACCATGCAGCAGGTTCTTGATGCCACCTGGTAGCAGCACTCTTTGCACTGCCTGAATGGTTACTAAATAGGAGATCTTGATTCTACTGATGGCTATAGAGCCAAGAAGACAGTGACTCTTAGTTTAGGGTCCCTTTGCTGAGTTTGTAAGTTTTCTGAGTATTACCCTGTTTAATTATCTAGCATAAGAAACCTTTACTTTTAAGTGAATCCCAATGGGATCAATGAAGACCACTCAGATGAGAGAAAGAAAAGACTGTTTATTCAAAAGCTAGCAGAGGAATAAAAACCCTCCACAGTAGAAAAAATAGAAGGCACTTTCAAGGATGCCTTGCTTGGAGGATGCTAACCTTCAAGGATATCCTCAATGAAGGAGTCTGAAAGAGGGCTCACTCATTTGGGGTATCTTATAAGATACCCAGAAAAACTCAGTATTTATGTGTAGGGAGGCCAGAGATCAACCTTATATTTTATTTCTCTGATACCAGGCATAGTGGTTTTTGAGAAAGTTTTTTTATCATTGGCCTGAAACTCACCAAGTAGGATATGATGCATGAGCCAGTGAGTTCCAGATATCTTCAAGTCCTTGCATCCCCAGCAATGAGATTCCAAGCATTCCCATATCCAGCTTTTTAAATGTGAATCTGGGACTCAAATTTCAGTCCTCAAACTTGAATGGTAACCTCTTTACTCATTGAGATATTTCACAAGAACTTCAGAGACTACATTTGGTTGTCCAAAGTAGGAAGCAAGGATATAAGTATGGAAAGTGTCAATAATGGCCAAGGTGGGGTTCATTGCTTCTGGGATTCATCATCCTTGGAAACTGACCATAGATTGAGGATCAAATCTGTTTTGTTTTGTTTTGTTTTTTTTTTTTACATAGTCTGACTGCAGGCCAATGTTGGTTTCTCAGGTCTCAAGGTATTGCTTTCTATTGAAGGAAATTTGTACAGTAGACAAAACTGGATCCAAGAGACCTTAGTTAACATTGAGGATTGGATTGGCAAAGTGACTAGCTGAGCCTTTCTCACTTCTGTGGATGTCAGTTACAAACCTGAAGTGTCATCTTAGTGTGAGGATGAATTCCTTCAACTAACTCAGATGTATAGCATTAGTCACAGTCTCAGCAGATATTACACACCCAAACTGGATAAATAATGGAATATTTAATCAAAACCACATTTGGAAGTTGTCACTATTGCTATTATTATTGCTGTTCCCTATTTATTTCCACTTTGGTATTCTGAATCTTTAGTAATTTATCTGAACCTAGACATATGAGAGCTCATTTCTAAAAAGTTATCTTTTTTTTCTTTGCTATTCTGGTTAGAAGGGAATTGCAGTGCTACTCTGTTTTTCTCAAGGCCAACACTGTTTGCAAGTGGTTAGCAGTGCAACAGTGAGCATTCATTGTTTCCGTTACAGTCAGAGCCTTGCATTCAATACTTTATAAGACCATCACTATAACCTAGCAAGAGCTTAGAGGGCTTAAGTAACTCACTAAGATCATGAAGCTAGAAAGCATGGTGCCCTGCATATAGAAGCACTTCAAAATGCCAATTTTAGAGAATCAGACCTAGATCAAGGACATACCACCTGCCACGTGACCTTTGCTTAGTAAGAATTCCCCCCAAAACAGACACATACTGCCATGTTTCTGTTGTTCATTTTATTATGGCAATTCATTCTTTAATGCCACAGAAATCTTTCTCTGAGGTATCCTAGCGCCATCTTCATTATTGAATGGCAATGGCTGTCTTCCTTTGCGGCTCTCCCAAGTCTCACTGACAACAATCCAAGTATTCTCTGAGTTGTATGTCATAGCTGCCTCTTTTCCACCCTCCCCCAACATATGCAACTGAATCATCAGTTTTCTATCCATTTTTCAAAACAAGCACATCATCCTCCAAAACTGTTGGAGGCCCTGTCAGTCAGCAGGAGACATGATAGATTTTTAAGATCTTGGAAGACATTAACATACAAGGCAAAGTGGGAAATCAAGGACTGCCTCACTTCTGTGGAAAGGTAAGACACACCTGTGTGGTTCCTCCCTTTCTCTCCTTTTCATCACCTCTATTTTTGATCTGGCCAACTAACATCTGCATATTACCAGGTAAACAAAACTGAGGGGAGCAGATCTAACTAATTAAAGGCTCCAGGTGAAAGGACAGGTGATAAAATGCTTCATTTCAGCAGGAGTGGCTTTATGGAAATGCCAGCACTTGCTCACCAGTTGCATGTAAATGAGACCATAATCAAATCACCTGCATCATGTATTTATTGTGAGGACACATAGTGGAAGGGGCTCCCTTATCAGTTCCTCAAACCCCGAACAACCCCAAACAACCCCAAAAGGCTGTAATCCCAACAGGGCAAACTTAGACCAGCCTCTGAGTCTGAAAACTGTTCATTACAAAACCCCAAACTGTCACATCTCTCCCCTAATGAGAGTGTACATCTTTGGCAGCCTCGGGACAGTAGTAACTTATTTTATGACACATTCTGGGAGTTTTATGTGCTTGTTCCATATAAAAAAAAAAAAAAAAGTAAAAGAAATGCGCTGTTTCCATAGCAATGTGGGGTCTTTCGGGCAGCCCCGTTGTGACAGCCAGAGCCCTGCAATCTTCTGGGAACTGTTCTCTGGTTTTTCTGGAAGCCCTTAAATTGTCCCCCAAGCACCTCCTTCTGGCACCATTCTGGGAAGGACCAAATGCCACATCTCCAAGTTTGCCAGCCTGACGAGTTGGCTTAGCAGTTCTTAGGAGCACTCAGAGCATCTATTAACAAACCCTGGTGTATCTGAAGATCGGAGCATCTATTAACAAACCCTGGTGTATCTGAAGATGCTGTTTGTCTTTCCTCCTGGATTAGACTAGAGACAACACTTTGCAAGGAGTACACATTAAAACAGCTGGCAAATCTGATCATGCCAAAGGACCACTTAGACACTGCAGTTGAAATGCTCTGAGATCAGAAGAGGCGAGTCCCAGTACTGACTGCGCCATCAACTTGGAGGAAATAGTAAACATGTCCCTGTCTAGTTCAGGAAGGGCATTGTGTCTTTGCAATTGAAAAGAATCTGCCTGTAACACAGGGCTATCCAAATGGTGAAGAGGGATAAGATATACTAGGCACAGCACTCAGCAGTTTATAATCACCCCATATATGTTAGCTTATCATGCTTTCTCTTTGAGCAGGTCCAATGAGCCTGACTTCACAGGTATGACTCTATAACTACCTTCATAATTCATAATTCAGTAGATTCTCCGGCATACAAAGACCCAGACAGCAGCTGTTAAAATGGGAACCCAGCTGCTTTCTTTAACATACAGACATATCTCGCTCCAACTTTATTCCCATAATCTACATGCTATGCTCCGTGGTGGTTACTACATAAACTACCAGAAGGTCTGGTTTCCTATAGAGTAGCCCCAGCAGTGACAGCCTAGTCACCTTAGCTGTGAACAGTATACCTGATCAGTTGGACATTGGTGACTGAGCAGGCTGGGACAGGTGCAACAAATGAGAGGAGAGAAGACCTTTCCTGAGACAGCTGTGCACTATGCAGTGGTCATGACTATTTCTCCCCTCCCATCTGTAAACAGAGATTTTTTTTTTTGTCATGCCTTGAATACATATTTACAACCCACTCCAACTGTATGCTATCTAGAATTGGCCCACACGGAATACTTATCCTCCTTCTTCAGTGCACTTTCCTCTTCCTTTCTCAGCACCTCCATCCTTGCTAGACAAGGAGCCAGAAGCTTCTAGAAGATAAACGCTGCCATTGTCCCTCTCCTGCTAAAATGCTCCTAATATTTCCCCCATTAATTTCTGTGGAAAAGTCCAAAACATTACTCTCTATCTTCTGGCCTATGCCTACCTCTTAGTCTCCCCTCATCCCTCCCATTCTCTCTTCTTCCTTATCCATTGTGGCATCTTCCCACATCACCCAAAGTCCTTCATAATAACCTTGATTTTTAAACACTTGGCTCAGTGCTCTGCACTATTAAGTTCATGGTAGAAACAGTGGAAATCTTCAGAAGGTGGTGATCGCCTGCCAGTCTCCACAGAGTATAATTGCATTGATCTAAGAAACCAGGTGAAGGTGATTAGAGGCCCCAAATAAAATTTGAACCTACTCCAAATGTGGTAATGTTGAATCCAACCTTCACAGAGTCTGACTGTGAGAAACTCATACAGAAATAATTACAAGGCTAGGGATAAAGCTTGAACCCATCCTTAGTCTCTAACATCTCTAGGTTATTAAATACTGTTTTGTAGAATTTTGTTTTCTGGGAAGTTGGATTTCAGATGTTATTCATACTTCTTCATGGTTCTAGGGCTAAGCTCTTTATTTGGTAGCTCTTTATTTTTTTCACTGTTCAAGGTTTATTTGGTGTTTTCATTGGCATGACACTTGAGTGGTTGGTTCCATCATTCATATGCAAATCTTACATTTCACATAATATTGCAATGTTTGCTACAGACACATATAATACATAAAATATCCTGTAGAACATTTATGCACAGGATATATGAAATCGACTTACACACTGGAGCCAGGTTATGACTAACTCGTTGGCCTAGGCATGTGTGTGTATATACACATATATATTTGTTGGTTTGTTTGCTTATAGCAACAAGTTTCATGCTGAACATTTTATACCCCAGGCCTGTAAGATATTTTAAGCATATATATGTGTTTATATGTGGACATGGTGTTACCATCATGTAAAGTTTGACATGTGTGCATGTGGGTACACATACAAATGTGATGTATGACTATGAAGGCCAGAAATCAATGTCAGCTGTCTCTCTCAATTATTCTTCACCTTATTTTTGGAGATAAGTTCTCTCATTGAACCTCAAGCTCATCGGATGATGTATGGGTTAGCAAAAGAGCCCCAGGGTTCCTCCTGTCTCACTCTCCGTTCACTAAGCATTAGAATTACAGATGCATGTTGGCATGCCTGACTCTGAAGTGGATGCTGGAGACCTGTACCTCTTGCTCACACAGCATGTGCTTTACCCACTGACCCACAGCCCCAGACCTGTGTAGTAAGATCTCAATGTGCTGCTGTAGCACACTTGCCTGTTTTAATACACCACAGAATTCCATGCCGGGTATCCTCTCCCATGACCATACAGCCGCTGTGCTGATGACTTTTGATCAACATTGATAGAAGAATTCCCTTCTATCACATTGTTCCATAGACATGTCTATGAGGCATTTTCCTAAGAAATGATTGATGTGGGAGAGCCCAGCCCACTGTGTAGGATGCCACTTCAGACTGACTGGTCCCAGATTCTATAAGAAAGCAATCTGAGCAAGCCAGTAAGCAGCATCCTGGATAGGGTCTGCTTCAGTCTCTGTCTCCAGGTAAATTCTCACCTTTGTGTCCTTCTATGACCATGAGCTATATGGTTTAATAAACCCTTTCCTCCCCAAACTTGATTTGGTCACAGTTATATCCTTGCAACAAAGAAGCTGACTAGAAAAAAAAAAAACTTACTTCCTCTGCTTCTATAGTGCCTATGTGGATATCTTCCCACATGGCCATAAGAATCTACAAGATTCATAACGAAACTACAACTGCCAGGAAATAGGGCAAAGGTATTTTTATCCTAAGTAGGATTATCAAATGCCTACACCAAGTGACCTTCAAAAACTAGTTTCTTTGGTGAGTGCAATATCTGGGAACTCAACATCAAGAGGCTTTTCCCCCAAACAAAGTAAACACTACAATAATAAGCATTAAAAAAAATAATATTTTCTAGAGATAAGCACAACTTGACAACTTTACACCTGTAATTTCAGAACTGGGAGACTGAAGCAGAAGGATAGCCATGAGTCTGAAGTCAACCTTGGCTAGACCAGGCAGGGCTAAAGAGTGAGACCCTGTCTTGAAAAGCATTCATCATGATGATAATGATAAATAATATTTCTGTTTAAAATGACTTTTATTTAATCTAACTTATAACAATTCAGATGCACAAAGAGGCTAAATGAGCAGAGCATGAAATTTATAATTTTATAAAAACATTTTATATGAGATATTGCATTTTTATTGAAATGAAATTTGTGCATGTTATTAGTCACTTAGGACATTCACAAGTTGTACAAACAACATCTTTCTCTACCCTCAAGACGTTTCCCCTACCCTAGATACAGCTCACACACATCATTTAAGCACTCAGCCCTAAGTTCCCCCTTTCTTCATCCCTGATGACCAATGATCTGCTTTCTGTCCCTATGGCTTTGCATGTGTGTTTTGTGTAAATGAAGTCTCCACTCACTCTCTCACTTAAGATCATGTTCTCAAAACTTGTCCAATTTGGAATATTTATTGGGTAGATTTAAGAAACCTTATCAGAGGTAGAATAAACATTATTCTTTTTATGTAACTGAGTCATGTTCCACTTCTTGGCTATACCACAATTTGTTTATCCAGTCATTCTGTTGATAGACATTGAGGTTGTCTCTGTCTTCTGCCTATTATGAGAAACACTTCAGCAAACATTCATTTAAAAGTTTTGTATGGCCAGATATTTTCAAACCTCTCTGGTAAATGCTTCAAGGGATAGTTGCTGATAATTCCATGGCTAGATTTTTGAGCAAAACCCAAATTGTCTCTCCTGTGACTGCACTATTTTATATCCCAATTACATGTAAGTTTCTGTTTCCACAATCATTATCTTCTGGGCCGATTATATCCATCACAGTAAACATGAAACCATTTTTTGTTGTTGTTTGTGTCTACTTTCTTTTAATGGCTGAAAGATTGAGCATGTTCTCCTATGACTTTTGTCAACTTGTTTATCTTCTTTAGGGAAATGTCTCCTTTAGAAACTGAGGCCTACTGTCCAACCACCACTCCATCACCTTCACCAGGCCTGCAGCTCCAGGAATATCTAGGTAAGATCCCTTCTTACCCATCTGCATCTCCTGCCCACTGAGTCCCCAGGGACTCCCAAGTCCTCCAAGCTGCATGTTGTCCCTCCAAGATCCATTGTCTGGCCACCA
This sequence comes from Mastomys coucha, assembly GCF_008632895.1. NCBI lineage: Eukaryota > Metazoa > Chordata > Mammalia > Rodentia > Muridae > Mastomys > Mastomys coucha. The sequence continues at coordinate 4,530,621 of NW_022196894.1, forward strand.
CTCTGCCCATCTTTACTAGACCTGCTGCACCAGGAACATCCAGTCCAACGCTACTTCATGAGAAACATCCAGATTAGGCCCACCTTCTCAGATGCATACTACACCAGGAATATCCAAGAACAGCCAGATGGCTAAAGGCCAATGTAAGAACAAAATCAACAAGAGCTAAGGCATTATGGCATCTTGAAAGCACAACTATCCTAAGCCATGGGTATCATAACACAACCAAAGCACAAGAAAACCTTAAATCAAATCTTATAAAGATGACAGAGACTTTTAAAAGGAAATTAATAAATCAGCTAAAGAATGCAAGAAAGTACAATTAAACAAGTAACAAAAATGACTAAAAAATGTTCAAGACCTGAAAATGGAAATAGAAGCAATAAAGAAAGCACAAACTGAGGCAATCCTGGAGATGGAAAACCTAGGGAAGAGAACACCAACAGACACAAACATCACCAAAGAATATAAGAAACGGAAGAGATGACAATACAATAGAAGAAATTGATACATCACTCAAAGAAAATGTTAAATCTAAAAAGATCCTGACAAAAAACATCCAGGAAATCTGGAATACTATGAAAAGACCTAACATAATACTAATAGAAATAGAAGGTAATGAATCTCAGCTTCAAGGACAAGAAAATATTTTTAACAAAATCATAGAAGAAAATTTCCCCAACCTAAATAACAAAGATGCCTAAAAACACACAAGAAGCTTACAGAACACCAATTAGATTGCACCAAAGAAGAAAATTCTCCCACCACACTAAACAACAACACTAAATCTACAGAACAAAGAAAGAATATTAAAAGCTGCAAGGGAAAAGGCCAAGTGGCATACATAGGCATACATATCAAAATTACTTATGAATTTTCAACAGAGATTCTTAAAGCTAGAAGGGCCTGGATAGATGTTTTGCAGCTTCTAAGAGACCATAGATACCAACCCAGACTACTATACCCAGCAAAATTCTCAATCACTGTAGATGGAGAAAAGAAGATATTCCAAGAAAATACCAAAATTAAACAATATCTATCCACAAATCCAGATCTACAGAAAATTCTAAAAAGAAAACTCCAATTCAAGGAGGATAGCATCATCCAAGAAAACACAGGAAACAAAAATAATTCCATACCACCAAAAACAAAAAAGGAAAGCACATGCAAACACACACATACACACTAAAACACTAACACACTAATACAACCAACATCAAAATAACAGAAATTTAAAACCATTAGTAATAATATCTCTCAACATCAATGGACTCAATTCCACAATAAAAACACACAGGCTAAGAGAATGGATTCAAAACAGGATCCATCATTCTGCTTCATGCATGAAACACACCTCAGCAACAAAGACAGGAATCACCTCAGCTTAAAGGTCTGGAAAAAAGGTTTCCAAGCAAATGGACCCAAGAAGCATTCTGGAGTAGCCATTCTAATATCTAATAAAATAGGCTTTCACTGAAAATTAATCAAAAGAGATAGGGAAGGACACTTTATACACATCAAAGGAAAAATCCACCAAGATGACATCTCAATTCTGAACATCTATGCCCCAAATGCAAGGGCAACAACATTCCTAAAAGAAACATTACTAAAGGTTTAATTTCAAGTTCAAATTCACACATTAGTTGAGACTTAAACAGCCCATTCTCACCAAAGAACAGGCCATCCAGACAGAAACTAAACAGAGAAATAATAAAATTAATCAATGTTATGAACCAAATGGACCTAACAGATATCTACAGAATATTTCACCCAAACACAAAAGACTATAACTTCTTCTTAGCACATCATGGAACACTCTCAAAATTTGACCATATAGTCAGTCACAAAGTAAGCCTCAACAGATACAAGAAAATTTAAATAACTTCTTGTATCTTATCAGACCACATGGATTAAAACTGAACAAGAGAAACAAGAGAAAGCCTACAGACTTATGGAAACTGAACAACTTTCTACTCAATGATCATAGAGTCAGGGAAGAAAGCAAGAAAGCAAGAAAGAAAGAAAGAAAGAGAGAAAGAAGAAAAAAAGAATGAATGAAAGAAAGAAAGAAGGAAAGGAAGGAAGGAAAGAAAGGAAGGAAGGAAGGAAGGAAGGGAGGAAGGAAGGAAGGAAGGAAGGAAGGAAGGAAGGAAGGAAGAAAGAAAGGAAGGAAGAAAGAAAGGAAGGAAGGAATAAATTAAAGAATTTCTAGAATTCAATGAAAATGGAGATAAAACATACCCAAACTTATGGGGCACAATGAAAGCAGTACTAAGAGGAAAGTTCATAGCACTAACTACCTTCATAAGGAAATTAGATGGTTCTCACACTAGCAATTTAAAAGCATACCTGAAGCTATAGAACAAAAAGAGGCAAACACATCCAAGAGGAATAGACAGCATGAAATTATCAAACTCAGGGCTGAAATCAATCAGATGGAAACAAAGGGAAGAATATAAAGAATTAACAAAACCAAGATAGACAAAGCCTTAGCAAAGCTAACTAAAAGACAGAGAGACAGTATCCAAATTAACAAAATCATAAATGAAAAGGGAAACATAACAACATACACTGAAGAAATTCAAAGAATCATTAGGTCTTACTTTAAAAACCCTGTATTCTATAAAATTGAAAATTTAATGAAATGGATTATTTTCTGGATATTTTTCACTTACCAAAGTTAAATCAAGATCATGTAAGCAATCTAAATAGTCCTATAACCCATAAGGAAATAGAAGCAGTCATTAAAAGTCTTCCAACCAAAAGAAGCCCAGGGCCAGATGGTTTAGCCAGACTTTCAAAGAAGAGCTAATGCCAATATCTCTCAAACTATTCCACAAAATACAAACAGAAGGAACATTACCAAATTCATTCTATGAGGTCACAGTCACCCTGATACCTAAACCACACAAAGACTCAACAAAGGAAGAGAATTTCATACCAATTTCCCTTATGAACATTGATGAAAAAAATACTCAATAAAATACTGCCAAGCTGTAAAGAAGAACACATCAAAAAAAAAAAGTCATCAGCATAATAAAGTAGGTTTTGTCATAGGGATTCAGTGATGGTTCAATATACAAAAATTCATCAATATAATTCACCATATAAACAAACTGAAAGAAAAAAGTCACATGATCGTTTTATTAGCTGCTGAAAAGCCTTTGACAAAATCTAACATCCATTCATGTTAAAAGCACTGGAGACATCAGAGATACAAGATACATACCTAAACATAATAAAAGCAACATACATCAAGCCAATAGCCAAATCGAATTAAATGGGGAGAAACTTGGAGCAATTCTACTAAAATCACAGACAAGAACAGGCTGCACACTCTCTACATGTCTATTCAACATAGTACTTTAACTTCTAGCTAGAGCAACAAGATAACTAAAAAAGATCAAGGAAATACAAATTGGACAGGAAGAAGTCGAAAGTATTGCTTTTTGCAGATCATACAATAGTATACATAAGTGATCCCAAAAATTCTAGCAGAGAACTTGTATGATAAACATCTTCAGCAAAGTTGCTGGATACAAAAATTAACTAAAAAAATCAGTAGCCCTCCTTTATAAAAACAATAATCAGGCTGAGGAAGGTTAGGGATATAGCACCCTTTACATTAGACACCAATAATATAACTCTAACCAAATAAGTGAAAAAACTCTATGACAAGAACTTCAAGTCTCTGAAAAAAGAAATTGAGGAAGATATCAGAAGATGGAAGGATCTCCCATGCTCGGGGAATAACATAATGACAATGGCTGTCTTACCAAAAGCAATCTACAGATTCAATACAATTCCCATCAAAAGTCCAACGCAATTCTTCAGAGACCTTGAAAGAACAATTCTCAACTTCATATGGAGAAACAAAAACCCTAGATAGCAAAAACAATCCTGTACAATAAAAAAACTTGGAGCTATCACCATCACTGATTTCAAGCTATATTACAGAGCAATAGTAATAAAACCACATGGTATTGATGTATAAACAGACAGGTTGCTCAATAAAATAGAATCAAAGACCCAAAAATAAACCCACAAACTTATGGACACTTGACATTTGACAAAGAAGCCAAACTCATACAATGGGAAAATGAAAGCATCTTCAACAAATGGTGATGGACTAACTGGATGTCTGCATGTAGAATGCAAATTGATCTATATTTACCACACTGCACAAGACTGTGTTCTGAATGGATCCAAGACCTCAAAATAAAAACACACAAACTAAATCTAATATAAGAGAAAGTGAGTAATTAATTTACTTTGAACATATTGGCACAGGAGATAAATCTCTGAACAGAACACCAATAGCTCAGGCACTAAGATCAACAATTAGTAAATAGGAATCTCATGAAACTGAAAAGCTTTTGCAAGGCTAAAGACATCATCAATAGAACAAAACAGCAGCCTACTGAATAAGAAAATATCTTCACCAACCCTATATCCAATAGAGGGCTAATATCTAAAATATATACGGAATTGAAGAAAATAGAAAAACTAAATAACCAAATAATCCAATTTAAAAATGGGGCACAAAGCTAAACAGAGAATTCTCAACAGAGGAATCTCAAATGGATGAGAAGCATTTAAAGAAATGTTTAACATCCTTAGTCATCAGGGAAATGGAAATCAAAGTAACCCTAAAATTCCATCTTACACCCATCAGAATGGCTAAGAGCAAAAACTCAAGAGGACAGCAGATGTTGGCAAGGAAGTGGAGAAAGAGGAACACTCCTGCATTGCATGTGGGAGTGAAAACTTGTCCAACCACTTTGGAAATCAATTTGGAACTTTCTCAGAAAACTGGGAATAATTCTATCCCAAGACCCATCTATACTACTCCTGGGCATATATCTAAATGATGTCCCACTATACCACAAGGACACTTGCTCAACTATGTTCATAGCAGCTTTATTCATAATAACCAGAAACTGAAAACAACCTAAATTTCCCTCAACTGAAAAATGGATAAAGAAAATGTGGTGCATCTACACAGTGGAATACTATTCAGCTATTTAAAACAAAGGTATCATGAAATTTGCAGGCAAATGGATGGAACTAAAAAATACCATCTTGAATGAGGTAACCCAGACAGAGAAAAGCATACATGGTATGTACTCACATATAAGTGGACGTTAGCCCTAAAGTACAGACTAATCATGCTGTAATACCCAGACCCAAAGAAACTACGTAATAAGGAGGGCCCAAGGGAGGATAGTTGAATCTCACATAGAAGGGAAAATAACATAGTCATTGGAGGTGGATGGATGAAGAGAACTGGGTGGTATGGGGGATGAAGAGGGGAATGGGGTGACCAGGTGTGGGGAGGGGCGCAGGGCAGGAGAGGGCTGGGAGTGAGAAGGAGAGGATGAGTAACAGCTATTTTTCACCTCTCTTCCAGAAGTCCATGGGTCCCATAGACTGTAGTGTAGAATGCTATACTGAACCAAGAAATCAGGCATGTGGTTTTTGGTATCAGCAGAAACAAATGCAGTGAGTACAATCCTGCAAGCTCCCATTCCCTCAAAACATACAATCGGTAGTCCAAGACTACTCCAGGTCATCCTTCATACTCTCAAAGCAGCACACACGCTGCCTACAAAGAGCTTCATCGGCCCCTGTGAATGGGAAGGCCAGATGCCTTCTCTAGGGTGGTATTCTCACTTGGGCCAAATCTGAATCCTCAAATTCAACTTGGAGCTGCTGGTGACTTCCAGAAAACCACAGGTAAATCAGTCCTCCCAACTAAGTAAGTGGTTGGCGACTTCTAGGGCTTTCCTGAAGGCCAATTTCTCCCCCTCCCTCTTTCTGTCTCTGTGTGTGAGTGTGCATGTGAGTGTGTATGAGTCTGTCTCCCTGTGTCTCTGTCTCTATCGTCTCTCTTTCTCTCTGTGTGTGTACATGTGAATGTGAGTGTGTGAGAGAGTGTGTGTGTCAATCTAAATCCCTGTCTCTGTCTCTCTGTCTCTCTGTCTCTCTCTGTCTCTCTGTCTCTGTCTCTGTCTCTCTCTCTCTCTGTCTCTCTCTCTCTCTCTCTCTCTCTCTCTCTCTCTGTGTGTGTGTGTGTGTGTGTGTGTGTGTGTGGTGTATAATGGGTAGTTCTCAGCTGCAACCACTTCAAAGACAAACTAGGGCTTAACCAAAGGTGAAACTAACAATGACAGATCAGCTCTGTCTTTGCTGCAGGTATAGACCATGCATATACCATGAGCCTGGGTGCTTCCAATAGTTTTCTGAGGTTCTGTGACCCTTATCCTCCATACTAAATGACTGGAATTTGTTCCTTTAGAATTTATTGAAAATCAGACATGATAGTACTGTGATCCTAGCTAAGCATGAGGTTAAGTAGCAAGTTCCAAGCCTACCTGGGATACAAAAAGAGGACATCCAAGGCTGCCACGGACTGAGGTTTCTTACGGGGATCCCTTGTACCGCAGGACGATGAGTTCTGGCCAGGTGTGCAAGGGATTCGGCTGGTGATAAACAGACACTACACAAGAAGTGTGGGATCTGAATGTATTTCTTAAAAATTGCATGTGACTCTTACAGTCATTGCAAAAGAGGAATGAAAAATCTGGCAGCTCAGTGGTCAGGGTACCTCTGAGGCCATCTAAAACACACTGGGTCTAAAACAGCCACCATGTGCTCTGGACTGGTGCAGCAGGGCTCAGAGCACGCTTAGGCCGCATGGGCCCGGC
>NW_022196894.1:4537337-4549813 GCF_008632895.1 Mastomys coucha
GGTGCACCAGCCAGGAGGATAGATGCTGAATGCAGACTGTTGCTCACTGTCTCACACACACACACACAAACTCTCTGCTCAAGGTCCTGCCCATCCTAGGTAAAATGCCCACTATACTTCTGGGCTAGTAGAGAAGTGTCTCTAATTCCTAGAAGTGGTTCAGCTGCAGTACTTGACTGAGAATGAGAATTTTACTTGACCTTGCTCTGGGATAAGTCTCCCATTCTGTAAACTTCAATGCCCTACCCACAATGCCTGAGGCAATTAGTCTGGGTGGGTAAATTCCAAGCCAGAGTTTGGCTAAGATGTTAGAACATTGGTAAAGGTCAGAGAGCAATGTTCAATTTTGTCTAGCTGTTAATAAATCATATCTTGGTGGGCACCTAGCACCCGAGTACGAGGACATATCTGAGCTACCTCTGAGTTAGAGGTGCCAGGCAACAATACAGGGGCAGGAGACTGACTTCCTTGAAGTTTTCACCTCAAATACTGCTGTCACATAAAATCTGCGTGGCACAAGGCAACTTAATGAGAACCTATATCAAAATAAAAGTGAAAATGACTGGAGAGATGCTCACCAAGAGAGGGATATCCTGGGCAATTTGGTAAGACTCTGTGTCAAAATAGAAGTAAAAAGATAGCTGGGGAAATGGTCACCAAGAGAGGGCCAATTCCATGAGAAGCTGTTGATGAAAAGGAAAAGGGAAGAGATTAATAGTGATCTTTTACATTAAAAACAATATAATGATACAATAAGCCATTTTATCTATACAATAATACTCTGCACAGTTGTCTCCATTTTATGAAGGAGGAACTGCAGTTACAAGAGTTAAAACCCTTCCTGAGGTCACATATCCTAGCAGGGTCAAGTCAAAGGTCTAAGTTCAAAGCCTATCTCATGTCATTCCTGTGTTCTTTGTCACTTGAATTCTCTCCTCCCAGCCCATTCCAGAAGGCTCTCCCTCTAAAACCAGTGGTTCTCAACTTCAAATCCTACAATCCTTTAATACAGTTATGGTGACCCCCACAACCATAAAATTATTTTTGTTACTTCTTCATAACTGTAATTTTGCTACTGATTTTTAGTGATAATGTGAACGAACATCTTATATGCAGGGTATCCAATGTGAATACTATGAAAGGGTCATTCAACCCCCAAAGAGATCATGAACCACATATTGAGAACTGCTACTCTAAACCCCTATGTAAGAATAAAAAACTGTGTAGTTAAAGAAACACAAGTTCATTTTCTCTCTGTCCATGTCACTCTTCTGTATGTATTACCACATCTGTAAAATGGGACAGTTACAAAGATGTTCAAGATAATGGAAGAGGGTGTGAGTTAAAATTTAAGTATTTTATTATGAAGACCTCCCTTTAATGAGGCAGATGAAAGAAGGTACAGTCTCCCTGCAAACTCCCTGTCGCCTTGGCTCTTACAACCTTCCTGTCCTTCTTCCACAATTCTGAGCCTTAAGTGTGGGAGTTGTATTGTAGATACAGCTATTAGGACTGGCTCCAGAAATCACATCTTGATTAGTTGTAATTTTCTGTAATGGTCTCAGTCTGTTGCGAAGGCAAGTTTCCTTGATAAGGGGTGAGTACTACACTTCTAAGAAAAGAGGAAATAGTCTCTTAGGAAGGAACACACCAATTGGTTATCCAATTCCAAATGGTCAGCTCTGAAAGCATATATACAAGTAACAGGCTAAGCAGGTTGTATTTATGATTTAAGAGTATTTATGTACATATGTATATGTACATAACAATAATTAATGAAAAATAAGCCACAGATTTGAAAAAGAGAAGGAGGGGCTTATTAGAGGGTTTGGAGGGAAGAATGGGAAATGGTATAATTACATTATAAGCTCAAAAAATAAATAAAATAATTTTTAAGCGAATGTGTAACTTTAATTCTCAAAGGCATGCATATCCAGTAGTAGGATTTTACATATCTATACAAATCCTTAATTATGCAATGAGAAAGTGTCTAATAATCATATCTCAAGGACAAGAGCCAATAATACACGGTAAGGCTGTCTCATAGGTAACCTTCCATCTCAGGTAAGAAAGTGACTGATGGAGAGTTCTTTAAAGAACTTTTATTATGCAACAGGAGCGTGTGTCATCACTGCACATGAGTAGCTAAGACAATAAGACCACAATTTGCTATGGGGTGAGGCTCCATAGCAAGATCATATTTCAAAGGGATGACAATGGGGGAGGAGAAGGAAGATGGAAAGGAAAAAGAGCTGGTGGGAAGAGGAGGAGAAGGAGGAGGGAGAAAAAGGAAGAGGAAGAGGAAGAATTGAAAGAAGAGGAGAAAAGAAAAGATGAATAAGATAAAGAAGGAGGTGGAGAATGAGGAAGAAGAGGAAGAGAAAGAAGAGAGACCTTATTCTATTTGATATATTGCTTCTCACTCGCTCCTTTCCTACCCCACACTAATTTGATGGACTCTACTGTTTCTCAGTCCAAAGTCCCAATCTTATCATTTACACTCAGAACAAACTAGTGAGGAGGCACACAGGTCCATGAATACCAGCTTCCCTGGTTACTAATTAGTATCAAGCCTTGAGCAAAGCTTAAGTAACCACCAACCCTGAGCATTGAGCTCTGTCTGTGTTCCTGGTCCCAACACACCCACTGCACTTTCACACACTGCCATGGCACAGACTGGGTTTCCCCATCGTGAGTCTACCCACTATATCTTCTACATTCTCCGATCATTTTCCATTCATCTGTCTATAGACTGGGATAAAAAGGATATATAATATTTGCTGTCATGGTCCTGCTGTGTCCTTATGACTCCAAGTGAGAGAAAGCAATGAAATTTCTAGTCTCTGTAATTAGGTTGAGAGAAAATTTTTCACACAGCTCATTTTACTTTTATTAATTCATCATTATTCTAAACAATATGATCTTTTATCTTTTTGCTAGGCTACCTACACAAATCATCTATAATCTTTATGAGTCTTAATCACGTTTTAAACCATTTGCTTTGAGATAATGTTAGCTTTATAGGAATGATACCTTTAGTTGCAGAATGGCATTTAGAATCTGCAGAAGTTACTTTTCTTGTTACTGTCAAAAATGTCTGGCAAAGGCAACTTAAGGAAGGAAAGATTTATCTTTGCTCATGGTTTGAGGTTACAATTTACCTAGAAAGAAAATCATGGTGGCAGGACCATGAGGCAGCTGGCCACACATCACACTCAGGATCAGGAAGCACAGATAGATAAATACTTCCTCCTCACCTCCTTTTTAAGGCTAGGACTTTGTCTGCCCTCCTCAGCTGTCTCTGTCTCTGTCTCTCTGTCTCTGTCTCTCTGTCTCTCTGTCTCTCTGTCTCTCTGTCTCTCTCTCTCTCTCTCTCTCTCTCTCTCTCTCTCTCTCTCTCTCTCTCTCTCTCTCTCTCTCTCTCTCTCTCTCTCTCTCTCTCTCTCTCTCTCTCTCTCTCGCTGTCTCACACACACACACACACATACACACACACAGTAAGGTGCATCTCCTAGGGGATTCCAAATCCAGTCAAGTTGATAATGAAGATGAACCATCACACAATCCAAGGTCTTGGTGTTAATTATACTGTAATATCCATTTTTAAAAGCAGCCTGTGATAGATTTCTCTCTTCTAATAACTCTTCCCTGTTAATTAAAGCACTGATCTTGATCAGGTCTTGTGTTTTTATGTAGTTATGCACATTCATTGTCTCAGTCAATCCTTTGCAAATCCTAAAAAACAGATCTTGGTGTTGGTACTTACTTTATCCCAAATGGCTGGTAGTAGTTAACTTCAACTCATGTAAAAATCTGGATTTCTATAGCTCACTCTGACCTATGTATATCTATGTGTTGCAATATATGCCAAGTATATTTGACATCCAATAAACCACAGTCCTGACATTTCTTGCACACGTGAACTCTCTGAGATTTCTCATTTATAAAATGTAATTAGTGAAACTATTTTTACAAAATGCTGTTAGCATTAAAACCATATCGAGTCCTTATGAGGGCCTGTGTCTACTGTTAGATACTATGAACTTAGTAATTAAGTTTTAGATTCTGACATCAATATTTACAGTTGACATGATGGATATGTCCTACTTATCTTATATCTCTGTGATTCAGTTTCTTCTTCCACAGATGGAGACATTCTACAATTATAGGATGGTAAGTACCCAGTGGGATAATCTCAGTATTAACCACAATGCCTGCTATGTAGGAAGAGCTGGCATAACATTGATCACTGTCTGTCATTTGACAAGTCTTCAATGCCTGGAAGAGTGGCTAGTTTGATATACTTCAATGAATGTTAGTTTTCACAAAGATGGCCCATTGAACATTCTTATCTTAAGGATTAATGTATTCTCTGAGAACATCTCTCCAAATTACCCTCACCTCTATGCACTGTTCCCCACAGCTCCTCATTTTCTCCAGATACCATCTCCATGGCACACCCCATGGAGAAGGTGCTATTGTAATGGATCAGTCTGTTGGGCCACAGGGCATTGATGAACTCTAGCTTCATACATCACAGGGCTATCAGGACTGATGTATTATATGAGTACATCATCTGGACACTGTCATCCTGTGATAGATTCATCAACAGACAGGGCTGTCAGAAAAGGGAAAGAGAAGAGGGCATAAGAGGAAAATGAATTTTCTTAATGGCCAGAAGGTCCTCATGGTGAAATCCAAGGAAATCCCATAGATGGGCTCGATTGTAGCAATAATATTTAATAAATAAATCCCAGAGGCTTATTCCTGCTACCCGACCCAATGGTTTACATTTCTGAATGAAAGGCACACAGCCTGTAACAGTGCAATAGCTGAACCACTTCCTAACCTCCATGTGGTTTATCCACCTCCCACCAATAAGCCCAAATTACCACTTACTAAATTCTGTATTCCACCTGGTTGCCCTGGACCCAATTGGGCAGCCCTCTTGGGCCACGCCACATTTCTCCTGGCTCCTTCACATGGAGGCTATCTTCTCTGTCCTGCACTCCTCTCAGGCAAGGTGTCTCCTCTCCCCACACTCTCCTGGCATGGTAGATCTCCCTCTCCCTCCTTCCTATCTCAGTCCCACCTCTGTGTGTTCTCCCCAGGTATTAGATGCTGGCATCTTTTATTTATCAACCAGAACCAACTGAGGAAAGGTTCCCTGAAGCTACATGCATGCAAACATTCTTGTGTAAACAGTTTTTGGGGGGATGTAATTAGTGTTCATAAGTGTACAAGCACCTACACCTGGCGGCAGGGAAATATGGCAGAGAACTACAGTGAATGGAGCTCTAGAGCCTGGGGTTTAGTCACAACTCATACCATGAGACATATTGAACCCTTCTGATGCATTTTCTTGACCTACAAGCTGGATACAAGCCCTAGATCCCATGTATCAAAGTGTTCCACAGAGCACCTTCCTGTGAGACACTATGGAAACACTGAGTGTGGCATCTTTATACCAATCTGTTCACTCTGGGCCCTTGTACAAATGGGAACACACTGGTGTTAGTGTGATTTCCCCAACTGACAGAGAGAGCTTTCTTCAAACTTGCTTATTTTTATACAGCACCTATTTAACTCAGTGGTGGATGTGGTTAGTGGATTTGATGATCTTCAGGGTTCTTTTTCATTTCCATAAACATGTGAATAAGAGCACGAGCGTTGGGACCAGCATGCTTGGGTGGGCTTGGTAAATTTAAGCAGGGAGTTATGTTTTTCTATAAACCACATTTCTGTATATAATGCAAGGGGGGAATCTCCAACCCAGCCAAGTTGGGATTGCCTTGTCTAAGTGTAACTTTTATTTTCTAAATTGATTGACAGCTGTTTTTATTGGTAACAAGAGCCAATGCTTGATGAGCTGCTATGCTTTTTGCACCAATGATCTTATTAGATCCCCAAAAATCATTCCTGCAAGGTAAACTTACTCTCAACATGTAAAATGACCTAAACTCAGAGAGACCAAGTGTTGCAGGATATTTGATCACTCTGTGAACCCTGCTATAGGCTTAGATTTCTTTCAAAACCTAATTTAATAAGGGTTTTTACATGCTTTAACCTCTTTTCTAACACACCACCCACCAGAGGTAGTGGAAAGGAAAGGTTAATTAGGGCAAAGGAGGATGTGGACCTGTTTGGAAATAGTTCTTTGGTGCAATTCTACTCTTTGTTGTCAGAATATCAGCAATTCAGTTCACATGAATCACAGCAGTAGCTTGATCCACTGGCAAACACTATTCATGAATCAGCAATGGTAGTTCTATCCAGAAAAAAACTGAGAGGTTCTGCCAGCCTGAGTCCACAGAAGCAGCAAGAAACTGTTGGAATATCATGGGAAATTCTTTGCTGTGTTTCTCTCTATGAAGTCATGACAAATGATCTTCAGCAAAAAGGCAATGGGAACCAATGCCACCGTATTGTCTACTGTCTGTTGGGTTATACCCACACCCTTTCCAAACACCACATGTTCTCTCAAGCATCTGCTCTAGCAAAATATCACACGCCCCTTTTCCAGGAGCTTCCAGAACAACACCACATGTCTGTTCTCAGAAAAAGATCTTCCCACGTTTCTGCCTCAGGAAAACATCCTCTCAGAAGACAGTTTCCAGAAAAACATCACATGACACAACTGAGTGTCCAAAGAAATCAGAAATTTACACGTCACCCTGAGACTATTGTTTACTGGGAAAACCTGTTTCTGGTTATGGTATGGTTCAACTCTAGCACTAACTTTTTATCCAAGAGCTCTCTTTATTTTCAGCAGGATTAAATAAAGTCAACCATAGGTTAAAAGGTGAAGCAAGCAGCCAGTTGACAGCAAGTGAACAGAGGAAAAACCAGAGAGTAAGAGGGAGTCCAGAGGATGGATAGATAGGTGTACAGGAAGTAGAAGGGAGATTGAGTAAGAGGGAGTCCAGAGGATGGATAGATAGGTGTACAGGAAGTAGAAGGGAGATTTAGTTGGAAGGGTTTTTGAGACATGAAAAGCAAGAACTTACTTTACCTATCAGGACTTTGTCGACCGAGGAAGAAGGTCATCTGGGTGATTTCTCTGCCTCTCTGAGTTAACAAGCTTTCACCCCAGCATCTGGTTCCCAAGTCCTCATTAGTAAAATGGAACAACTGTCATTTTTATTTAAAAAAATAAAACAACCAAATGTCTTATAAAAGCATAGGTGCATGACATACCTCATACTTCTGAGCTACCAAGACTATTATTCAATGCTCTCTTTTTAAAGTGGAGAAATTCTTGAAAATTGATTTTTCTTGAAAGTTTTGCTCTAAAAATACAAGAGAATACAGGGATCTGTCTGTAACCACATTCCAGTGATATTATTACAATGTCTTCAAATGTCAACTTCAGCAAGTTTTCCATAGTTTTCATATCTAGCATTGAATACTAATGACTTTGAAGGCAGCATATACTACAGTATTTGGGGAAATTCTATTCTATTTTTCAAGCCTCTCATATCATTTCAGACTTCTGCATCCAACCAATTGCTCTTACATGGAACAAGATATTGCTTCCCAACCTTTAATGATAGTCAGAAAAACATGCCCTCCAGGTTGTGGTTACATGTCCATAAAGGATAGGAGAGGCAGAATACTGTGACCTGTAGAAATATCAAGGAACGTGGAGTTGTAATACCTAGTTAATTGACTCTCATTAACCCACTCTGTAGTTGAGGGGAAAACATGTTGTATTTCTTAGAGTCTCAAGGTCATTTCTACTTCCAGAAATCTAAAGTACAAATTTCTATGGTGGATAACACCGTGTTCTCCTCCTCTTCTGCTTTCTGTGACTTACAGAACATCCAGTTTTGGAATCACCACACTTGCAAAGCTCCAGACTGAAACAAAGAATATGGAAACATTCCTGAAGTAGCCTACCTTTCCGCAGCCACAGGCACACACAAAGTGAAAGTGCTAACATAACAGATTTGGATACTCACCCTGGTAATGGCGAGATTTAATTTCAGCAGAGAGCTTCCACATCACATAATGGTAGATCATTGAACTGCATTTTACTTCCCCTAGCAAATAAAGTACACAGGAAAAGATTGAAAAGAACATACATTGTTTTATTGTCTTGTGAAATTGCTGGGTTTCAAGCCAATAGAATGCCTTAATGCTCACATTCTCGAGGGTGATACAAAGTGCAGAGTGTCTCTGTTTGTGAAGCTAAATTTAATAAACTGAGTAATCCCTTGGCAAGACCTAGGGTTTTTCTAATATCCTGATGGTATCAAGGGAGAGGGCCTTGATATGTGAGAAATGGCATAAGACCTTACAAGTGGGACTTACTAGAAATAATTGCCCTTTAATTGAGGCATCTGGGTCTCACCTGTTGTGGGGCAGAACTGGACATAACTTTGTGTGTGTACTGTCCACAAACTATTGGGTGCTGTCCACAGTTTGGTGCTGAACCAGATATCTTCTAATGCAGGGCTGTCCAGTACAGTCTTAGCACATAAGGACCATTGTCTATTTGCACACATAAAGGCATGTTGGTTTTATATCCTACAAGGAATTTAGAATACACAATGTTAGTATTACTGCTATAATATCTTATACCAGAGCTGCACAATCTTATCACCCTCATTTCTATTACTTTGAATCATCAATAATAACAGGTTTTTTGAAAGATGTATTTGTATATGTTATTTCTGTAGTGACACCTCTATTTAAAAAAAAAAAAAAACATTGCATGTGCTAGGTAAATTTTCTTAGAAAAAGAGCCTGGATGGAAAGATTCATGTAAGAGTGATTTATTAAGAGTACCCTCAAGATAAGCATATAAGGCATGAAGGAATAGCTCAGTTGATAGAGCACTTGCCAAGCCATATACAAAGCCCTTAGTATGGTCCCAGCACCACCTAAACCTAGCATGGTGACACATGTCTGCTATTCCAGAACTCAAGAAGAAGAATCAAGAGGATCAGAAGTTCAAAGTCATATTTGTTTTCATAAAAAACTCAAATCCAGCTTGGGCTCCATAAGGCCTCATCTTCTAAAACAAAAAGAAAGGAGAGTAAGAAAAGCATGTGTGGTTAGTGACCAAAAACCTAGATAGGAGCACAAGTTCCTCATGTATAAGGCCTTGAGTACAAAACCTAGTGTCAGAACAAATAAACAAACAAACAAACAAACAAGAATGAGAAGCCCACCTGCTGGTGGAGGGCCACCACTACAACGAGCGAGTATGTGACCAAGAGATGGGAGAGAAAGAGAAACAGAGCAGGAAGCGAGGCAGAACTGGAGACATGAGAGCAGTGAGAATCAGCCTGATGTGCGCAGCCTGAGACCATGGTGATAACCAGGCCCATGCTGCTGTCATGGGCCAGGTCTGGGTCCATGGCTCTACAGCAGCAGAGGTCTGTGTCAATGTCTAAGGTCCAAGTTACATCAAAAGCCATAAGGATGTATGTGGTCTGGGCTGCTACCTGAGGCCATGTTGATATCTGAGGGCATAGCTGAGCTTTCCTGCCACCTTCCCAGCTGCTATTTGTGCAAGAGCTGGTGGACTCACCAACTCAGCTCCCACCTAGGCCCAGATCCAGGAATTTGAGCTGTCATACCCTAACATCTACCCCAGCTGGGAGCTCCTGGTGCACATAAAGGAACTAGTCCTGCAGATGTAAAGCTACATGATCTCCATGACTCAGGGCAACAATAGGATATCCTAGAGGAGTCTTGATAAGGGTCCACTATTGTAGCAGACGCCAGAAACCTCAAACCAGACCAATGACTCGTTGCAATAAATATTTGCAAATAAGGGTGTTTAGGACAAAAGAGTATACTGTGTGACATACTGTGGCACACTGCAGCTTCCACAGGAAGATTCATTTTCCTTTTGCAAGGGAGGTTACAAGGGTTGGGGTAGATGTGGAAAAACAGGGAAATGAATAGAATTGGGTTGCATGATGTGAAATTCACAAAGATCAATTTAAAAGTTATGAAAAACAGAAACTATGGAAGAAATTTAAATCACAAATTATATCATACAGTAGTTATTCTATGAGGCCCAAGATAAACCTTTTGGTGTCCCTGTTTATGTTTCTCTTTGACTGTCAATGTCTGATAGAAAGAAAGGGGGTGAGCTCCAGCTGAAGACTTCTACTAGACACATGGAAGTTTTTAAATAGGTGTGAAGGGCATTGTGAGTAGCCAGCACTCAGAGGATCTGGGAAATAGGTACACCCATGTGGGAAGGTAATATGAACAAAACTTGAACAATATCTACCACATATAGGAAGTTAAGCAGATCCACTGTCTGCTGTCTTGTTCCATTCGATACTATTAAAAGGAAGAGCGATCTTTCATTTCTTTTTTTTTTTTTTTTTTTTTTTTTTTTTTTTTTTTGGCTAGGGCTTCCACAGAATGAGCTTGGATCAGCAAGTCTGACTCGCTTTTGCTCCATGCAACCTCAGGTGAGGCCACCCAAACTACAGGATCTACGTTGAAGATGTCTTACTCATATTATTGGCCATCTAGTGCCCAATATCAGTGAGATTTTTACAAGAGCTGAGGTCTGGAGTCCCTGCCCTTATGGGTCTCTCTGTGTAGTCCAAGTTTCTTTTTTTTTTTTTAAAGATTTATTTATTATTATTATTATTATTATAAATGAGTACACTGTAGCTGTCTTCAGATACACCAGAAGAGGGCATCAGATTTCATTACGGGTGGTTGTGAGCCACCATGTGGTTGCTGGGATTTGAACTCACGACCTTTGGAAGAGCAGTCGGTGCTCTTACCCGCTGAGCCATCTCACCAGCCCTAGTCCGAGTTTCTTTAATGCATTTTGCCTTGGTTCCAAAGCACAGAGCCCTCGCCATTCATGACCTTGGAACTTTAATAACACTCCTTGGGCTACTATCCACTCATCATGAAAATCATGTAGGGATCAAGTCAAGAGACTGCCTCTCAACAGAGAAAGACAGCAATCCTTGAAGAGCTAATGGATTAGAAAGTGTTCCTGTAGCCCTTTGAGGTAAACAGCCTTTGGGAATCTCTCCACTAGCTTTCTGTGATCTTGTCTTAGTGGCTTGTGTTTGTGACACTCACATTTGAATGTAAAACTTCCCCCTTAGGCTCATGTTTTGAGTACTTGTCCCTCCAACTGGTGGCACTATTTGAGGATACTATGGAGATTTTTGAAGATGGTGACTGTCTAGTAGAAGCAGATGGTTAAGGATAGGCCTTTAGAGGTTCTAGCCCACTCTCTCTTTCCTGTACCTCACACGACTATCACTACAAGTGGAGCATGTCCACCCTATAGTCCCTGCTCTTATGCGCTAAGATACTCTGAAACTGTGAGTCAAAATAAACCTTAATGTCCATAACTCATTTCTACCAAGTATTTTGCCACATCAGTGAAAAGTTAATATACTCTCTTGGAGGAACTACAAAGAAACCCGAAAGAGGCCAGGGGGTAGTTCCCTATAGTCTATGCCTGAGAGAGAATAGGAATCCTTGCTACAAGTAGAATCCAACTCAGATAAGTGGTCTCTAGTCCTGAGCTTCCCTCCTGCCCTGCTTCACTTCCTCCTCTCCTCTGTTAGTTTCTCTGAGGGAATCTCCTTCTCCTTTCACATGTTAATCATCTCATAATCAGCTCCTGGGAGCTTCGCCTAAGATAACTGCTCTCTTGGGAAGATGATGCTTGTCCTCATGGCAGATTATCTAACATTCATACAATATCATCTTGCAATCTCCTGTATTATATTGCCTCACAAAGTTTGAAGCCATCGTTATCTTCCTGTTATGTCTTCCCAACACTAGATTATGCTACATCTAATTTATGTCCACTTTTCTCAGTTCCTAAAAAGCATGCAGGAAGAATGGACACTGCAGAGCCCTGACCACAAGTTGGGCCTCTTCACACTGGTTCCCATATCTTGTAGAAGTTAGGTCCTGGATCTTTCTGCCAGCCCTGTGCTCCAAAAAGTATAACTCAGACTCAAATATATTTACAAATACCTTGACCATAGAGCTAGGCTCTTGTTTGACTAGAATCATAGCTTAACATAACATTTATTTTAATCTACATTCTGCCAGGAGGCTGGTTACATGTGTTTAGGTGTCTGTCTCGTCACACCTTCCCAGGTGAATCTCTTTCTTGGCTCTATCCCAGAATTCTCCCACCTCCTATTTTCTGCTTAAGCCATAAGCTATCAAATTTATAGTTGACAGGTGCCACATCCATACAGACATAAGATAGTCTCTCTACAACATCTAATGTGAAAACATTTCTTAAAGGGATTATTTTTTATTAGATATTTTCTTTATTTACATGTAATTTCTCCTTTCCCAGTGTCCCCTCCAAAAAACAAACAAACAAACAAACAAAAACAACAAGAACAAACCCCTGTTACCTCCCCCGTCCCCGTGCCTTCCACACCACTCTCTCCCACTTATTGGCCCTGGCATTCCCCTACACTGGGGCACAGAACCTTCACAGGGCCGAG
>NW_022196894.1:4550616-4559980 GCF_008632895.1 Mastomys coucha
CAGTTTGCAATCCCACCAGCAATGAAGTAATGTTCCTCTTTCTTCACAACCTCTCCAGCATCTGCTGTACCTTGAGTCTTTTATCCTAGCCAATCTGACTGGTGTGAGGTGGAATCTCAGAGTTGTTTTGATTTGCACTTAAAGGGATTATTATATCATCCCTTTCATATGGATGAGCATGATGTCTTGAGACATGGAAACTGTTTCACACAATTTGAGGAGCTATAAACATTATATTCCAAAGAGAGTTTACCTGCAAGTCCAGGCTGAGTAGCACATCACCCCTGAAGCCATAAGGCGTATTTATTCTCTTCAAAGGGCAAAGAAACTCACCAGAATAAAGAGACCAAGCTCTTCTGCTATACTCTCCTGCTGCTGTGATGTTCCGTCCATGCAAATGAGGCCAAGAGTCCATGGATACTGAGTCAAAATCAGTCCTCCAGTTGAACCTGGGATGTAGGTCAGTTTGTGGGGTATTTAGCTAGCATGAACAAAGCTCTGGATTCAATCCCCTGCATTTTAGTTGGACCAAGCATCATGGTGTGCACCTGTAATCTTAGCTCTCGGATGTGCAGACAAGAGAAGCAGAAGTCCAGGGGCATGTTGATCAACATCAAGGACAGCCTGGCCTACATATGACCTACTGTCAAAAATCAAACAAACAAATAAATAAAACCTTCTTCTTTTGAATGAAAAAAAATGAATCCTCCATAATCTCACTCTGCAGTGAAATTGTAGAATGTTTCAGGGAGTGCATGAATTTGGCTACCTGATTGGTCCCAATGTTCTCAGCTTCTTTGTTCTGCCAAGAAGGTTTCTAAGTTGAGATTTGTGAATTATTATTTTAAAATATTTACTTTATTTTTTAAGTGTGTGTGTGTGTGTGTGTGTGTGTGTGTGTGTGTGTGTGTGTACACAGGAGTGAGTGTAGGGAGCAAGGCGGCCAGAGGAGGGCATCAGTTCCCTGGAGATGGAGTTACAGACATGAGCCTATTAATGTGGCTGCTGTGAACTGAACTTGGACCCTCTACAAGAACAATAAATACTCTCAAGTGGTGAGCCATCCCTTCAGCTCCTTATATAAAGTAAAAGAGAATTATATTATCTTTTTAACAGCAAGGGTTTTTTTGTTTTGTTTTGTTGTTAGATGGTAAAAAACAAACAAACAAACAAACAAACAAAAAACCTTAATTTCTTAATGATAGCAAGACTAAGTCTTGAGTCCGTTAGCATAGCTTGCCTTTTTCAGTAGAAGTGCTTGAAGAGGGTTTTCATGCATTTAGTGACCTAAAAGAAGGTTGATTCTTGGTGCAGGCTGAGTGAAAAGCTCCTGGAAAGGGGGACAAGACCCTAGTAAGCTACAGAAAATAATGAATTTTCCGAGAAGGGAAGCTGCGTTTTTCTTTTCGGATTTTTCGACTGGCTAGCCTGCTCTCTGCTTGCCCTTCTTGGACCCCTCTGTGACAATGATGGAGGCTGACATGACAGAGTGAGACACCTCCACTCACTGTCAGCTCCCCAATGCAAAAAATTAAAGTCTCAGATCCAGAAATTGCTGTTTTCAGAATTGACATGGCTGGAACATTGAGCCTTTGACAGGAAAAAAGAACCTCAAATAAATCTCACAGGGAAACTGACAGGACTTTTCAAGTTCTCATGAGCTTGGATATCAGGCCCAGATGGACATGGATTTGAATCCCAACTCCTGAAATCTACCATCAGCAACATTTAAACTCGGGGTACCTTGGTTTCTTTGTCTATAGGACAGGGGTTTGTTTGAACTAGTATAGATATGAACAAAAAACTAAACATTATGGCCAGCAAGATAGCTTACCAAGTAAACATACCTGGGACCAAGCCTAGTGACCTGAATGTGCACACAAGATTCACATAATAGAAGAAGAGACTTATCTTCTGAAAGTTGCCCTCTGATTTTCACATGCATGCTTTCATGTTTATATATATGCACACACATGTACACAAAAATGCAACACATGCACACACACATACACAACCTCACATACCACAAAATAAAAAAATAAATAAATAAAAAGTTTAATCAGCAATGATTGCATTAAGTTTTTGGAACATATTGTGCTATAAACTTACATGATGTGATCATCATTATACTTGTAAGACCAATGTCACTCCATTCTCAGTACACTTGTGCTTAATGAAAAATCCAAATTAATTTTAACCTCTCTAAATTTTTGTTTGAGAATAATTATTCTTATTGCCAACTTTTCTCATTACTAGACCCTTCCTCCAATGCATTCACACAGGATTATATACACACATACACACGATAGAGAGAGAAGGGGGTGATTATTGCCAGAAATCACAGCAAACCACCATACAGATGTCACACAAGCCCATGAGTTGTGAGGCTCAAGTTGAAATCACCAGAAGACAGTTGCCTGTTTAGACTGATAGCAGCACTTCACATTACCAAATACTGTGTCCTGTATCTCATCTGATCCTCTCAACCATCCTCAATGGGGGGCATAATCAGCAGGCAAGGAGACTTGCCCAAGGTCACATGGTTGCTAAGCAGAATACTTAAGTCTCTTGACTCATTTGCCTCTGTGTCTGGTCTCTGACTCACCTTACGTTTCTGCCTCCCAGCATTGTTTGAGCATGTAATAGCAGACAATTCTCCCATAGCTGGTTGATTCTAGGGCAGATAAGTAATAACCCAGCAGGTCTCACCAGGCTTTGCTGAGTTTAAGGTGTTGAAGCAGAAAGAGTTTGAAGGAGAGAGGCAACTGCTCTCCCTGCCACTCCAGGAGCCTGACACATTCCTGTGCTCACAGATGTCCCCATTAATGTCCTTTCCCCCAGAAGATTCAAGCAGGGGGTCTGGGTGAATCCATCATGGCCCTGAACATAATGTTGATGAATGGTCTCATTAACCTGGCAGCCTGTACCATGTCAACAACAACCCCCGTCCCTTGTGGGAAGCCCAGCTCAGCAATCTCATTCTCCTCCCATTCTGTGGTGTGTGTGCCACATACACACACACACACACACACACACACACACACACACACACACACATGCTAAGGCCTCTAGCTACCCAGCATACAATCCATTTTACACACCATACCCCACATAATTTTTCTTTTCTCCCACAAACATGGAACTAGCTAATATCAGTGTCACTCAGACAGACAGAGACAGTGAGTCTCCCAAGAATTGGATAATTTACCCAAGTTCCAAGGGACTTCAAAACAATTGTGGCTGGCCCCCAAAGCCCTGGTCCTATCTCCAACTGTACTTGCTTTCATAGACTTTTTAACAGTCAGCAAAGCCCTTTTCATACATTTTTTTCATTCCATCATCCGACCAACTCTATGGGGTAACCTTTATAAGAAACTTGACAGATGGGTTTTAAATGTGTATGTAAGAATAAAACTCAAACAACAGCAATTTTGGAAGAAAAAGATTGGAGAGCAGGGGAAAGAGCAGAGAGGCTAACTCAGCCAACCAGATATTAGGGTGTCCTGAAAACCATTGTTATCTACACAACGTGATGAAATGTCAAGTAGGGGCAGTGGGACAGACGATGAATAGCATGAAATGGGAGGGGCTTCAGGGAGGGACAGGGGAGACAGAGGAGAGATAGATAAAAAAATAGAATCACAAATATGAGGCGTCTATGATGGATTATTTTAAAATATACTGGGGATATTTCTAATTTCTTACATGTTTATGTAAAAATAAGATTCTATCTCTCCCTTACACTATACACAAAATTAACTTTCAAACACAATAAAGGTTAAATTTTCAGTATTTAAAAAAACTGTTCAGTTAAAAGAGAAAATCTGAGTAGCACTGGGACCTCAGTTTATAGTACAGAATGATTATGCAGAAGCTCAGAATCACAAACATGAGGAAGCTTAAGGAATTTGTTTCTATTTGAAAAGCAATGTTTTTTTTTTTCAGGAAAGAGCATGACAAACAAGAACAGTAGAAGACCCACACTGTCAATGTTTAAGACTAGAATATACACAATGAGAAACTTCAACTTCTAGCATCTTGTGTACTAAAAAGTAATTACATGTACATTGAAACATCTATGTGGATTAAACATGAGGAAACATACCCCTCTGTATATCATTGTTAGTTTGTAAAGACCCAGCGTCCTCCAAATTGGCATTGTAGTTATAATTAGTCTGTAATGCCTATGATCCAGCACACTACATGCTTTTTTGTTTTGGTTTGTGTTTTTTGGTTTGTTTGTTTGTTTGTTTTTTGAGACAGGGTTTCTCTGTGTTTCTGGCTGTCCTGGAACTCACTCTGTAAACCAGGCTGTCCTCGAACTCAGAAATCCACCTGCCTCTGCTTCCCAAGTGCTGGGATTAAAGGTGTGCGCCACCACCACTGTCCAGCATCAAATGCTTTTATAAGTGAATTAGTCAGCTCCTTGTTACTATAACAAAACATGTGGGGTGATTAATTTATAAAGAATAAGGGTTTGTAGGGGACATGGAACTGGACTTTCAAACGGTTCTATTGCTTTGGGCCTTTGAAAAAGGAGCACAGGACAGAGAAAACCAATTGCTCCATGAAGCAAGAAGTAGGAAGGAAGAGGCAGATCTGATGATCTTTTTCAAGATTGCTTTTGGATCTGTGGAGAATAAATGTACTAGAGGAAATCTGTTCATCTTATAATGGCGGGAAAGCAAGAGGGATAGACAGTGGTCCCTACAAGGAACTGCCGCAATGACTTAACTGCATCCCAAAAGGCTGCTCTTCTTATACCTTTAATGCCCTCCCAGTAGTACCATCAATTAAGGACCAAGCTTTCAATGCCTAGATCTTTAGGAGACACTAAACATTCAAATCATATCATAGGAAAAGATAATAAATAAGATGGTGGATTCAGAGTAGACAAAAAGGATAAAAATAATTAAATATCAGAGACTCAAGGATTTAAATAAAGAAGTAAGATCCAAGGCAGAAAACAAGTATCAGAAGGCTGTGAGAGTCAGACCCAAAGCTTGGAGACCCATCCCTCAGGCTGGACAAACAAAGAGTTCAGTGACTATAGGACTGGACTCAGCATAGCTTTTGAAACAAACTAAAATAAACTAAAAGAGAGTAAAGAAGAGTCACCAACTCCATTCAACTTTCTCCTTCATCAGTCCATGTCCATTTTTACCCCAAAGCTAAGCTACACAACAGTTGTCTTATAAGACTGAAACACTCCTGTTACTTTGGCTATTCTCCTAATCAAAATTCCAGATTTTCACTAATCACAGGAAATTATAGGTCCTACTCCCAGGAAGTGTAGCTGCTGTAAAATACATTGGCCACAAACACAGGCACAGTGCTTGGCATGGAGAAAATATTTACCAAATAAGAGTAGAGTGATAACAATCTCAATTTCTCTTCTTGTGATTATCACAGCTCAGCTGATTGATGTCCCTGGAATTCTCCCTCAATGGCATTGTAGGAATCTTCAGTCTGGACCCCAGGCTTTCCCTCCAGTTGTTCTGTATGTTTTTAAGGACTTTTTAAAAGTTCATATGAGGATTAATGCAGTGAATGGCAGATGAAATTTTCTCGCTTTTGGTGTATTTCTTTCCATGGTCCTCTAGAAAATCCTGTGACATTGTGGGGATCAGCAGGGTATCATAACTATAATGCAAGTGACATTATAATGATGCCAGGTCTTTTGTGGGTATGGAAACTTCACTAGTGCATATGTGTGAGAGCTTGCTTTGATGCCTTGATTTCTGATACAACGAGACCACACTAACTTCAATTTTGAGTATGTTTAACCACAAAGAGGCATTCTGGCCATCTGGAATTACAGTTGCCACACCCAGCTAATGAATTCCAGTCACTCCATTTTCCAGGCTTACAATAAAGCATCTACAGAGTTCATGAGGATTTATCTGTAGTCAATGCCGTTTAGTATAAGATTCAAATGTTGGTCTTCCAGATTCTTGATATGCTGTTCCTGACCATGTTTCCTGTGAACAATGACAAGCAGGCATCTGAGAACACATCACAGCATCAGCAGGTGTTTGTGAGGCCAATATTTGAAGGCAGGTGTCACAGGTCCTCCAACTGTCCAATCTCATATCAACCAGTTGATGTCTTTGAAGGTTTCTGCCTTTAGTGCCCCCTATGTGCTCTGAAAATAAAAATCGATCAATAAGAGAGCTAAGCCTGACAAGGCTGGCAATACTTGACCTGTTCTCTGTCATTCTTAAAGAGGCAAAATGGCAGAGTAATGACAAGATTTCTAAAGGATCAAACTGCCAAGAAACTCACACATGCATGAAAGGGGATATTAACTCTGTGGTGAAAGGAGCTGGGATAGGGAGAGATGGCTTCCCACATCTAGCAACCAAAATCAGCAAGTGTGTGCATATCCCTATGACCCTCTGTTCCCTCTCTATAGTGTCTTCATAAAAAGCCCATCAGGACATATGGCTCCAGGTAACTGAATGTTGCCAATTACTGTTTGGTCAAGAAGACCTTTCTCTGTCCCCTAGGGTGAGCCTCAGTATTCTTGTCCATACAATGGCAATATCAACCACTAACAAGAAGACTATAGGCAGTCATTTAGCACAAACCCTAAGACATAACCAGCCTTCAATAAAGAGAGGCAGGATCATAGAGTGACACAGAAGCTGGGAAGAGGCCACCCTTATCACCACTGTGAGTCAAAGCAAGCAGATTGATCGCTGAAATCCCAAAGGCTCAGGAGGATGAGCACAGCAATGGCCACAGCTTTGCCTGTTTCTAGAGGGAAAATGAGAAAGACCAGTCACCTCCATCGAAAGGTTAGTAAGGATTAGCACATAGGACTGCGATCAGTTAGCCTCTCTCCCAACAGCAGCTCCCAAATCCTGAGCCCGCGTCAGTCACATCCACTTGGCATATCAACCATAATCCCCTGCCAGGATGACCTTCATGTTGAAATTATCTTGACTCCTCTCTATATAAAAAGAGCTCAAAACTATGTCCATTTAGCAAAGTAATAGTATTTTGTCATTGCTTAAACTCTACAGCATTATAAATGTTTATCCTCTATACTCTATACTATACTATACTATACTATACTATACTATAGATAGATATAGATACACATACTATATGGATATATATGTGTTTACACTATATATATATATATATATATATATATATATATATATTTGTCAATCACTTTCTAATCAAGGAGACATTACACACTCCCCTACTCTGAACCTCAGTACTCTTGTCCATGTAGTGGAAATATCAACCATTAACAAGAAGTCATTTAGCACAAACCATAAGACATAATCAGCATATAAAGAGAAGAGGAGTCTTTTTGCAGTGGACATAGGCTCGTGGAAAACTAGTCAAAGTACAGAGAATGACTCTGTGGAGTGCTCAGTCCTAATTGGGATATTTCTTCCATACTTCCTCCCCACAAAGCTCAGAGGACATTGTAGAAGAAGAGGCAGAAAGATCATAAGAGCCAGGGTTGGGGTAGGGAGGCTGATGCAAAACAGTGTCTTCTGGACACAACAGGGCTGCTGCACTCAGGAAACCACAGAGCTGCTGTGGTTCCCAGAACAAGACCTGTACAAGATCAAGCCAGTCAGATTTCTGGCATTACTGGGTGTTGTAGTTAGGGTTTTACTGCTATGAACAGATCCCATGACCAATGTAAGTTTTATAAAGGACAACATTTGACTGGGGCTGGCTTACAGTTTCAGAGGTTCAGACCATTATCATCAAGGTGGGAACATGGCAGCATCCAGGCAAGCATGGTGCAGGCAGAACTGAGAGTTTTATATCTTAATCTGAGGGCTGCTAGCAGAATACTGGCCCCCCAAACAGCTAGGACAAAGGTATTAAAGTCCACACCCACAAGGCCACACCTACTCCAACAATGACACAGCTCCCAATAGTGGCACTCCCTGGGTAAATCATATGCAAACCTTCACATTATGGGAGGAGCTGACTAGATGAGCTAATTGATGACCTACTGATAGTTAAAGCCTACTGGGTCAGGGGTAGGAATCTGTTTTCTTCAGGGGTATATCCCCTAGCAGGTCACCCATGCTCCAGTGGACGGCTCTACACCCAAGTGCATAGGCAGTACCAACTAGACTCATTAAGTTAAGAGAGGAAGAGAAAGGAGATGAGGGAATGTGAGGAGTTGGAGTCAGGGAGTCAGGAATGGAAATGATCAAAATATATTATATGCATGTCAGAAGTTCTCAAATGTGGGGCAAATGAGCTGTGCACCTGGGGAAACAGACCTAGAGCAAGAGTGAGGCCGAGACATGTCCAAACCCCAAAAACCTCATCTTGAGACTGGCAGGAGTAAAGATTGTTCCCTGCCTACTCTGGGCCTCTATCCACAGTGCATGTATCCTTGCAACCTCCACCTCTGATGTACCCTTGTAACACCTGCTTCCTTTGTGGTAGTCACAGAGCCTGATAACCAAATTACAGGAGCTCATGGAATTCTTCTTCATGCAAATGAAGCATTCCCAGTACCTCAGTACCAATCATGTACTTCCCAGTACCTCAGTACCAATCATCTGTACCCACTCCCCAAGATTTATATAGCCCTTTTACCCACGAATAAAGAGAGCTGTGACTCTGAAAACCATCTTGGAGAAGGCTTCTTTCTCTCCCACAATAAAGCTAACCGAGTATGTGCCAACTCACCCCATGTGGACAAGCTTCCTTTCTTTCATTCAGGCCTGGTGTACAGCAGTGTCTGAAACCCTGAAGGCAGAAGCAGAACCACACTCAAAGAGTAAACTAAAAATGTATTTGAAGAAAGGGTGAGTTATGAGTTTATGAAGATCATAATTTATAACTGCAACCTGAGACTCCATTCAAACTCCTCCCTGGGAAGCCTTTGTGTTTACCCTACAGAAACCCATTGCAGAGAGAATGGCTGGCACAGGAAATTTAGTCTTCACAAAACCAGGCCTGGTACAAGATATGACATTTTCTTGAAAACCTGGTTAAAATGCTGGCATCACTTCAGCCTGACAGGAGGTAACTTTGACCTAATTGTTATAATGCCCTGGAAGCTAATGTAATGGTTGCCCACTTTTCCTATTCATTTAATTGTCAACTCTAAGAGGAAAATATTCTTCCTGTTTATATGTGTTGAAGTATATTATACAAAACATTCATTGTACAAAATAATGGACATAATTATAACATTTATGTATGGATCATAGACTTTGATCATATTCACCACCTAATTACTCTTTTGTCCCCTTATCTCCAATCTTTTTTAGGAAATGCCTCAAAAAAGACCATCCACATTTAATAGATATCCCACAATATCTTTGGTCTTTTGGTGGGTCTTTTCTAGTTTTTGTTGTTTTTTTTT
>NW_022196894.1:4559990-4565692 GCF_008632895.1 Mastomys coucha
GAGTAAATTAAAACAATGTGATATTTAAAATAAAATACAGGAAATATTTTCTAGTAAAGAGTAAGGCAGGGCATTTTCTTCATCCTCTCATCTGCTAATAGAGACAACCGAGCTGGTTCTGCATCTTGACTTCAGCGAATGGTATACCAATAAGCATCGCCATGCAGCTCTCTCTTCAGTACACTGGCTTTGACTGCATCGAGTATCAGAGTGGTACAGCAGGATTGTACGGACACTCTCTTGCAATGAGCAAGACCCTTGCTCTGTTTTACAGGTTGATAAAAATAGTCTTAGAGAAAGATAAGTAACTGACCGGGCAAGTCATCTTCAAGGCCTGCCATGCTGGCTGGTTGATCCTGTGCTTTCTACCAACCATATGGTCCAGGTGCCCAGAAGGACAAATAGATATGCCCCATATTTTTGTCAGAAACATGCCCAAGTAATAAACACTACCCATTAGACTGTGGGAATTTATGTGGCCAACATTATAGTCACAGCTCCTCCTGGGGACAGGTATGGTTGTGTCTATTATAAGGAAAGTGTATGAAAGGCATAAATGTTTGGGAGCTGAAAGTGAGTCGGAAGAACTGGGATGAGGAGAAATGTTCAGGAGACATGAGGGTCAGGTAGGCAAACCTTCCAGACATGAGCATTGGGGATGTGGGTGAGTGAACAGAGAACATTGTTTTCTATAAGAAGTATGTAAGGCTGCCAGCAATCTATCAAATGTGTGCTATATGCTAAAGATAGTACTCAAAAGTAAGATGAAGGATGTAGCTCTCTGAAGAGGGGGCGATGTCAGGGCTAATGATATGTGTAAGGGTGCGGACTTCAGTGGATCCTGTGAGTGTCTATAGTTCTATTGGGTGTATGTATGACTAGAGATTTCATAAAAACCAATATCCTAGCATTCCTGGTAGACCTTGTAACACCAGCAATCTTAATGGGCACAGACACTGATGGTGGTTAGGTTTCACGTTTCCACCAGGCTCCAATGACAAAATGGTGCTGCTGCTTTAAGTAGCCACCTAGAAGAAAATAGAGCTAAAAAAAACCTGTTATCAGTCTCTGGGTGCAGGGAAAACATTTGTGGCTTAAAAGAAGGCTTTGTTTGACTACCAATTACTCTTGCTTTGAAAATGCTTTGCTTGCATTTGATTAGGACTTAAAAGTGCAGCTTAATACTTTCAGTCCTGTCTGGAACTGTGATTTCCCTCTCGCCTCCAAATGAGGCTCTATAAATTCAAGGATCCTTCCTCCTGGCATTCTCTCACCTTGCAGGGGATTTGGGCTTGCAAGTGAGTAAGCCTGCCCTCTGCAGTGTGCTTCTTGTAAGTAAGAGCCCTGTTAATTCAGTCCAGAGACTTGGGCAGGGTGAGTATCACCCATAACATAGGAGTGAAATATCTTTGACAATTCTTTAAAAAAACAAATCTAACTCCACCACTTCTCTTAATCCATTGTTCCTAATGAATAAAAACATGGGAATAGTGTCATCCAAAATCCACCCTGCATATGTATGTTTGTATGTAGGTCAGGTACTGTGTATAGGTATATGTGTATGCAGGTATATGCATGTGGAAGTTAAGTCAACCTTGAGTGTCATTCCTCTAGATACCATCCAGATTTGGGTTTTGAGACAGGAACTCTAACTGGCCTAGAACTAAGTTATTCAGTTAAGATCTTTAGCCAGTAAGTTGTAAGGATCTGTTGTCTCCATCTCTCCAGTGCTGGATTCCTAGCAAGTGTGTGCCTCCACATCCCACTATGTTACATGTTTCTAGGGATCAAACTCAGGTCCTCTTACATGCATGGCTAGTATTTTAATGACTAAGGTATCTCTCCAGCCTAAAATCTTAACAGTCTTTAAGATCAGCATATATCCTATCGTTATCTCTCCTCCATGTGTCCTTTACTACAGACCCAATTTCCCTTAGGTCTGCACATAGACTTAATGACAGATCTCTGTCTCCACCTTTCTCTATACTTTAAAGAATTCTTCTAGCTTCAGTATCATCTGAGAAATAAAACATTTCTTGCCATTCAAAGCAAATGCAACTACACCCCCATCTACACAGCCTACACATTCCATGCACTGCTCAATTGTGCTTTCCTAAATATGCTAATTTGTTTACTAACTATGGGGCTTTGCATATGTAACCTCAGCCTTCCAAAGCCTGAAGTAGAACTATTACATGTTAAAGGTCATCCTGGGATTTAGAGCTGCCTCAAAGTTTTAAAAATAAATAATTAAAATCTGAATTTTGTTCATTAGCCCATTATCTCCTTGAGTGCATAAACATCACGTTATTCAGTGCTATTCAGTTTCACATTTGCAAATCCTAAACAGGACCGGCAAGCTTGAGGTGTTCAAAATGGTAGTTATAGCTGCAATGCTGTCTCTCTGTGACACTTTAGTTCTAGGTTCATAATCATGACACAGTCAATATTTTCTAATGATATCAAAATAATCTGGTAGAACATGGGTGGGCTACAGAAGAGAGAAATTTCAGAGCAGGACTGGGTGGGTGGCCATTGCCAAATCCTAAGCACTGACAGCAAGCCCCGAGCCAACAAGCAGCTTCACACCTGGCCCGGGCCAACAAGCAGCTTCACACCTGGCCCAGGAAAGCACGAAGACTCTCCTGTTTTATATGATTTTTAATTAATTTTTAGTACTTAGATTAGAGGAGTTCATTGTGACATTTCTTACACTTATATTGTAAAAAGGTAAGAAATGTTTACCTTTTTACCCACGGAACTAGATGTGGGTAAAACATTTTCTTTGGTCAATCATAGGCACCCAACCGCTACACACACACACTGCTTTCTTTCACAGATACACCAGTGCCTACTCTTGTTCTCTGCCCCTCCTCTCTTTAGGCTCCTCCTCTCCTTAAACCTCTTTCTCCCATTCCACAGAGAGCTATAAGAATGACTCTCCTTTGAGGAGAAAGACTTTATTTTCTCCTTTGAAGCCCTCCTTGCAAACTAGACACATTTTATGGCAGACCTCTCCCTGCCTGCCCCAGGAGGTTGTAAAGACATATTAAATAATGAAGAAGGTGAGTTTTAATGACCTGCCCAGCTGCTACCCTGTGCATGCCTTCCCTGCTGCTGGGTGGATATCTTTGTGGATATAAAGTGCTACTTGAGGTATACTCTTTATAAGACTGAAGGTCACAGTCAAAATCTAAGTAATAAGGTTTGAGATCTTTTCAATTACACCACAGAATATGGACCAGATTTGCTTTTTTTCAATTAATTAATTTATTTACATTCCATCCATTGCCCCCTTCCTGGTCCTTCCTCTTGCAGTTCCTCATCACATTCCTCCTCCTCCTTGCCTCTAAGAGGGTGCTCCTCCCCTACCAGACCTCCCCTTTCCCTGAGGCCTCAAGTCTGTTGAGTATTATTAGGCACATCTCCCACTGGGACCAGATTTCTTTTGCAGTGAAATTTTTGCTGGCTCAGCTTGACATCTGTTGTCCTCTGTGAATAAAGAAGATTGGTAGAACATGCCACAACAGAAAAGTAGGAAAATGTGCTTGGCCCTCATTTTCCACAGTAGAAGAAGCACATTGTCTCACTTCATTGGGAAACATAAATGTCTACCCATTCAAGCTGAGTGCCTATGACAAACCAAAGAAAATGTTTTACCCACATCTAGTTCCTTGAAGCAATGGGTTGACTTGGGTCACTTACAGGAGCATGAATAATTCAAAGTCTCCTGTATCAGAGAAAAACCTACCTCAGTATGACCAACAGTTCATGAAAGCTGCATCTTGGAGCTCCCTGTGCAACTTGCAGATAGTTCATTAAAGAAAATTCCCTTTCCCCAGCAATTGTTTCTTCGTTTTATAACCTGGGGGAAAGATCTGCAGATCTTATTAGTTTCAGGGGCTTCCTAAGCCTTGTGAGTTGCACTAATTCTCTAAGCCTTATGAGCCTCACTTCAGGAAGAAATGTCTCACTTGGGAGGAAATAACTACACAACACATATCAATAGGATCCCAATTGAGATAGAGCCCGTCAGAAGATACACATCTCTGATTCTTCCCATTGGTTTCCTCCAGTCATTAATCAAAATTCACTGTTCCATTCGAAACAGGTACTTGATGCAGCTGTGTACATAGTTCCATTTACGGCTTCTTTCTCCCATCTTAATTTGAGACTGGTAACTGGTCTTCTCTTGTAAGTCCAGGGCAGCAGTGCCACCCAGGGTATTTCCCCACACCTCACTCTCAGGTGTCAAAATCACCCCTCCAGTAAATTTAGAGCTGTTCCTAACTGAATAGTTAGGATCCTGACAGAAATATTCTGATCACAAATGCCAGATGAAGCTTTGAATCCTGGCTCCTGCATATCTCAGTGTCCCTCAACTAGAGAATGAGATCTAAATAAACACTATCCCACTGAGTTCTTGACATACCAACGTGAGGAATGTCACATTGGGGGAACTCTGAAAATACATGGTCTCTTTCTCATTCCATTCCAACATGACCTCTTGTCTGATAACAATGAAAGATACTAGATGATTTAAATGCTCTTGTCATTTACACAAGACAGAAACAAGTAACAAAACCAAGAGGTAAATTTACCTGAGCTCCAGACACTAGCCTTTCTGTGCTTGTCAACAAAATGCTTAAAGTGGGACTTGTTTTACCTGTGCTATGAAAGTTATCAACTGGCTTAGATCCACCAGAAGCAAATTGGCTCCTGCTGCTCACTGGGTTTTTAACAAAGCACCCAGGGCCCATTAAGCCACTGGGAACTCAGTGGGAATTCATTGGGGACTGAATGGCTCTGGGAGCTGTTTGGGTGACAGGGGGAAGGGGATAGTGGCATAGAGTTCATGGTGAAGATGTTGATAAATGGGAGGTTTCACAACTCTGGCTCCTGTTCTTCAGCCCCTCCTGTTTTCTTTGTTTCTGGGACCTAATCCTCTTTGTATTCCAGTATTGTAGGTATCAGGTGGGAAGAAGGGTCCAGGAAGATGCTCTGCCTGTGCAACAAGGATCATGAAGCCTTTTGCCCTAAGCTCAGCAAAGGCATGAGACTTGAATTCCATCACTAAGGGATTCACATCTATCTTGCATCTTTCAGGAAAATTTTTGAAAATGAAAAGAGGCCATGGACCCTGAGGATGGGAGAAATGGAAACATGAAACATCAGTTTGCTTTTCTATGGCTTTGCCCTCAGCAAGAGGGCACTTCCAGTTCTTGGTGGCTTCTGTCTCTAGCAGTACATTTCTATTTCACAGAAACCTAGTTGTTTCGTCTGCCATGCAGTGAGTCTTTCTATACCTGTTATACCACAGAAAGGCTGAGATGTTGCCCTTATGTCCTTCAATCAATAATTACAGGGACAAAATTCTTGCTACAAGCTGAACCCTTAAACACCTTTACACCAACCAAGAAAAGGGAGGGTAATTAGTAGGTAGGACACTGGAAATACAAATAAAAAATCCAAAATCCTTAGATGGTCTCCAAAGGTCTTGGGGCCCCTTGTCAAATCTGTAAACATTTCCCAAGTGAACACATTCATTTTGTTCTAAGCTATTTACATGCCTTTTAATTTTTCAAATTATGAAGGAGGAGATTCCATCTGCTAGACAGTTTCTAAAACACCAAGATCTTCTTTTTTTTATTAGATATTTTCTTTATTTACATGTAAATTTCTCCATTCCCAGTTTCCCCTCC
>NW_022196894.1:4566283-4566537 GCF_008632895.1 Mastomys coucha
GGTTGTTTACAGGTTCTGGCTACTATAAATAAGGCTGCTATGAACATGGTGGAGCATGTGTCCTTATTGCATGTTAGAGCATCTTTTGGGTATATGCCTAGGAGTGGTATAGCTGGGTCCTCCGGTAGTACTATGTCCAATTTCCGGAAGAACAGCCAAACTGATTTCCAGAGTGGTTACACCAGCTTGCAATCCCACCAGGAATGAAGTAATATTCCTCTTTCTCCACAACCTCTCCAGCATCTGCTGTCACC
>NW_022196894.1:4568715-4621744 GCF_008632895.1 Mastomys coucha
CTCTCAATTTTGAACCTCTATGCTCCAAATACAAGGGCATCTACATTCATAAAAGAAACTTTACTAAACCTCAAAGCATACATTGCACTGCACACAATAATAGTGGGAGATTTCAACATCCCACTCTCTGCAATGGACAGATCATAGAAACAGAAACTAAACAAAGACACAGTGATACTAACAGAAGTTATGAAACAGATGGAGTTAACAGATATCTATAGAACTTTTTATCCTAAAACAAAAGGATATACCTTCTTCTCAGCACCTCATGGTACCTTCTCCAAAATTGACCATATAATTGGTCACAAATCAGGCCTCAACAAATACAAGAAGATTGAAGTAATTCCTTGTATCCTATCAGATCACCATGGACTAAAGTTGCTCCTCAATAACAACATTAACAATAGACTGCCCACATACATGTGGAAGCTTAACAATATTCTACTCAATGATAACTTACTCAAGGAAGAAATAAAGAAAGAAATTAAAGACTTTCTAGAGTTTAATGAAAATAAAGCCAAAACATACCCAAACTTATGGGACACAATGAAAGCAGTTCTAAGAGGAAAACTCATAGCTTAAGGTGTCTCCAAAAAGAAACTGGAGAGAGAATACACCAGCAATTTGACAGCACATCTGAAAGCTCTAGAACAGAAAGAAGCAAATTCACCCAAGAGAAGTTGAAGGAACGAAATAATCAAACTCAGGGCTGAACTCAGTCAAATAGAAACAAAAAGAACTATACAAAGAATCAACCAAACCAGGAGCTGGTTCTTTGAGAAAATTAACAAAATAGGTAAACCCTTAGCCATACTCACTAGAGGGCACAGAGACACTATCCTAATTAAAAAGATCAGAAATGAAAGGGGAGATATAACAACAGACACTGAGGAAATCCAAAATATCATGAGATCCTACTACAAAAGCCTATACTCAACAAAACTGGAAAACCTGGATGAAATGGACAATTTTCTAGACAGATACCAGGTACCCAAATTAAATCAAAACCCAATCAACTATCAAAACAGTCCCATATCTGGAGATAAAATAGAAACAGTCACTAATAGTCTCCCAACCAAAAAAAGAGCTCAGGACCAGATGGGTTTAGTGCAGAATTTTATCAAACCTTCAAAGAGGACCTAATACCAATACTCCTCAAACTATTCCACAAAATTGAAACAGAAGGTACTCTACCCAATTCGTTCTATGAAGCCACAATTACTCTTATACCTAAACCACACAAAAACCTAACAAAGAAAATTTCAGACCAATTTCCCTTATGAATATCGATGCAAAAATACTCAATAAAATTCTTGCAAACCGAATCAAGGAACACATCAAAACGATCATCCACCATGATCAAGTAGGCTTCATCCCAGGGATGCAGGGATGGTTCAATATACGGAAATCCATCAACATAATTCACTATATAAACAAACTCAAAGAAAAAAAACATATGACTGTCTCATTAGATGCTGAGAAAGCATCTGACAAAATCCAGCATCCCTTCATGATAAAAATCTTGGAAAGATCAGGAATTCGAGGCCCATACTTAAATATAATAAAAGCAATATACAGAAAACCAGTAGCCTACATCAAACTAAATGGAGAGAAACTCAAAGCAATCTCACTAAAATCAGGAACTAGACAAGGCTGCCCACTCTCTCCCCACCTATTTAATATTGTACTTGAAGTCCTAGCCAGAGCAATTAGACAACAAAAGGAGATCAAAGGGATATGAATTGGAAAGAAAGAAGTCAAGTTATCACTATTTGCTGATGATATGATAGTATACTTAAGTGACCGCAAAAATTCCACCAGAGAGCTCCTAAACCTGATAAACAACTTCAGTAAAGTAGCTGGATATAAAATTAACTCAAGCAAATCAATGGCCTTTCTCTACACAAAGGGTCTTGAAATCTTGCTTCTCCTATCTTAGCCTCTCTATTAGAAGTATTGTTTATTTCATGGTTTTACACTATACTATGGTTTTCAGAACAACTTACATATTTCAAAAGTATTTATATACCCAAAAGAAAAGTAGACAATTAAATTGGGAGGGGCTTGTAAGAGAACAACAAAGAGTGAGACTGAATGCTTTACTTGATGTTTGTAACTCTTGTATCAAGTTTGAAGAAAAGGACTTTATAAGTTACTCTTTCTCTGAGATGAATGCTTTTCCAAATTATCAGAGCCAATGAACCAGATTCTTACTCTCTCCTAACTTCTATGCCACCCTCCAAGCAGAACCACTGTTCATTGAAGCAGTTGGTGAATGACTTTATGGATAGATCATCTTAATACACACACCATTTCTTAAATGAATGTAACCTGTTCTCTGTGGACTGAGAATAAAGTCACTCACTCAAGTCAAATAGCTTTGACCATAGCAGGAAGTCTGTATCCAAAAATCATGCCTACAATTCATTCCTAGTCACAGCAGAACTATCAATTCTCAGCTTAGCTATGATGGAGGTAAAATCCTTTGGTGATACGAGGGTCATTGAAGTACAGCCTTATTACAATGAACTTCAATGTCTAAAAATTGTTCTTATTTTCAGCTTGTACCACAGTAAGAACCAAGATTTTAAGCTCTACTAAATACAAAACAAACAAACAAAAAGACTTTATATATTTATGTTCATTTAAGAAAATACTAGTAGTGATATATTATTTTGAAATATACAGTTAATATGTTTGGAGCTATTTAAAATTTATATTGAGAGAAACATATGTCTTTTCAGTATTGCTGTAGACAAGTATAAGACTGTTAAATTGATTGTTGTTTTATATCAACAACTTTTATAATACACATTTTTATTGTTATAATATTTTATAAATTTTAAAGAATATGACAAAAAAAGAAATTGTAGATAATGAAGGGGGTCTCTGGGAGGAGTTGGGGTACAAAAGGGAAACAAGAATGTAATTTAATTCTATTTACTTAAAATATGTTTTTAAATGTTAACAAATTCAGATAAATTGAAATCATGTAACTTTTCTCATAATAATACAATAAAACTTAAAAAAAAAAACAGGCCTCCATCCATAGCCATTCCCTTGACCCTTCAGTGATGACCAAATGTCTATGAACAACTCTTTAGAAATCTTTTCATGGAGGCCTTTTATGCCTTCATTAACATTCTAGTTACCTTTCTATTGCTGTGGTAGAGACCACAACCAAAAGCAACATGGAGAGCAAAGGGCTCATTTGGCTCACACATCCTGATCAGAGTCCATCCTTGAAGGAAGCTAGAGCAAGAATTCAAGCAGAGCAGGAACCTGGAGGCAGAAGCTCAGAGTCATGGAGGGGTGCCTCTTACTGAACTTTACTACTTGGTTGCTTTCTTATATCAGAACCACTTCCACAAAGTGGCTCCACCTACAATGGGCTGAGTCCTCCCCCCATTAATCATTAATTTTAGGAAAGGTGACCCCATGGACTTGTCTACAGGCAAATCTAATGGACTCATTCTCTCTATTGAGGTTCCTTTTCTCAGATAACCCTAGCTTTTGTCAAGTTAACAAAAATCTAACAGACACGATTAGGTACTTTTTCATGGCTGTGGCAAATGCCAGACAGAAAGGTCTTAAGGAAGGAGTAGGCTTATTGGAGCTCACAGTTTCAAATAGTTTCACCCATCATGGCAAAGAAGGCCCAGTGGGATGCCTTAGTTCATGTCATGCACGCTAGGAAACAGAGAGGAGGCAGCCAATGATACTGTGTCTAAAGGACCTTCCTCCAGTGACCAAACCCTCCAGCCAGGTTCCTTCTTTCTAAACTTTCTACAGCCTTCCAAAATAACACCTTTCATCCAGGGGCCCAATATTTAAACTTTACATATCCAAACTCCAACACTGCCTTGTAGGGGTTATAAGTTTATATTTTGACTTTTAAAATGTGAAATAAGAAAATAGTAACTAATGTATTTGTTCATCCTATTAAATGATCCTTCTTCTATTTGGGGGATGATCACACTGGTATTATAGGGGTAGATGTGGGGAAAGCTAACAAAATTTTAACATTTCATTATAAGTTATCTCATCACCTGGGCACAGTGGCACATAAATATAGCTACCCAGGAGCCTGAGGCAAGAGGATTGCTTGAGTCCAGGACTTGTAGGCTATAGTATGCTATACTGATGAGGTATCCTCACTAAGTTCAGGATCAAAGTGGTGAGTCCCCCTGGAGCTGGGGGACCACCAGATTATCTAAGAAGGAGTAAACTGACCCAGGTTGAAAAATTATGCATCACAATGATAAGCTTTCACAAAAGTCAAAAACTCTTATTCTGTGTCTTCTTTCCCTATTAAGTTCTCCTGTAATCTTGAGTGTTCCACAGCAAGAACATCATTAAAAAAAATGGGCTAGTATATGTCTCAGGGAAGATTTTTTGGAAGATTGGCAGAAAGATTTTAAGAGCAAGAGGGTGGGAGGAATACTGAGAAAGCATGTCTGAATGAGTTAGTGTCATCTCATACATGAACAGTAGCCAGCACAAGACCTATGTAGGATGAAGCCAATCAGAAGTTCAGCATAGATGCGAGAGTGGCTCACAGGGCCCTACAGATGAGAGCTGTTGGTAGTTTAGGCAGTTGTGATAGGAAGAGTCTGTTTTAGATGTTTGTTCGTGAGAACCAAGTAAACTGGAACATCTCAGAAAAACACTGGAAGGCCAGGAATTTCTGTTGAGCTTAAGGTCAGGAAGTTTCAAAAGAATTCACTCATTAACAACCAGCCCCAGGAGATGCCCCAAACCTCAGGGAGTAACACCTGGTTTCAGGAGATGTCCCTACCACAGTGGGGGCGGATCTCTCACAACCCCTTCTGCATGCCAAAGATATCTCCTCACCAGGGGCCACCAATGGACACAAAGAAAAATGAGCTCCACCAATGAGAGATAACCAACTCATACTATTAACTAAAACCTATCTATATTCTGAAAAAGTATAAAGAGCGTATGCTTTTGTTCTCGCGGGTCACTGCCTCTCCTTCGGGTCTGGTATGACCCCAGTGCACTGGAATAATAAAATCCTCTTGCTTTTTGCATCGATCAAGGCTCCATGTGGTTCACTCAGGGGATCCCCCGTAAGTTAAGGCTCAACAGAGCCTTACATGTTCACAATTGATGGTCCTGTACTCATGCACATAAGGGAATCATTGACTGGACTTAGTAGAGTATAAAAAGAGAATATGACAATGAGAGGTAGATGTGGCAGGAGCATCTAAAATTGAAGTAAGTTGACTTCAATGCATATTGGATACATGTGTGAATGAATAACACTGTAGTGGGTAAGGGGGTGGCTGGATGTGGTCTCATAACACCACTTCTGTAACCTATTGTAACTATTTGATGGTAACTTAATTTTCTTATCAGCTTCTTCATAACATCATGCACAAGGAAAGCATGGTATTAGCCATGTCATAGACTCACTGTGAGTGCCCATGAACTGTGTGCAAAGCATTTCTCACACTACCTGGAACAAGGCCGGCATGCAAAACCCACAAATCCTTTGAGCTTTGCTAAATTGTATTGTAATTGCTGCCATCACCACTTCTTCTTGTGACTTCCTCACAATTTGTAGCATGTGTATTCAATTTATAAGTCCACAAAAGCTGCAGGCATCTCACCAATGCACCACAGAGAACACATTGCATAAATCCTGAGCATGCTGATTAACTTCTTCCCAATGACACCTAAAAAAGAGTTAAACTCAGCATATCAATGCACACACACAAAAAAAATCAATGACCTTTCACACATGAAAGAAGATCAAATGAGGCAGGTGTGAGCATCCACCTCAGGTCTTGGGTCCCTGAAAAGATGTAAATTCCCATCCTCCTCCTTCTCTACTTCTCTCAACTCCTAATCACACCTCTGACTGGCTCCCCTACTAGAGAAGATGCTAATCTGAGCCACATTCACTGCTGGGTATGCTACTATGCCTTTATGGTCTGCATCCTTGAGTGGAACTCCCTGTGGCTTTCCACCCCCATACTGTCAGCACTTCCAAGCAGGAAGCAGCAGCAGGGGACCTCACACACCCTCCTCCAGGCAGAATCCACATTCCCCACCTAGCATTTCACCGCCATGCACTGGGGAGCCCTGGGTGCTTACCCAGCTCCTTAGAAAGCAGTACTTAGTTTCTCATTTAGCTGATGCTTTTTCTGCATACTGTAGTTTCTTCAGCCAGGCAGAGAAAAGCCTGGGTGTCAGAACAGAACTGGAGCATATCTATGTTTGGATTCCCCCAGAAGCAGACCCCTGAGACCATAATCTTCACAGAAGTTGTTTCGATGAAAGTTCACAGAACACTGAAGGGGAAGTGGAGAACACACACACACACACACACACACACACACACACACACACACACACCCTCTGCACAGGGGAAAGAAGACTAGTGATAAAATGTGCATGACTAAACCAGTTCCTCCAACTAGAGTGAAGCTAGAGCCTGCAGGAAAACTGTGCCGGACACTATGAGCACGTCTCACTATTGGAGGAGCTAGAGACATACACCAAACACCATCAGACGATGACTGAGGCCTACTCCTGGGGATATTAACCCCCTGACACATTCAACCTGCTTTGTGTGTGATCCAAGTGGTTTCCCTGAAATGCCAACTGGTGATGCACATAACGCAATTCAAAGTCATTTGTATTCCATTGAAACAGCAAGCTAGAGAAGGTGCCATCAGGGTTTGCTGCAGAACATCTCGAGATCTGTGACCCCAATATCATACTTACATAACCAAAACCATACTTAAAAATAAGAGCATTCAAGAATAGCCAGGCAGTGGTGGCTCACACACACTTTTAATCCCAGCACTTGGGAGGCAGAGGCAGGTGGATTTCTGAGTTCAAAGCCAGCCTGGTCTACACAGTGAGTTCCAGGACATCCAGGGCTACACAGAGAAATCCTGTCTCGAAAAAACTGAAAAATAAATCTCATCTAATTTCCTTTGGTATTTCCCTTTTGGAAGATGTAGTGGCTTGGATGTAAAATGTTCCTTAAAGCTTCAGATGTGTGAACCCTTGATTCCCAGCTGGTTAGGAAATGATGTGGAAAAGGGTGGAAACACAGTGGAGGAAGAAACCACTTAGAGTGTAAGACTCTGTTGAGCCTTAGCTTACCGGAGACCCCCTGAGTAAACAATGTGGAGCCTGGATTGATGCAAAAAGCAAGAGGACTTTATTGTTCCAGTGCACTGGGGTCATCCCAGACCCAAAGGAGAGGTGGCGACACTGCATAGCTTGTTCAGTGAGCTTATATACAGTTTCAGGGCAGCATCCATTAGACACGATGTGCTTGGCAGAACAGTGTGACTTTTTAAACTGATTGGTCTTCAGGGAATAAGGTGGCAAGGACTTCCCTTGACTGAAGGTGGGCAATGGTCCATCCTGAAGAATGTGTCCCCACCCGAAGGTTGGTTCCTACCCTGTTGTGTTCCATGACCTTCTCAAAGTCCTGAGTGGCCTTTTTCAAGAGGAGGCCTTGAGGCATTACAGACTGCCCCTACTTCCTATCGCCCCCTTTGCTTTCTGAGTCTAGATAGAGTGTCACCAGCCAGCTTCCTGATCCTCTCCCCGTACCTTCCCTGACTTGGTGGACTGTATACCTAAGGATCTATAAGCCAAAAGAAACCCTTTTTCCCTTAAGTTGCTTCTGTCAGGGCATTTTTACCACAGAATTGTGAATTACTAGTATAGAGACTATCTTAGCTGTGTACATCATATGAGGCCAGGTCCCACCTTCTAAAGCTTCTACAACTTCCAAAACTAGCACTATCCTCTTAGGACCCAGTATTCAATTATTACTTATTCTAACCCCAACACTCCCTCTTAAGGGTTGAGAGAGGTGTAAGCCATCCAGGACCTTGAACTCTAGAACCTCAGCATCCAAGTTTAAACCTTAACTCTGCTACTTACTGTATGGGTGAAAATGACTTTACATATTTGTTCCTTGGCGTCTTCATTTGCAAAATAAAAACAATGACAATATGTACTTCCAAGGATGTGAATGCTGTGTGGATACCTAACACCTGGCAAACATATTTCTCATAGTACCAGGGACAGGGCACCTGGAGGTCCCTTACCTCCTCTAGAAATCCTTACATCAAATAAAATTAGCCTATGTGGAAAGAAACCATATAATTCTTAAATCTTTTTTATCTATGGACTAATTGTTCAGGAACCTTCATCCCCAAACCCTCATAGTGTGAACTGGATCTGATCATTCCCAACATGCTACCTTATACAAACAAATAGCTTTTTAAGAGACCAAGTAC
This sequence comes from Mastomys coucha, assembly GCF_008632895.1. Classification (NCBI taxonomy): domain Eukaryota; kingdom Metazoa; phylum Chordata; class Mammalia; order Rodentia; family Muridae; genus Mastomys; species Mastomys coucha. Next base: position 4,577,010 of record NW_022196894.1, read on the forward strand.
TGCTTCCTGGTGGTTCCTGACCAGCGGCGCTTTACTCAACCAACAAGAACAAATGCATGAAGAGAGCCTCCTGGATAAGGAATCAATTCCATAACAACTTCTAAAGAAGCCAAACTAAAACCCATTAATGAATCAGCTCTTCTGTTTCTAAGGGTAATATGGAAAAGAAAAAATAAAGCTTCCATAGCACAGGTGTCATAAAGGAAAGGCAGACTTGCTGCTGTGGACATGGAGTCCTGCCTCTCATCACGTTACCAGCGTTTAGCTTTCCCCAGACCCTAGGCACAGAAAATAAATACATCATCTTCTTCTCCCTGCTGTACTGGCCTCCCCTCCCACTCTCCTTCCTTCTTCTGATAGGATACTGATCTCTAGCAGAGATTTGCTCCCTTCTGGGTATGTTGCCTTCATCAAAATTAGACTTGCCTTCTGAGACTTTCCGCTGAGAGAAGAATTGGCCCTGGCATCCACTCTGTTTATCCAGAGTTCTTAGATATGCACAGCTTCCTACTCCCACTGCCAGAGTGCCAAGTGTCACAGATTAAAGCCAAGCTTAATTAAGACCCGATCAACATTCCTTCCATGCTCAGTGCTTGGGTACCTGGAGGAGCCTCACCCCAGAGAGTCTCATGGATGATAAATCACATTGCTGTCTTCTTTCTCTTTAAGGCTTTCATTTTGCATGGGGAGTGGGGGACTTGCAAAGTATAGAGATGGGACTAAGACATATACCCAACTGAATAAACCCAGATTTAAAATCCGTAATTTGCTAACTCTGATCTAGATTGAGTTACATAACCTCTGTGAGTTTGCAAGTGCCTTGTCTATAAAGTAGGAGGGAGGAAATAATAGGGATACATAATGCCTTACAGGTAAATTATAAATATGCCCAATACCACAGCTTAATAAATAAATTGATGTTTTTCTAATATATATACGCATGCTGTACTCTAAGCAGGTTACATAAGAATTACTGTAGTGGTGAACATGGCCCCTTCCATCAAGGATTTCTTCTCCCAGAAAATGTCTTAGAAGTAACTTTTGGAACCACTCCATATCAAAATGCATACAAGGTTTCTCTGTATAGCCCTGGCTGTCCTGGAACTCACTCTGTAGACCAGGCTGGCCTCGAACTCATAAGGTAAAGAACTAGGGTAAAGAACTGATCTTCAGCATCGCTTTCCACTCTCTCCGCTTCCCAGATGGTCATAGTTGCTGTAGAAAGGGCTCCATTCTTGGGTACCATGTTTCTGAAGGTGTACCAGCAATTTTTTATTATACATATAAATTGAGATGGGCCAACTCTTTCATTACCTCCTAACTCAGGCATCCTCAAACAGGTCTACTTTGAAACTGACATATCAGCTTCTGGGTGTGTTTTTAACCCCTCAGCCTGAGGCCAAGGTTGACTGGCAACCACATCTGTGCTCCACATCCTGCCCCTGGATGCCTCAGGTAATCAATGCTGAACATTCTATCCAGCATGAGAAACTCAAGAATGTGTAATTAGGACTTGAACTAAAACAGGAAATCTCTGGAGGTCGTCCAATAGTCATGGCATGAACAGAGGGGAAAGTGGTTTTGGAAAAAAAAATGTAGCCAGGCAGTGGTGGTGCATGTCTTTAATCCCAGCTCTTGGGAGGCAGAGGCAGGAGGATTTCTGAGTTCAAGGCCAGCCTGGTCTACAGAGTGAATTCCAGGACAGCCAGAGCTATACAAAGAAACCCTGTCTCAAAAAACCAAAAAAAAAAAAACAAAAAAAAAATGTGCTTCTCCCAGGCAGAGGGAAAAAAAATAACGAGATGCACAGACTCCTAACAAGGTCTGAAAAGTCCTGCTGTTTTGCCATATCCCAATCCCAAACTTGCTGAAGTGTGGCCCTGAGGACTTCTGTGATGTAGATGCTTTGTCAGGCTCCTGCCACTCACTTTATATTTCCTTATTTGAGCTCCATTGGGATTGTGCTAACCACTACAGTGGCTCCTGGAAGACTCTGGACCTCAAGAATGATGCATGACATCAACTAGTGCTTACTCGATTGCATCCTAGTGGTAGTCCTCATCCACCATGCTAATCCATTTAATAAACATTTATTCAAGGCTTCCTGTCATCCAGGCCCTAAACAACATTCTAAGTATGCAGAAATGTGTGGTATTCCTTACAAGGTCATGAGTCTCCTGCTCGGGGGACATGGACAGGTTTAAGTATCTCACACTGAGACACAGCATAGAGAGTAGACTAGAACTTGAACCTCCAAAGCTGCATTACCTGAATACAATTCCTGACTCTTAACTTTCTGTATTTGGCAAGCTACCTGCTGCTTCCTTGCCTCTGAAATGGGTTTGAAAAGATGGTCACTGCAATGATTCGGTGGAAGAATTCATCATAAGCACTTACAATAGCATCTGCCACACAGTCAACATTTAGGAATGTGAGCTTAGGAAAAAAATTACTTTTAAGCTCTGGTTCTATCTCTTGAAAGAAAGGTGCCTTGGAACCCTTATAACAGATAAATAGCATGGCTGGCTTCTCTCTGACCAGCGTTTATCACATCTTAGACACTGTCACCACAGGAAGAAAATTGAGAATGATAACCCCAAGTCTTCTCAGTGCAAGGACATAGCAAACAGTGCGGTGGATCACAGGACCAGCTCTGGTAACAGAAACAAGCTTTCAGAGCTCAGTGCTGAGAGCTTCATGCTGAGTCTCATTCTCAAGGCTACATTCAGCTTTGGGGGCGAAATACTGGGCCATGCACAGCCAGGCAATAATCAAAGCATCAATGCATTAAGGCAAAAATAGGTCATGTAACCTAGTGAGGAACTGTGAGTTGCAGAGATAGCCAAAATCTCCACTTCAAAGGGATACAGAGCAACACAGCCTGAGCAGAGCTCAGAGGGGGCTAGGTTCTGTAGTGAGACCGCAGGGCTCTACTGGATGCCCCAGCAGACATCTGGTCTGGATGGGCAAAAGATATAGCATCCCACTGTCCAGACTGAGACGACAATGGTGGGGGATACAGGGGGAGGAATTGTGGAGGGAAAGAAAACACATGGCACAATTAATGTTAACTGACTTTGCTGCAGCCAGAAGTAAACAGACCAACCTACTGGACGATGTTGGCATGGTAATTGGGGTGGATCAAGAGGCATGAAATTCCCTTTTAGTAGCATGTTATTGATAATTCAGAATGGTGTGGTAGGTAAATGAATGAAGTTGCCTCCCCGAGAACTTTTGAAGTTAAGGCAAATACTCTAGCTGAGCTTGCCTTGGGCACTTGTGGCAACTTATTTCCCAGGAGGTAGAAACAAGACCACAAAGCTGGTATTGCTTTGCTGCCTACTGGATGCTGTCCCTGTTTCAGTGACAATACAGCAGCCTGAGCATTCCAAGCTTCCCTAACCCCTTTGTCAGTGTCCCAAAAACCATCTCTCCATAAGACAGACAGTGCCGATCCTATTTATCCCTAACCTTCGATGAGCGCTTACTATGTGGAAGATAGGATGGTAAACTCTTTAATTTGCTATACCCAACGATCCTATGAGAAAGACATCAGCATTGTCCATTATGTAAATGAGGATGCAGAAATCTCAACAGTGACTGTTGATGCATCACAAGTGACCCAAAACATAAAACGTGTAGCACTTACTTTGCAACTTTCCTGGATGTGATGAGTTGGGAATTTAAACAGGGTACATATAAGGGCAATTTATCTTCAACATCAGATTGGGAATCCCAAATCTATTGGCTGTGCAGACTCCAGTGGTTCATATCTGGAAATAACCAGAGGTATCCTCATTCACCTGACACTTGAGTTGGGTAATGGAAGACTCACCTATTTAGAACAGCAACGTGTGACTGCTAGCTTGCAAATGGCAATCTCGGAGTCAGTCAGCAACAGCTAGCTACCTGGTAGCTAGTGTGGTGGATCTCACTGGCAAATGGAAAGTCCCATTTTTAGGGCTGGAGAGATGGCTCAGAGGTTAGGAGTACTGACTGCTCTTCCAGAGGTCCTGAGTTCAATTCTTGGCAACCACATGGTGGCTCACAACCATCTTTAATAAGATCTGGTGCCCTCTTCTGACCTGCAGGAATACACACAGGCAGAGCACTGAATACATAATAAATACATCTTTAAAAAAAAAAAAGAAAGAAAGAAAGAAAGAAAAGTTATTGTGTAAAAAAAAAAAAGTCCCTATCATTTTAAGTTCACAAAGATTCCATGGAGTAGAGCATAAAGCCCACACCTTTTCCCCCTAAACTCTGGATTTTTTTTTATTTAATTTGTTTTATATTTTTGAGAATTTCATATATAAATACACTGTGTTTGCATCATCCCCACCCTCCCTCCTTCTTTTCTACTCTTCCCACATCCTCCACACTCTCTTGAATTCATGGTCTCCTTGTCTATGGTTGCAACAATAATAACACATGTATATATATAAATACAACCTACTGATCCCATTTAGTGTTACTGATATGCATATGTGCTTAGAACTAGACTGAGACTAGATAGGTTTATCAGGAGATGGAAACTGATTCTCCCTCTCTTAGGAGATTTCCCACATCTACATTGGCATGTCAGCTGGTGTGGTCTTGTCCGAACAACAATACAGCTGAGATTTCACAGGTGCAATTTCCTGTCCTGTCTAGAAAAAGGTATCTTACAAGTGTCCTGAATCTCTAAGAACACACATTTTAAAGGACATAGCATCAAAGAACTTAAAGTCCTCATTTTACTCCTGCAAACTGAAGTTCTTGCTTAAGACCACATACCTAAGAACCATCAGACAGGTGTAGAGATGGCTGAGAGGTTAAAAACACTGGCTGCTCTTGCAGATTACCCAGGTCCCATTCCTAGCACCCACATGAGGTTACAACCACTTGTGACTCCAGTCCCAGCAGATCCAATGCCTTCTTCTGACCTCCACTGGCATTGCATGCATGTGATACACAGACATGCATGAAGGCAAAACACCCATACATACAAAACTCACAACAGAAGACCTGAGAACTGCATTCAAATCCTAGTTCCTCTTTAGACAACCCACCCCAAAATGTTATCATGTGCATGAAATAATTCACATGAAATATTTGTGTGTGTCATGGTTCTAATCTTATGCACACTTGAAGATATCAAAGGGAACAATATTTTTCCCTGCAAGAGATTTTTTTCCTATACAGCCTCCACATTTTCACAAAGACAGGATTTTATTCAAAGCATCTGGCTGCCAAATGGTCAATGACCTCCTTGAATGAAGTGAATGGATATAGCAGGTTTTTGTCTGTCCGTCTGTCTGTCTTTTTCTTTCTTCATTGAGGACTACACCTAGGGCCTCACACACACAGGATAAGTACATTACATTGAGCTGCATCCTCATGCCTGTTTTTACTTTCTGTTTTGAGACAGGGTCTCTTGGATTTGCCCAGACTGGCCTTGACATTACTAGGCTGCAGGAACCAGCTTCCAGCTTAAGAGGCTGTGAGTAGCTAAGAGTAGCTAAGGTCGGCCTGCACTACTGGCTAACAACAGCTTCTTAGTTATGCGGAGCTAGCTAGCATAAGGAGGATACTCTTGCTGTTGGCCTTTGACAGGTGAGGAATCTGTGCAAAGGGAGGCAATGTGTGTGAGTCAGATTGACAGAAGATGGCACCATACCTAGGAAATAGCCTACCTGCTTTCAACCCCTGCAACTTCAGTATTGGTCTGCCTGTGAACTGTTTCTAGAGAAGTTCAACAGCAATATCCTTCTTTTGTAAATACTTTGTGTGTTCCCATCACTGCTCAACAGCCATATGACAAATTACATATCTAATTAGGGCCAGCGAGATGAAGAGGTACATGGAGATCTTCACGGGCAGCGTTTGAGGTTAAGCCTTGAGAATGTGATGAAATACCATCACTAATCAAGTTGACTAGGTCAGCATTGCCCATTCTCTTCATCCTTCTCATTCTTATTAGGCTAATTTTACACTTCCTGTGCTCAGCAATTGAACAATGATTACATTGCTAAATACTACATGAGTTTTGACAAAACAAACCCCTTAGGAATCAAAATAAGTAATTTCTATTCAGCAGAAATCATTCTCAGATTAGTCTGCGTGCAATATTATACAACCCAATTATCTCAATATGCAGACATGTATAATAAATAAAGAGCACACACCATCTTGCATGAGCTGGGCTTTGCGGGGGAGGAAGTGATTCTCGGTAGAAGTGAGTGTTTTTCTGGCTGGTGCCTCCAAGAAAGCAGGTGCAAAGGAAATCCAGACCTCTATCCTAGCAAACTATTTTGAAAATGACTTTTAGCTCTGGTCATGAAACAGAAATGTGTTTGCTTGTTTATTTAAAATATTAACATATGGCTGGAAAGATGACTCGTGGTTTGGTCTTGAAGACCTGAAGCTGGTTTCCAGGACCCATGTCAGCCAGCTCACAAGACTCTGGAGCTAGCTCAAGGGAGTCAGGCAACCTCCTCTGGCCTCTGATGGTGCACACGTGTGCACACACACACACACACAGACACACACAAACACACACAGATAAGTATAGCTATCAACCCCTCCCCATGCTCCTCAAAAAAAAAAAAAATCTCTTTATAGCAAATATAGAACACCACAGAAAACCAGGACACAGCATAATGCACAGATCAGTAGATCTTGGGCACCCCGTTCCTATAGGCACATCTGCAGCACAGCTAATGCATTGATGACTTTGAGAGCATCACCAAAGAGGGAGGTAGAAAGAGCTAGAATACCAGGATGTCTGCTGTCAGAGTGCCTCTTCTAGAAATGGCTACATGCATGGGACCTGAGCAATGGTGGCAGACATGCTGGCACAGAGAAGCAAAAGCTTCCCTGTCCCCTAAATAACTGCAGGAAGCTAGTGCCTGCTGAGAGCAGGAGAGTGAGCCTCTCCCTAATTGGTTACACAAGCAAATACAAATAGACTTCAGTGGGATATGCATGTGTACATTATATATAAATATGCACATACATACATATTAATAATAAATAAAAAGCTATCAGTTTTAACGTGAGGGAGAAGATATGAGGAGTTAGAGGGAGGAAACAGAAAAGGAAAGTGACATAATTATATTTTAATTAAAACTTATTTTAAAAAAGCAAAGGGCCCAGTATAGTGGTACATGTCTTTAATTACAGCACTAAGAAAACAGAAGCAGTTTGATCTCTGTAAGTTCAAGACCAGTCTGGTCTACTTAGAAAGTTTCACCACCAGCCAGGACTGCATAATGGCACACTATTTCAAAAAAAAAAAAGGCAAAAATAAAATGAAAATGAAATTAAATAGTAATGAAAGCAGCATTCATTGGGACTTTGTTCAATATTACTCATTGGTTCAGAGACAAATACAACACAAACACTGCCTCTTGAGCTCGTATTGAACTTTTTGCCTGAAACATATATCATGTTGGATTTGTACCTTTACAGATACTCCATTTAGCACATTCTTCTGCATTTGAGGGTTCTGATTGCCATCATCCACTCACCACATAAATCCATTCACGCATTCACTCAAAAGTCTCAAAGCCAAAGCATTTCCAGTTTCTCCCCTCCCCCATCTCCACCTCCATGCCCCTCCCCTCTCAAGGCCTTCCAAAGACTTTATCTCCAAACTCCATCTATTGGGAAATTTGACTTCAACAGATAGACTTGAAGGAGACAAAAACAAGATATAATCCTTGCTCATCTTGTAACACTGAGGTAAGTGCTAGCAGTACTCCCACTTTGTAGAACTGCAGCTTAGAGATGACATGCACAGATGTACAACATCTGTTTCCGCAGCCCAAGATGACCAAAGCTGGGATTTGAACCCCAGACAAGAGCCAGCACGGAGTTCATTTCACACTGCAGCTTCCTTCTCAGAACTGTAGCCCAGCATTCATTTCCCTTTCATAGTCGCCTAATGTGGCAGTGTTAGCGGTCCAGTTGACAGAATCTAAAATCATCTTGAATACTGCCTTCTGGATTTGCCAGTGGGAGATTATGTTCATTACCTTAGTTGGCCAGAAAGGCCTGCCCACTGTGGGTGGCTTCACTCCCTCCTAGGATCCCTGAATGTGTAAGCTGGGAAACCATTAAGCACAAACATAACCCTCTGTTTCCTGATTGTGGATGCTATATGATGAGCTGCTCAAGCTCCTGTGGCCTTGCCACCCCCATGATGGCATATACTTTGGACTATGAGCTGAAATAAACCAACCCTTCCTTCATTCCATCCTTCTGCTATTATTTGGGTATTTTATCCCAGCAGTAGAAAAAGAAAACCCATGGAAGAGGTACATACAGCAACCGAAACGTTACAAATGGTGACTAGATTTAGCCTTACCTTGCATGTGACCAACATTTACCTTTTGAGTTGTCTGACATTCCTTTCACCCTGAGATTTACCTGCTGCAGTCTAAGATATGAGTGAGGACAGAGCATTTTATGGAAGAAAAAAAAAACAGTAAATGTGGAAGGAAGTGGAGCAGTATACAACCTTCCTGAACTGCCTGAAAAGTGCCTGACCTTCCAATGGCTTTGCTTCACTGTGTGCTACAGAGCTTCACCCGTTCTATTTTCCAAATAAAAGCTAAGGCCAAGTTTGAGCCCCTGGGTTATTTATTAGGCAAAGCAAGGCATTCAAGGTTCCAGTCAGTGAACAAAGAGACTGCATTGAGGATCTGCTCCTGATTAGATGAGCTCAAAGGAAGCCTTGTAAAACAGAAGCTTGGCACTGTAATTGAACAAGTGGTTCCAAGCAGAGCCAAGACATTAGCAGTGAAGGAGAAAGGGCCCTAGTGCAGCCAACATTATCTTTACAGGAAAAAAAAAAATGCCCTGAGAGTCCCCTTGCATTCACTCTTTTAGTTAGCTATTATTTACTTTGTCTTTATTATTTACTTATTTTTCTTTCTTTATTGTTTGTTTAAGATGCTCCAACTCAACCCCACAAAAACCTGGGTTATCCACAAAAATTAAACAAAGTTAATATAGGAATTTTTAAGCCTAAAGATAATAAAAGCAGAAGGCAAAGGAAGAGTCAGGGATGAAGTGACACACAGTAGATGTATGGCAAAGGTGTGCTGCTCTTGCTATTGGTAAGGCCAACAGCTGGCTCTGAGCTGCTTGGAAGTCAAAGCAAAGAGAGATAGTTTCCAGAAAACTTCAAACTAGCCACCTGCTTGGATAAGATACACGTTCCCTGGCACTAAAGTTTGAGAACAGTTTGTCCTAATGGGGATTTTATTTCATAACCCCAGCTCTATCCCATTATAGACATAACTAGCTTTCAATGCTAAAATTAACTATTTTAATGCTATTACCTCACAATGAAATTTGTCAAAGAAAATTTCAATGTATTCTATTAGAAAGGACCCAAAGTGAGCCCAAATCACTTTTACAAAAAGCCCTGGTAACCTTTAGTTAAAATATAAAGTTTAAGATATAAATGGCATTCTTATACAGTGGGGCATGTGAAGCAACTGTCACTTTAAGAGTCCCAAAAAGGGCCTGAGAAAAATCAGCTTGGTGGCTAGTTAGGCATCCTCAGGCTTCTACTGAGGAAAGCTGTTTCTTTGGCACATATAGAAGAGACTACGGCTTGTTTAGTCTACATACTATGCCGCATACTCGAGAGTTGGACAGTGTGAGAGGATGGCGCACATAGGAATGGGAGCTATGAGTGGTAACTCCCCTAGAAAATGTCTCTGTGACAATATTTCACCTGTTCCTAATCACTCCTGAGAGATGAACAAACTGAAAAGCAAAGAGCTAAGAGCTGTATTGCCCTGAACAGAGCCCATGGTTCTTGGCTTCCAATGGGCTGGAAGTACTATCTGTGACTGGGGTCATTAACAGTGATCAGGCCAATCCCCAGTCTTCCCAGAACTGTTGTGGTTGGCTGGGGGGATTGAATATGTGACCCCGGGCCACAGCAATCATTTCCCACTGAGGTTAAAGTTGAGACACAGTTTCCACTCCATGGATACAGACACACTTGTAACCTTGCCTGCAGTAATGATTCCCCTCAGGGAGGAAAATGGCAGAGGAATTGGAGGTGGTAGCTCAGGGAGACAGAAGCAAGAGGATCAGGAGGTCAAGGTCAGCCATTATGTGGAAAGCTTGAGATCAGCCTAGGATCCTTGAGACCTTGCTTAGGGCAAGGAGAAACAAGAGAATGTGAGAGGCAGAGACTGAGAGACAACGCTCTGCCAATACATGTGAGGGTGAAATCACACCCATTTTTTGATCTCTCACTTGAACAGATTAAACTTGAAATTTTATATTTTCTTTCCTTCTGATTTTGGTATCTGTCAGCTGCAATTGAGCCTGTCTTGAACAAATACAGCATGCATGTGTTTGTTTGGGTGGGGGGTGGTCGTGAGGAGGATCTGGGTGTTTGGGGGGGTGCATGTGTATGTATTTGTTTATGTGTGTATGTATGCACATATGTATATATGTCTATAATAAATAAACTATCTGAGCCATGATCCATGTTTAGTGGCAATGAATTCCTTTTGTCTAAATATCAGAACCTGTAACGGAAATAGGTTCAGAATAATAATAAGGGTGAAAAAAGACATTTAAAGCAGATTCTGAAATCCCTGAAGAACTCCACTTAGTTGGGAAATGCTGACATAAGCCAAACCACAAAAGCACAAATGGTCCCACTATAATTAGTGTACCTTTCACTGTTATCTGAACTCAACTCTGAGGACTTTGGCTAAGCATTCCAAGAGGAATAAAGTCCCAGCCACTGGTATCACCACCATAGTCCCTGTAGATGTCCCATTGACTTTGCTAAGTTCGTTCTGTACAACCTTAGCAGCCTAGAAGATGCCCAACAACAGTATGGATCCCTTGTGGGCCCCATGTCAGCAGGCTTGAAATACAGCTGGCACCTTGGTGTTTAATGGATGCACAAGAATACTGGAACATTTATTAATGGAGTGGGAGCAAGGACCCTTGTAGGCTGAATATAGTATATTGCTGCCTGTTAATTATACCCCATTCCAGAGTTCATTGATGATGTAAAAGCACCAAAGATGCATGCACATATATGCTCTGACATCCCATCTCCACCCTGACCCATGGATGATCAAATAACAACAGCATATGTGACTAAAATTCCAGGTCTCTCAGCACATCCTAAGTGTCCAAAAGTCTGCCAGATTTGACAAAAAGATCTGAAATAGCATCATTCTAATACCTATCTCCATTCAAATCAAACATCCATGGGTGAATAACTGGGCTACACTGAATTAAAAAATAACTCAGAGGTAGCAAGGTAACTCAGAGGGTAAAGAAGTTACCATACAAGTAGTAAGACCTGAGTTCTGATCCCCAGAACTCATGTAAAGCTAGTTATGGTAACTTCTTCTAAAGCTAGTGTCTGTAGTCCCAGTGTCCTGCTGTGAAATGGTGAGAGTCAGAGACAGAAGAGTCCCCCCTGCCCCCAAGGAGCTCCCAGGCTGGCCAGCTTGGCATCCACAGTGATGACAACAAGGATACCCTGCACAAAATGAAAAGTAAATCCCCAGCATTGTGTTCTGACCTTTACAAGTACACTAGAGGACAGAGAAAGAAAGAGGGGGAAGGAGGGAGAGATAGAAGGAAGGAGAGAGGAAGGGAGGGAAGGACGGAGGGGGTGGTAGAGATGGGGAATGGGAGAAAAAGGGGAGAATAATCCAAGACCATAATTGTGATTCAAGGATAGAACTATGAGGCACTAAGGAGGGTAAATAATACACCATTAAGAGGAGGAGTGGAAAACTCCTACTCTGCCTCTTGTCCCTCTTGCCAAGGGATCATCTGCACATATCAAAGAAGCATGGGTGTCATATTGGCCAGTCCTGAGCTAAAATTTGGCAAAGATGAACAGAGTTTAGGAAAAACTAGTCCCCTTCTCCTTTATAAAGCAAGCTCCAAAGAAAGGGAAAGACCTGTGTGAGATCAAATGGGAAGCTGGGTAGAAGAGTGGAACCCTCCTAATGCCCAGCCTGGGTCTTTGCATTAAATATTAAATTATTTCATTTCCCAATTAGGAGAACGAGAGAGGGGGGGATGCAGGATTTTTGCAAGTCTTGTGATTAAGCAGACAATTGGGACAATGTGAGAGAAATTTCCAAGGACCTACACACCCTCAGTAAAAGCTGCGTGGACACAGCCAATGGTTTCACAGATGAGTCTTCAGACACAAAACTAGAAGATTTGTATCCAAGTCTTGACTTCCATGTGATCTTTACCAAACTTAGAACTTCAGTTCTCTCAACTGAAAAACAAGAATATTGGTCCTCCCTACTTCAGAGGGTTGCTAGAAGATTAATGGATGAAATGTCTGTAGTCCCCTAATGTATTGGGTCAATGTTTCCACACTTTGTTTTTTTTTTAAATCCTTTTATACATCTCAGTCTCCTGACTTTATACTTAGAGTCAAGCCACTTCCTTACCCCTTTTCAATTTTCCCAGATATCCTGTGCTCCAAAGTGCTTATTAAATGAGGAGACCCACACCTAAATGTATTTGACAAATGCATCTATTTATTTTCATTTCTATTCTGCACGACACATGCCTGTCTGCGACTATCTGCACAATCATATCTTGTGAAAAATACCTGAAGGTACCTTTCTGATTGACTTCCTCAATCTATATGCAGATTTGTGCAAAGCCAGTAAATAATTTGTAACAATTTGCATTGAGTTTATGGTTTCTCTAATCCAACCCTGATCATTTGTAAATTGTTTCTATTCATGTGCAGATCAACTGTAATAAGACTGCTAATAAAAGAGTGGTTAATAAAATTTATAATGGGTAGACAAGGCATAATTTAGAGGTGGGGATTTTTGAGATGAGGGCTTTTCCAGGCTGTAGGCAAAAATAGATTAATAAAAGCCTATTTGTTTTTATTTTACATTCCAAAGGATACCTCATGGTAAAATAGGGTCCTGAAACCTATTTCTTCCCCCTGGCTTTCATTGCTGGTCTTGAATGATAGTGCTTTCTCGTGGCTTGAAAAACTTTTCCAATAATGGCTCTGCCTCTCAGCAAGTTGGTGTTAGTGGTTAGGAGGGATGGGGGTGCTTCACATATAGTTATCTATTCATTTATTCATGAAATGTCATTTGAGTACCCAGTGTGTAGCAGTCACATAACAGGTCACAGAAATGCCAACATGGATAAAGCAGATCTGAGTCTATTGATGAAGTGACAAATTTGTACCAATCAAGTTTTATTTTGTTGGTTTTTTTTTTTTTCTGAGACAGGGCTGATGTAGCCCAGGATGGCTTCAAATGTGCTAATAGCTGAGGATAACCTTGAAATACTGATCTTCCTGCCTCCAAACTCTCCTCAGGGGTTACAGGCATGGACCCACACACACCAAGTTAGTTAGTTAGTTTGTTTGTTTTTAATGTGGTACTAGGGATCAAATCCAAGATGAGACTCATGCTAGGTAAATACTCTACGATCTGTGCTTTACATCCACCCTTTTGGGTAAATCTCTGAGTGCATGCTTAACATTCAGTCTTTGAACTGGCTACATTTATGTCAGCCCAACACAAGCTATAGTCATCTGAAAAGAGGAACCTCAATTGAGAAAATGCCTCCATAAGATCAGGTCATTTTCTTATTTGGTGATTGATATGGGAGGGCTCAGTCCACTGTGGGTGGTGGCGCATCCCCTGGGCTGGTGGTGCTGGGTTCTATAAGAAAGGAGGCTGAGCAAGCCATGAGGAGCAAGCCAGTAAGCAGCACTCCCCCATGGTCTCTGCATCAGCTTCTCCCTCAAGGTTCCTGTCCTCCCTACTTTTGATAATGAACTATTACATGTAACTGTGAATGAAATAAACACTTCCCTCCACAAGTTGCTTTGGGTCATAGTATTTCACCACAGCAACAGAAACCCTAAGACAGTCTTCTAATATCTAGTACATTGTATATAGTTAAATGATTACCGGATAAATAAATATACAGGAGTTAAGCAAATAACCATTCTAGATCTTTCAAACCCCATCTTTCCTATACATTCCTCTAGCCATTTTAAGATTATAAGTGAAGGCAAAGGTCATTTGGTTGCTGGAACCCTAAAGGACTCTGTTAGTCACATACCATATGTCAGCTCATGATGCTCATGGAAAACTCTAAAACAAATCTAACTCCACAGGGAACTTTTATAATTTTTTATAGAGTCTCCTTATTTAGAAGTACTTAGCAAGATGGATTCTAGCATTTTGCAAGTTACAGTATATATTTAAGATTAGTGCTATTGTTTTTGTTTTGCAAATACTAAAGCTCTGAATCTCTGAAATAAGGCATGATCTGAGGTTATGATTCCAAAGTCGTATCTTTGTCTCAAGTCGAAGCATCTCTTTGCAAACAGCCTCTCCATTAGGCCTCTGGTGGAGGTAGTAGATAACACCAGACAGAAGTCCAGGGGTGTTACAATAATTAGACTCCTCCATGGGAGAGGAAATATAATAAGGCAAAAAGATGTGCTCCCCTTCTCAGAAAAAAAAAGAAAAAAAAAACCTTTTGATATAAACAGATGTTTCATCTTGCTTGATCTGTCGTTGCTTGGTCTAAATCACAGAGCTCTTCTTCAGGAAAGCTATGTGTATCTGACATTTCAGTCATCCACCCCTCTCACAACACTAGCTTGGTTCTTCCTGTTAGATTAAGTTCCATCAATTCCCCGAATGGAAGGATAGAATCCCTGATGCAGGAAAAGTCAGAAGGCACATGCTTGGAATAGAAAGCCCTTTGCTAGCATGGGCCTAACATGTCAAATATTTCATGGGAATATAGCACTGTAGTCCCAAGTGACAGCTGTCAAAGGCCTGTTGTAGGCAGATGACCTCAATTTCCCCTTCTGTCAGTCAGAACATCTTTCCAAGCCCCACATGTAATTCAGAAGCTTCCTGTGCACTTCAAATTCACCCTGCTTTGCCCCTGGGGTTCAGGGACCGAAGCCAGTGGTGTCCAAGGCTGCCCTTCCCTTTCAATGCTTTTTATAGAATGAGGAGTGATTGAGAGTGGGAATTGCAGATCAAAAGGAGACAGTGAAATGTCATCAGCATTACATAATTTGTACTATCGCTTGTCAACACTGATCCCCTTAATGCTATCCCTCTGACAGATGAGTGAAGCAGGATTGTAGAATGCTAAGAAGTAAAAGAGGAGGATAAAAAGACAACCATGTTTGATTACCCTCTGCAGTCCAAAGGATTTTAAAGTCATGACACTGGTTATTACTGCCGTCTTTGGAGAGATGAACAGAAACTTAATCTATCTAATAAAATTGCCTCGAGAGATAAACTTAATCTAAACCTTCTTCTGCTATCTCTCAGTATAATCTAATGGATTTTCCTTGGTCTCCATTGCAGCACAAGACAGCTCGGCAGAAGATAGGCCCACCACGTTAATTAATCTACTTCAGTCTTGTCAAATGGACATGGTATTTGGAAAAGGAGTTGGTGCTTCTGAATGCATTGGGACCCCATATTTAATAGAACTCATCAGATGGGTGAAAACACACCCTTTCAGGCGACAAAGAATACTCAACTGCCATGGCTTGTGACTTAGAGAACTTTCAGAGGGGTACAGTGGGGACGTGGGAAGTTGGGGATAGCCAAATACACTGTTAAGAATCTCAAACCTATCCCAGGGACCAATGGCTGAGAGTGGGGAGAATAATGCAGTCACTATAACCAGGAATGGATCTAGACTCTGGGAAAGCTAATATCCATAAAAAAATCTACATAGCCTAATACAGAGGATTATGAGAACACACACTTGCCTTGTCTATGTTGACTGACACCTGTCTAGAAGAAGAGCTTGTTGGGAAAGGATGCTGAGTTTGGTCAGGTACCTGTGTCTCTGCCTTGGGAGGAGCACTTTGTCTACGAAAAGCTTAGCCGTCCTAACCCTCCAAATTTTCAAGATCTCTAGTCCCTTTGGCAGGTAATCAGGCTACACATAGAAGCCACAGCTTGCAGTCCAAAGGACTAACTAGTGTCAGAATTAATATGGCAAGGTCTCTGCCCTCTGGACCCAGGGACTTCCTTTAGCTTTCCCTCTACAGATCCATTTCCTCCTACTTAAGGCTGAAGGGAGGCACTGAAAATGGAAGCCAATCTTTTTTAAAGCCCCCAGCTCCCACTGAAGAAAATCACACAGAGATGTGTGACAGCCACTCATGTGCAAACTCAGCAATATATCTCTCCCTGGATTGAGCGGGTTGTCCTACTGTCTTTTGACTGCTTCTCTAATACTTGTTCCTTTTTATATTCTTTCTAACCTATGTCTTTATATATAGATATTGGTTGACACACATGATCTGCCACATTAGCCCATGTGAGCACATTAACCTTCCAATAATACCACAGAATATTCACCTTCTTCTTATAGCTAAGAAAACCCATTTACTGAGTTAACCAGTCATAGGGTGTTTAGTGACTACTAAACAGAATGTGCTCAGTGGTGATGTTTTCCTCTCTTAGTCTAATGAAAGAGATAATTCGTACTCTAGAGGAGATGATCATATATAAATACATATATATGTATACATGTATTTATATATATATACATATATACATACACACACACACACACACACACACATATATATATATATATATATATATATATGTATATGTATATTCCAAGAGGTGGGCAGCTGATGTGCAGCAATATCTTCCTAGTTGAAGCATTCCATCCTGGAAGGAAGCTAATTAAGATTTGGGAATCTAAAAGAAGGTTCCTTAATAGGAAGCAAACAATTCATAAGTCTCAGGAAGTTCCTAAAATTGACCAAATACACATGACACCTCTTCAAAATTATATAAGAAGTAAGGCCTGCTGAAGAGACAAAACCAGCTGAGCTTCCTTGAAGGTGATTCTCCAATCTACTGTGCTTTCTGCAAGTCATACAGAGCTCCAGAGTTCCAGTTTTAATAAGTCAATGCCCATACTAGAATAGACTTTTCTGTCTGCCATGCATCAATGTCATGCATTGAGTGGTTCCTGCTCCTCCAAGTAACCACACTTGCATAAGTATGCATGCACACACACACACACACACACACACACACACACACATACACACACACATTCTCCTGTAAATAACCTCTTTAAACTCATTGGTTCACCCATTTGGGCCACCATCTGCACTGAGTACTCATTTGTTCACATTTCCCAAGGGAGTGAGTTACATAATAACATTCCTTAGAGCCACCTGTAGAGTGTTCTCATAATCCAGCCTCCATGCTCATCCATGTATAGGACAGGATTCCTCCTGCCTGCTCTTGATCAGAGTATGGACACTCCTGAACCTCAGTTGTCCCTCTATAAACTAGGGATGAAATGGAGCAACATCCACATATACTTGTGCCCAGACTATAGGCATTCAAGTAGTGGTATGTAGGAGTAGATGGACTAAACCTTTTCCATTTTTTAAGGTTTTTTTTTTCTAGTGCTTCCTAACAAGTGTCAATCATCTGATTCATCTGATTTTCTTTCCTACATTACTGGAGAATGACTCCCTGATCCCCTAGAATGGGAGGTTTGCCCTGCCCTCTTTACCTTTGCAAAAGCAATACCTCTTTTGTCAAGATAAAGTCATCAGGTGACAATACTGTGCCACATAAAGAAAGCATCTCCATACAGTTGAAGGAAGACACTTGAGCCCAGCGGGTACCCCTTGAGTTCCCTTAAGGAACGCAATCCCTCCTGTTGCCCTCTCAGAATCTTCAATTTTTCCATCACCTCATCTATTCTAGAACTTTCTTCCTGATGTTTTCATATCCTGAATCTCCCAAAGGTAATAAATAGTGCATGAAAAGGCCAAACACTACAGAGCACACCTGTAATACAATCACTTAGAATTTAGAAACAAGATGATAAGGAATTCACGTCAACCTGGGCTACATGAGACTTTGTCTTCAAAAAACAATCTTTATTTAAAAATACATTGTGTTTATTTAGTGTGTGTGTGTGTGTGTGTGTGTAAAATGACATTTGTGCCAAAGTCAGAGTATATTTGTGGGAATCTGATCTCTCCTCCCACCCTATAGATCCCAGAGATCAAACTTAAGGTTGTCAGGCTTGGTCATAGGTACCTTCACCTGCTGGGTCATCTCACCACCCCACCCCCAAAGTTAGTAAAGAAAAATCTCAAAGCCCACTTTGCCCTCTTCGGAAATCAGATAGTTAAGTGAGCAGCTAACTCATGGGATTCACAAAATTCAGTGTTCTCAAAGATACGTCGGTATGATTATAGAGAAGTCATTGAGAGCCAGAGGACGGCTTGTCATAACCACAGTGGGGAGCACAGAGGAGGACCACTGTGTAGAAGAGGTGGGAAGGAGGCAGAAGACTGACCACAGACATCAACCACTCTGGACAAGACAGACAGACACACAATTGCAGGCCTTGTGAGTCCATCTGTTTAATTGTGTGTTTTCTCCCTTAAAAATATTTCTCATCAGTGTTATCAAGGTGGCCTCAAAATGACTTTCTCATTATTGCTTATAAACAAGCCTTTATCACAGATAGCTTGCCTGCTGAATTAAGACACCAGGTAAGCAATCTATTGCTTCTGTCTAGCAGATCAGCTGTTTGTAGGAAGATAACAATACAGAAGTAACCACAACAATCAGCTACTGTAAATTAACTTAACTGTGTGAAATAATGCCTCCCCTATCAGATTAGCTTTCTGAATGACTTTATCCTTAAATTAAAGCTTGCCGGGGCTGAAAAGTAAATCATTTAAATGGTGCTGGGTTTTTCAGGTAATGTCTTAATATATTACTGTAATTTCAATCCGCCAAAGCATGCAGATGGCTTTGGTCTCTAGCTGCCTGTCTTTAAAAACCCTCTCCTGCACTGCCATTTTGTAATTACAGTGCTGCTCTGCTCCTGCCGCTGCAAGATTTCCCAGGGTGCACCAGCAGCCGCACCAGCAGCCAAGGCAATGTATCTTAAAATTATTATTCTTGTGTGGCCCTCGTAACATAAATGTAAATCTTTTATGCTAACGCTGTCAGAGGGTTAGCTCTGGGGCTCCAAGGTGTGCTGATGTAGAAATCACCCACCATCCATCAACCTCGGACCATTTGGGATCTGGCAAATAACTCGCTTTTGGGGGAGGGGAGGTTTTGTAAGCTGAATATTACTTTGGAGTCTGGGTGGTATCAAAAAGTCATCGCCTTTCTTTAAGGGTGGGGGCAGGGGCTTTCATACAAAGCAGCCTGTAGGGGTGAGCTTTACAGCCCAGCGGAGTTGCGTGAGCACCTGAAAGTCTGGTCACTAATTTTGCAGCGATGCGGGCTCTGTCGTCGACATTGGAATAAGGTAGTTAGTCATGTCTTTTGGAAACCTTCCTGGATATGAACCTCTTTGAGCACCTGTCTTGAGGAGCCTTGCTAAGGAATGCCTTGCTGCTCAGGGATCGGGGGGAGTATGTGTGGATGTCTGACCTTCTCATTTGTTTGGATCTGTGTCCACATGCCCCTGGCCTCTAGGTCAGTAAAGAGCTTAGTGAAGGGGACTGGGCATCAGGATGGTTTTATCAGGTTAAAACCAGGAACTGGAAGAAAAGGCAATAAGAAAGCCCAGAGGGATCCAAGAAAACAAGATCTAGTGTTTAAATGCCAACAAACCCATGTACACTAAACCCAAGGTGTCTTCATACTGAAGCCTCGGGGACAAGCATCTGGGAGGTAAATGTCTTTTTACATACATGAGAGCCATGAGATGGCTCAGTAAAGGCACTGCCAAGCCTCGTGACCTGAGTTCAATCTACAGGACCCTATGGTGGAAGGAGAGAACAAACCACCCCAAATTGTCCTCTGACTTCCACATGCATGCCAGCCCTACCCCCCCATACCACTCACTCCCCCACACACAAACACACAGAAATAAATAAATGTAATAAAAAAT
The DNA here is from genome assembly GCF_008632895.1 of Mastomys coucha. Taxonomy (NCBI): domain Eukaryota; kingdom Metazoa; phylum Chordata; class Mammalia; order Rodentia; family Muridae; genus Mastomys; species Mastomys coucha. The sequence goes on from NW_022196894.1 coordinate 4,596,951, forward strand.
TAATTATGAGAGTGGGGAAGTAACCCATAAGACCTTGGAAAACAGTAATAGTGATAACACTGTGAATAATAATAAAACAATAATAATGAAACAATTACAATGCTCACCTAGCAGTTATTACATGCAGGGCTCAATTCTCATAGATTTACATACTGCACATTCAATCTTTGCCAGCCAGTCTTTGAAGCTATGCTTTATAAACTAGGGGGAAAGTGTTAGCAGAGCAACTTGGTCTGCCTAAAGAGAGGAAAGGACTACCCTTCTTTTGTTGCCATTTCTTTTTTTCTCTCTTTCTTTTCCTTTTTTTATTATTTATTTATGTATTTATTTTCTCTCCCTCCTCTGCTCCCATTCCCTCTGTCTTCCCTCCCATCCTCCCATCGCCCTACCTCCCCTTCTCCCCAGCAAAGGGGAGGCCGGCCTCCCATAGATGTCAGCCAGCCTTGGCATATCAAATTGCAGTAAGGCTAAGGGCATCTTCTTCTATTGAGGCTAGACTAGGCAGCCTAGTTAAGGGAAAGGGTCTGAAGGCAGACAACAGAGTCAGAGAAGCCCCTGCTTCTGCTTTAGGAGTCCCACTTGAAGACCCAGCTACACAACTGTTACATATGTGCAGAGGGCCCAAGTTAGTCCCATGCATGCTTTCTGATTGACACTACAGTTGTCTCATGCTCTCCATGAGACACTATGTTGTTGCCATTTCTTGATGAGCACTGAAACTGGACAATGGGGGACACAGCCACTTCCAGTCTCAGGTATGTCTTTGAAGGGCAGTAATTAAGTGACTGTAGGATGGCCCAGAAAGGTCTGTATCCAGCCTGAGATGTGCCCAGTAAATACATCCCCAGTTGCTTTGATGCTTAGGCAGACTTACGAAGAGGCCAAACTGTATCAACATGTGAGTTCATTATCCAAATGGGTGGGGTTTTTTCCTCCTGATTCCCAAGTTTATTGATAACAGTAAAAATAATCACTCAACAGTGGAATGCATGGATGAACCAGCAAACTGAGTTATGTAAACCATCTCGTTTATTCCTCCTGAGAACAATGGTGGAGAGACACTGCTTCTATGGTTGCTTCTACAAATAATGAATGCATGACACAAGAGATACATTTCTGTACCAAAGAGGAAAGAAACACTAGGGACAGAATTTGAGTCCTAGAAGATGGACTGCTAATCTTTATAGTATGAGGTGGGACTATATGTTTATGTAGTTGCTTATGCCCATTGGGCTGGGGGCAGGGTGTATACTCATCAACACAGGCCTTCCATCTTAGAGTTTTTAGATAAGGTGTCTCACTGAACCTGGAGATTACAGATTTAGTGAGGCTAGAGGGCCAGCAAACCCCAGGGGTCCTCCTGTCTTCTCCTCCATAGCACTGGGGTTACAAGCTCACTGCACCAGGGTTAGCTTCCACATGCATGCTAGAGATCCACATTCAATGTTTGCATAGTAGGCACTTTCCCAACTAGGGCACTTTTCCAGCCTGCACCAGCTTCCTTAGCATTTTATTTCTTCTCTCTCTCTCTCTCTCTCTCTCTCTCTCTCTCTCTCTCTCTCTCTCTCTCTCTTTGTATGTGTGTGTGTGTGTGTGTGTGTGTGTGTGTGTATGTGTGTGTGTGTGTGTGTACCCACAGATGCAAAATAAAAAGCCAGATCCTCTCAAGCTGGAGTTACAGGCAGTTGTGAACTACCCAGCATGGGCAAAAAACCCAACTCTGATCCTCTGCAAGAGCAGTATGTGTTCTTAACCACTGAGTCATCCTCTGCAAGAGCAGTATGTGTTCTTAACCACTGAGTCATCCTCTGCAAGAGCAGTATGTGTTCTTCACCACTGAGTCATCCTCTGCAAGAGCAGTATGTGTTCTTCACCACTGAGTCATCTTCTCAGGCCTTGCCAACCGTTCTAACGATTGATCTACAGGACACTGAATGTGAAGTACCCATGTGATGACAGTACAGTGAGGAATGGAGAGCGCTCTTCCAAGGCACCTTTTAGTGCCAAGCTTTGTTCAAACTGATATTTATTGTTTAACTCAACCATGTGACTCCTGGCTGTTGAAGTGTCAAATATTTGTATTGAGATATATGAAAGAGAGAGCTGTTCATTCTTGTCCTCTTGCTTGTGAATTGGCTCCACCCACCATTTCTAGTATTTATGAGACAACTCATACATATGCATTTGGGGAAATGCATAAAACTGTATATATAGGTAAAGACAGACACACAGTCCAATGTGCACAACAGCATGTGGTCAACCACTGACCACATATATACTTTATCTGACGCCAGTATGATTATAATTTTTATTGATGCTGTAGCCAAATTTTCACATGTCCTCTGTGTTTGCACAATGGCAAAATCAACTACAGATTAGCTGGGATTGGGTTCTAAGATTTTGGTTTGGTTTGCTTTGGTTTGGTTTGGTTGGTTGGAGTTTGTGTTTGTTTGTTTTACTTTGTTTTGTTTGTTTGTAGCTATGGTTTTAGATTTTGTTTTATTTTTGTTTTTGTTTGCTTTAAGATGGTCTTACTGTATAACCTAGGCTAACTTTGCAATTTAACTTATCCTTTCTCTGAGCTGTGTCTATATTAAGATGGGTTCCTGGAGGCATCAACTTCGCCATGCAGGAGGAAGATTGTTGCAGAGTACAACATTATCCACACCTATGGCAGAGTGAAAGACCAAGGTGAAGAGGAGAAGAAACATAGAATCATGACATGGAAGCCACTGTAAAGGCAAGGCCTTCAGTTTCTGAAGAAAATGGAGACAAGTAAGCAAGTGTTTCATCCTGTGCTTCCTCCATTGAGCATTTGGATTGTGCTCTGGAGGAGGGTGTGACCTTGTACTGGTTTGCAGGGACAGTATGTGGTATGAAGTAACTAAGAGAGGAAGGGTTTATTAAGGCACATGGTTTCAGGAATTCATCATGACAAGCATGGCAGCAGGCAGCTCCAGAGCAAGAAGGGGTGTGGCTAGAACTGATGCCTCCTTCCATTTCTGCAGAACATGAAGTATGAAAAGAGATGGCATGGGAGATATGTGGTTGTTACATCTGTGACATCTGCCATCCAGTTTCCACCAGGGTTCATTTGGATGATCCTGCTGGCTAGCTTGATTGTTCACTTCTCTCGTTGATCCATGTGCATCCATCCTTCCTGAAGCTGAACCCTCAGTAGAAAAGGATGACCTTGCCAGTTAGAAGAGGGTCATTCTTTGGTCCAGAGAAAATGAGTAGCTGTGCTCCTCCAAATCAGCAGAACCTGATTACAAATGTAAAGCTCTACCTCCTAGCAGTGGACTTCGTCCAGCTATCTCCCTCCTATTAGAGAATCGCAACTTACTGAAAAAGCACCACAGGCTGGAAACATGGTATCCAAACCAACAACTCTGCAATAGCCATTTCACATTCAAATTACAAAAGACCTTATGCAATGCAGCTTTCTCAGGCCAAAGACATCTCTGAGTGAGAAACATGGCTAGACCATGCAGCAGAAGGGAGAGTCATGGTCCTAAAGGGGTATCTGAGAAGAGCCACCATCATCCATCACTGGCCACAGCCATTTCAAGGCTGAAGTCTTCAGGGAGAAGGCACTGCAAGTTCATTGTGGATACTCCCAGAGACTAGCAGCTCTTAATCCCCCTCTTCTCAATTATAATGTGCAAGCCAGCAAGGGAATGCCTTGTTTAAGATTTTCAGAGTAATAGGCTATTATTTTTAAGGAGAAGTAATCATCCCTGAGGGCCACTGACCCGCAGGCTTCCCATTTTTCTCCTTCCTTTTAAAGCTCTGGTGACCCGAGGTACCAGAGCTGCAGTGTTATGTAAGATGCTCCAAGCACAGAGATTTTGAACTTGACTTGAAGTCTTTCTTTAATATTCAATAAAAAGTTGGAGATTTATTGGCCTATGGCAGAGACCAATTTCCTGTTACATGGACCAGAGAGGAGATTAAAAAAAGATTTTTAGAGCAGCGCCCATATTTCTTAAGAGAGGCAAAGAACGGAGCTCACCTAATTTTGCGAATCGGGCTGCTAGCACGGTTCTTTTCTTCAGGCTGATCTGAAATTAGAAGGCTGGAACGGAAGGAAATCCTGCAGTCTTCCCACAGGGACCATTTCACTTTTCCTTTGAGTAACAGCCCCATAAGAATCGTCTTCACCACTCTAAGGTCAAGGTTGGAAGTGGCTGAGTGTGAAGAAGATTGAAGACTGTGCCACAGGCCCTCGGTGATGTACATCACAGTGCTTTCTGCAGCTAGAGGTAGGAGAAGTAATTCCAGCAGACTTCTGAATTGAAAAGCTCTGCTGCAAAGATGTGGGACAAGGCCACAGGAAATATGGCAAGCCACAGTGACAACAGGTTGGCATGAGCTGTTAATTCCCAAAGTGTACCAGGATCAGGGTCGGGTATCAGAGTTTGAATTCTTGATTTGTCCATTATTGACTCTGTGACCTTGGGACTTAACCTTTCTGTGTTTGTCTGCAAAATACAAATTGCCTGTATGTTATTGCAAAATGGTTGTATAGATAAAGTGAGAAATACCTCCATAGCTCTAAATAAATATTCAGGGAAGGGAGCTCAGTTGGCAAAGTACTCGTTTTGCAGACATGATCTCCAGAAACTATATATATATAAAAAGGCAGCATGGTGTGCACTTGCAATCTCAGAGAGTTGGTCCTCACTGGCCAGCCAACCTAGGCTCCTTGGTGAACTCTGAGCCAATTAGAAATCCTGTCTTAAAAAGGGAAATGTGTGGATGGTGTCAGAGGAATAACACTCAAGCTCAACCTCTAGCCTCCACATGCACATGTACATAGACATACACACACACTAAAGTGTACATGCACTCTCACAGGCACAGGAACATGTGCACACATACACATACACAAATGCCCAGGATGCTAAGCTAGTCTTGTTATTCTAATTCCCCATTGGTTCAAGCCTAGCTCCTGGGTCTGAATGAACATATCAAAGAGGAGCTCCCGTGACATTGGGAAGACTGAGATTGAGTTCAACTGAATCATCCCAGGATATACCAGGCTCTATCTAACCAAAGCCCCAGAGATGCATCTGTGAAGAAAGCTTGATTCGGCAGGCACAAAACCCATAGTTCTGAGTAGAAGGCAGAGGCATAAGACACAGCCGACCTGCCCAACTGCCACATTTGCAGGTATGTCCAATTACACAAGGAATACAGATCAGGGAAATGCAGCACAGAAAATGGAACAATTCCTCAGTCTTTCTGGTGACACCTAAGCCCTGATGCTCTCATTCCTATTGTCTACCTAGAATTTTATTTTTTATTATTTATTTATTTATTTGTTTATTTGCCTTAAGTCCACAACACTGCTAACTTTCTTTTCAATGAAGAATGGGAGTCATGAAGCCTGTTCAAGAGGACACTGAAAAATCACCCTGGAAACGTGATGTTGAAAAAAGGCTTTGAAAGATGAGAAAGAGTTTGACAAGGTGAGTCAGATGGAGAGGAATTCCAGGCAGAGTGAAAGGGTGCAGAGGCACAGCTGTCTGACAGAAGATAGCAAGTATGAGTTTAAAAACCTAAAGTTCCCAGGGCTGTGGACTTGAGGCAAAAAATTTAAGGTAAAGCTATAATAATGGAAGGAATCATCAGGACCTAGATGTCACCAGAAGGATTTAAGGAATTGTTCTATTTTCCTTTCTGTTACTATGATAGACAACACTCTGACCAAAAGCAACTTATACTTCCAGGTCACAGTCTGTCACTGAGGGGACTCAGGAAAGGTACCTAAAGATAGGACTGCTTGCTAGTCCAGATATCATTACCTCTGACCAAGAAACTAATACCTAAGAGGGTACAGCGAGAACCATGGAGGAGGATGCTAGCAAGCTGACTTGTGAGCTCATACTTTTTTATAGAGGAGCCCCGGACTACCTGCCTAGGGATGGTGCTGCCCACAAGGGACTGGAACGTCCTATATCAATTAATAATCAAGACATTCACCCAAAGACATGTATACAGGCCATTCTGTTCCAGGTAATCCTTAATTGAGGCTTCTTTTTCTTTCAGAAGACTTTAGGCTGTGCCAAGTTGAAAATTAAAGGTAATAAGAACATGTATCCTGTTAACAGTAGAGAATCCAGGCTGTATGTTTCCCAAGATTTCCCCATTCCATCCTGTTCTTGATCTTTCCCATGTCACCAATCCCTTCTCAATGTTCCAGTTCAGACTTTGGAGTATTTTCTTCATGTCATTAGGATATTTAAAAATAGCATGAGCCAGCTCCTCTGCTCTATAACAGTTGAAGATCGAGGAGGAAAGTCTCCTTTCATCCTGGCTGGTGAATATGGGAGTCTGAAGAACCAGAGAGAAGGTCAAGGGATATATGAAGAAGGAACTATAGAGGAGCAGAGCAATGGCATGCAGTCCTACATCTGAGTCGAAGTCCATCCACTAGAGAACAGGGAAAACAAGAGCAAATACTGTTTTCAACTGTTCATGAGTGGGAAATAGGAAATGGATGAGATTCTTGAAACATTTCTCCCATAATCCCCAGCATTTTTTGTCGAATCCTGTTGGTAAAAACTGGTTCACCTGCTTATCCCTAAGCTCACCATCATGAGCAGAGTCATCAATTACTGTGGCTGGTTCTTTCCTATCATGAACCTTTGTCCTACAAGTGGAAGAGCTAGTCTCCCTCTTTTCCTGAACATATCCCTGTCTACAGACACTTAAACTACATGGTATTTTGTGAAAGAAAAGAGAGATGTGGCTACCTTCTGGGAAGCCAAATGCCTTACCACAGGAAGAGATGGAAGTGTCTCAACAGAGAGGGAAGAGGCAGCAGAAATTAGTACATGGCAGATGGCTAAGAAAACTATATTCTTATGTTAAGGAGTGGGCAAGACATCAGCCAAGTAGCCGGGAAGAAGTGCATGTGTTGGTGGACACCTATACCTGGTATTCAAGAGGCAGAGATGGGAGAACTGCCACACTTCAAAGCCAGCCTGGCCTACATAGAAAATTCCAGGCTAGCCAGGGTTACATAGTGAGACTCTGTATCATACAAGAACAAAAGGACACAGAATGTAACCAGCCAAGGAAGAAGAAAGCAAGTGGGCCCTGCTGTCATGGAGACAGAGAAAGAAGGAAGCATAAGGATATGGGGATGCCATTTGTGAGAGTTTAGGATTTGTAGCTGTGCCAAGAGGATTGGGCTTAGGGTGGCAGTTAAGGCCCAGAGGAATAACTTTTGACTAATAGAATTCCAGGCACAGAGGCTCCTGGTTGAGAGGCCTTCCAACCGGGGCTTGGAAACCAGACCCTCTAAATGTCTGCTCCAGCTGGAGCTGGATCTTGGGAAATTTCTATCCCAGAAGCTCTGGCAGAAACTTGTTCAGGGAAACTGCATCTCTGGGAAGCAGGGAGCTCTTTATCTTTCCCAGGCAGAAGAAAGCAACAACTTCTGGCAGAGGTGGCAGGGTTTTGGGAGAGCCTCCTCTCCCAGATTAGAATTAAGCAGAACCTGTCAGCAGACTCACTGAACACCCCTCCCTGTGTCTTCGTCCAGCTGGCTATGGTGGCTACTGCAGGAACAGTTCTGAAAGGAGTTTGTTCCATGCGGATATTGCAGTCTCATGAGATCCCCCTCTGGGAGCTTGGAGAGTGCATCTGGTTGGAAGGTACCATCTAGGATAAATGAAACAGACAAACTGTCCCCAGCCCCAGCCACGTTCTCAGATTCCACCATCTACAAGAGCCCATCCATTTTCCTGTGTTTGAGCTAGTTGGATTTGGGTTTCTGTCTCATGTTTCAAAATTGTCCTGTCTATTACCCTGTCTCTGGCTCACTCTATTTGTGCCTTGGTTATTTTCATTCTCAAAATGGAAACAAATAGCATCCATCCTGCCTAGATCCTACATCTGACATGAAATTGTTTCTGCAAAATGTTGAGTGTTACAAGGATATAAGTCATCTCTGAGTACATAGCCTGGTTATGTAGAGAGCTGCAGAGCTCTCGATGCAGCTCTGCCTATTCTTCCTCCATCGGTCTTTTCTCATTTCGACAGATGACAGGATCCAGTTGCTCTGTCTGAAATGCATGAGGTCATTTTTAGTCCTGTGCATTCTCTCCTCGACCATGTGCAGTCCCTTGGCAAATATTATTTAACTTGGAAATGTGTCCCCAGTTCTCAACTCCTCACCAAGATCCCTGTCACTGGTAAAAATCCATATTAACCTACTCATAGCGTGGCCATCCAACACAGCCCTCCCCCAGAGAAAGCCACAGCAATCAGTCCCTCTGAAATGAGACTTGGGCCATGTTGCCTCTATGTTCCATCACTTCAGCCACACCCTTTCAGCCTCATAACACTCTGGTCACACCCTCTCAGCCCCCACCTTCCTCCCAAGTATATTCCCAACCATTCCCCTGCATGTTTTCTTTACTTGAAGGGAGCACTTCTTCCCCAAATACTGACATAGTTCAATCCTCCAGTAAAACTCCTCTCCTGAATGACACATACCCAGACCATCCTGCTGAGTTAACAGAGAGAGACAAGCACTACCATAGACATATCTTTTTTTGACACTTTGTCAAGCCACTGCCCTGCTTTACCACCTTTGTTCACTAAAGTATTACAATACTACACTGTTTATCTGCTAATCTTTTTCCCCTCCAAAAAGAAAGGCCAGAGAATTCCTCTGTCTTATTTACCACTTTCACCACCCCCGAATCCTATAGTACAATAGGCAGGATAAACGTTATACATGGAACAAATATTTGAATTTATCCCCAAGTTAAGAAAGCTGTGTGTGATTATGTATAAATACATAGAATTTTCTTTGTTCAACTTAGATTCTACTAAACCATATTTTCATCAAGATCAAAAACTTGTTCTTAACAATATAACCAAACAATTTTAGTTTGAACTGCTATGCATTTTCTCCCTAACCTGTTGGGGAATAAAAGTCTAAATAGTTCCTACAACCCAGGCCTGAGTGTTGACAGGTTCCCTGGGCTCTAGTGCTCACAAGCACCATGGAAATGGTTGGTTGATTGTTTACTTTACTGGAAATCTATGAATTCTAAAACAATTCTAATTATTCCAAAATCTTCTCTGGGTTAATAGTATCATAGAACCACAGTCCCACCTGATCTCAAAAATGGCTGTAAGATGAGTGTGGGTATTAGCTTTCTAGGGTATATGCTTAACAACATCAGTTCCTTGTCAGGAAGGGGTGTGTGTGTGTGTGTGTGTGTGTGTGTGTGTGTGTGTGTGTGTGCGCGCGCGCACGCGCGTGTGTGTGCGCGCACGCACGCGTGTGTGTGTGTGTGTGTGTGTGTGTGTGTGTGCGTGTGCGTGTGTGTGTGTGTGTGTAGGTAAATCATTTAATGAGTTTTCTAATCATTCCACTTGGTTCACAAAAAAACAATCATTGCTGAAATATTTGATATTGTATTCTGTGCTAGGCAGTGTGCTAAACGCTTTATTATCTTGTAATTTAATTTAGGAAACGAATTACAAGGGAAATAAAACTCCTATTCTCCAACCCCTTACCTCACCAGCTGCCTAAGAAGGTGGTCCTATCTCAGTCTCCCACCCTCAGTAGACATTATATCTGCCAGCCTCTCCACACTGTCACCACACACTAAAGCACCATAGGCAGGAAGCAGAATGTTGAGTGAGCCCTAGACTCTGCTCTCTCATCCCCATCCTCCCACTACCCCCCTTCCCACTCTCTCTGTGTGATGACCAGAGGATTTTTTTTCTCATCTTTGTTAATTCTTCTGCTGTCTATGTTGCCTACCCTCATGGGAAGATTACATCCATGTCTGTGGCATCACCTACCTACTTTGTCCAGTGGAGTGATAGCAAAACCATGAACACTTCTCTCTCTGCTGTGATTCTAAAAACTAGACCTGCTTCACTGAATCTGTTCTTCCTTCTACATGAGCTGAAACATCTCAGAGACATCTATGTTGGCAAATAAAAAACCCTGGGTGTTCTACAAGGGGCATGTAAGAAATGACCCTTCAAAGTCACTTGTTACTGAAGCACAACTTAACAAATCCTGGCTGACACACTACCTTAACAAGAATCCAGGCTTTGGAACCACTGAGTTCTGTGAGCTTGCTTGTTACCACTGCACATTCTAGCATATCCTGACTGATACACAACCTAACAATATCCCGCTTAGATTAACAATAGTTTCAAACTATAGTTCCCAATTTATGGGTTATCTTCCAAGTTTTTATGACAAACATTTGTATATTATTATGACATTAGTCTCTGCATCACCAAACTAAAGAGACGATTATAAATATCTTGTGCTTTCCAGAACTTACAGCCTCCTACCAGTGCTGTTTAGCACTGCCGTTATCTGTAAGAATGCTGATAATAATAAACACACAAACAACTGAGATCCAATAAACTTCATTTACAGGTGTTGGGAGTTAACTGCATACCACTTACATATGTCACAAATATTATTTTTCTTTGAACTCTCTTTCAAGAATTTAGACACATTGCAACACATTCTTAGCTAAAGCACTATCTAAAAAAGGCATGGGCCATATGCCTTGGACCCGTGTGCTGATACGTGACCTAGAGAAGACTTCAGACTCCTGAGTGTGGCACTTGAATAGCCTTTTACGACATCATCCCAATGGCTTGATCTACTCTAGGTTCGTGAATGCACTAAGCTATAAACCCACCCTGATCATATGCATATTTTTCATACCCTGCTCTCTCTTCTTCCACCAAGCAAGCTCATTCATTAATCTTAGGGCTGAGATCCTTGACACAATAAATATCACATTCTACATAGAAATTTGTTGCAGTGTCTGTTTTAGTTGCTCTTTATTTCTAAGTTCCTGATGTACTAGGATGCACTCCTAGCCCTAGCCCTAGCCCTAGCCCTAGCCCTCACCGCTTGGCAAGCTGAGGTAGTTTCCAAATCTTGACATTGCTAGCATTGGGGCACAAATAATTCTTGGCTGTAGGATGTTCTGTGCACTGTACAGTGCTTAGAAGCATCCCCATAGTTCTGCCTACCACTGCAGCAGCACAGCCCTCCCAGTTGTATAATGTGCCTAGAAGGAATGACTATATTCCATAATGCACCCATGTGCATCTGACTGTTAAAACAAGGATGCCCAAGAGACTGGAATCCTCCTGCCAGGAATGTTGTATTGGAAAAAGAAAATCCTGGGCCAGCCAGAGTTGAAGCTTTTCTCTCTGAGAAGATTGACAAACCTACAGGGACAGTGAGGGACCAACGGTGGATGGGACCACACCGACTGCTGTGCATCCCCTAATTCTATAAACTTTAATGTCACTCAAACCCCTAAAATGGATTTGGGGAGTGAAGGACTTGTTAAATACCTTTGTCCCTCTCTCCAATGTGACAACATTGAATAAATCTTCTGATTTTTTAACATTAACATGGATGCTTTAATTAGCTTGAGTATGATAGCTGAATGTGGTTTCTTTGGACACCGACTGAGACCCCAAGTTCTGTAACAGTTGTGACAAACAAAAATGTCTCCAGATATTGCCAAATTCCTTCCTATCACCTCACCCCATGAGAACATTGACATAACCATGTAACCTTGGGGTTCCTGGAAGGCAGGAGTCGATGCTCTTCATAAAGCTTCACTGAGCTGTGGTCTGGTGTGTAGGTGACCTCCATCATATAACTGTTACATGAAATTAATGAGTGCAGCAATGAAAAGCATCAGTTCCATTAGCTTCTATCCAAACAGTGTGTTTAAAGACCTAATTCTGGTAATTGTGTTTTCTTTTTCCTTTTCCCTTTGCCATTGCATGGAAGCCAATTTTGTAAAGTCTGAGCATCATAAAAGAACTATCTCGTGCATGCACTGTTTTATTTATGCTGCTCTCACAAGTGCTGTTAATGCTGCATCTGTTTTACTAGCAACCCCCTTTGTTTTATATAGCACTTTATATTTCCCTGAATGTGCAAAGACCTGAGATTTCTATGGTCTGCGAGTGGATAAATTGCTGCATATGGATGGGGAGGGAAATGACAACAAAAAAAATCTTCTGGAGTCATGGCTCCATTCTCCAGTGCATCCTGGGTGACATATGCTAATGAGAAGGGATAGCTGAAGCTGCTCAGCAGGAGGGAGTGGAGAGAAAACAGCACTTGCTAGCATTCTGGGGTCGGTTGGGAAGGTTGGATGATCAGCCTTTTCCTGTTCCACTCAGAGATGCTTGAAAGACATCCACACAATCATCAGGACATGTCCAGTGTTCACAACATCTGGAACCCATCTGAGCTGAGTGGTTCTTGTCCAATACCTCTGATTGGCCATATTGGTGCCAGGCATCTTCTATTGTAGATTTCAATAGTAAACATGGCCTGTAACTGTGGTCTCACAGCAATGAGAATAGTAGAATTAGAATCTCTAGACTCCAGAGGAACAAAGATAAGTCACATCATAACCTTGAACCATAGAACCTGAGCTCTAAAACCAATTCTGCCCTTACCCGTTTGAAAAGCTATGGAAATTAGTTTTGGGCCACAGTCTCTTCTTCGGGAAAAAAAAAAAACAACAACAATAATAATGGCAACACCTCCATCCTGGTATTGATAGAAAGAATAAGAGATGAATTCATGAAAATGTGCTTAACAAAGTACAATAAGAAGAGACTGTGGTACACTGAGATGAAAATAAATGTCCATAGTTTTCCAAACTGGTAAGGGCAGAATTGGTTTTGGAGCCTAGGTTCTATGGTCCAAGGTCACAATGTGACTTATCTCTGTAGGCATACAATAAGTCCCACTCATTGTTAGCAAGACCCCCATGGGACTTTGCATAGTAACAGGGCTCAATATCACCGACAGTTACAAGAGTTAGTTTTTGGAGATTATTTCATATCTTTCCAGTAAGAGCTATGAGCTCTGAATCACTACTGTACACACACACATGCACACACAAACACACAAATTTGAACATAAACGTGCTATGATACTTGCCAACCAGATGAAAAAAAATAAAGACAAATTTTATTTCCCATATGTTAAGCAACATGCACCAAGATTTGAGTTTCAGTTGAACAAAGTGTTATGTTATCCCTTTAGCCATGGGAACACATTCCAAGGCTCTCATTAGAATGTGTGGCACTAATGATAGTATGAACCTCTATCTATACCATGTATTTTCTTTTTATTTATTATACTTATTATTGTTATGAGTTTGTGTGCATAGGAGCACACACAACACACACATTTGGAGGTCAGAGGATGACTTTTTAGAGTCAGCTTCTCTCTATCTTTACATGGGTTCTGGGACTGAATTACTGTCAGGCTTGTACATCAAGCACTTTTACTTCTTTAGCTTTCCTGCTGTCCCATGCCATATATTTTCTAAATAATCACACCTATTATACAGTCCAGTGTATGTACTACATGCAGGAAGATATTAGCAATAGTAAGTAACAAAATAAAAGAAGCTGAACTGTATGGTATAACTAAAGTTAGTGACAAATTATGAATTGTATATTCTAGAGTCTTCCATTCAATATTTGACCACAGCTAACTGGAACTCGAAAAGAAGGATGACTATGTCCATGTCACTAGAGAACAGAGAGTCACTGAGGTCATTGACCTTGCCTAGTTTGTATCTTACAGTACCTCAGCCTTCTGGTTCTGGGTCAGGAGGGTGGAGATATGTAGGTTATGGATAGCATCCTCATGGAACTGACAACTGAGTTAAGGCCTACAGGAGAAGTAAGCAGAAGGACTCCATCACATTTGTATAATGCCCCATTTTACTTGTTTGTTGGTTGCCTTGTTTCATTTTGTTTTCTTTTGTTTTGTTTTTTCAGACACAATCACCAAGTTATCCATTTACTCACACCCTGGGGGAAGATGAGAAGACACGTGTATTAACATTGAAGGCCATTTTTTATTAGTATTTCTCTGTTTCTGCAGCAAGGGGAAAATATATTTATTTCAAACCCTAACAAGAGCTTACTTTCAGACCCATTCCTCCCTGAGTACCCTGTTCTGATAATCCTCCCCTGGAGAGCAAGTCGACCTGGACTACAATGATTGCTATGTTCTAAATTTAACTGACCGCATAGATGCATTACCTGCAAGCTCACAAGAGCTTTTGCTCTCTCTTTTTAGAGAAGCAGGATGTTTACGACCTGTTTATAAATGTCTGCATAAAATACAGCTTCAGAGGCTTGTCTGGGAGTGGGCTACCTGGAGTCAAGTGTGTCTTTTAAAATACAATGCATCACTTGTGAGAATGGTTTCGTAGTCTCTTTCCACCCCCAGCTCCTCTCAAATCCATTGCTCTCCCATAAATAACTATATGAGGTGATAGCTTGACCATGATTCTCATCATGCCCCACCTGTATAGGATGTCTTCCCTGGTGGATTTTTGTTAAGAAACAAAATACAACTTTTATTGAGATCAATAAAAGATTAAGGTGACAAAGTGATTTATTGAGTATGGAGGAGGCTCATTTTTTCCCTCACCATTGCCGCAGCTTCTGGAAAGGATGTTTTTCTACCCTGGGTCTTCAGGAAAGTTAGGAGAAGTCGAGACTCATTTATCAAGTCAAAAGAGAGTGATTAAAAACCATAAGGGAACTGACAGAACACACATGAGCAAAAGTTGGTATTTTGCTAAAATACGCAGGTCACAGAGTGTGGAGAGATGGAGAGAACACATGGGGTCTTATGTGAAATGAAGTTCGGTGGGAGGTGGGCAGCTCTGGGTCAGACAGATTCAGGCTGAGCTGAGGGCATAGAAAGAACTGAGCATGGGAACCAAGAAAATAAGCTGCGAGCCCTGGAGCCTGTTCTTCACGTGGTGAGGAAGAGACAGGAATCTGCGCACCTCGCAAAGGATTGCAAATTGCAAGACCTGCCTGGGCTATAGACTGGGATCAAGGCAAGCTTAGACAACTTAGAAAGACCTTATCTCAAATATATACAAATCTTAAGAGAGAAAGGACTAGGGTTATAGCTCAGTGGTAGAAGGCTTGCTATTGTGGTGGTTTGAATATGCTTGGCCAAGGGAGTGGCACTATTAGGAGGTACAGTTGTTGGAGTAGGTGTGGCCTTGTTGGAGGAAGTGCATCACTGTGAGGGTGAGCTTTGAGAGAGTGTACTGGCTGGTTTTGTGTGTCAACTTGACACAGGCTGGAGTTATCACAGAGAAGGGAGTTTCAGTTGGGGAAGTGCCTCCATGAGACCCAGCTGTGGGGCATTTTCTCAATTAGTGATTAAGGGGGGTAGGGCCCCTTGTGAGTGGTGCCATCCCTGGGCTGGAAGTCTTGGGTTCTATAAGAGAGCAGGCTGAGCAAGCCAGGAGAAGCAAGCCAGTAAGGAACATCTCTCCATGGCCTCTTTGTCAGCTCCTGCTTCCTGACCTGCTTGAGTTCCAGTCCTGACTTCCTCTGATGATCAACAGCAGTGTGGAAGTGTGAGTTCAATAAACCCTTTCCTCCCCAACTTACTTCATGGTCATGATGTTTGTGCAGGAATAGAAACCCTGACTAAGACAGAGAGCTTCCTCCTATCTGCCTGGAAGCCAGTTTTCCCCTGGCTTTCTTGCCTTCAGAACAAGATTTATAACTCTTGGCTAGCTCCTCTAGCATCATGCTTACCTGGAAGCTGCCATGCTTCCTGTCATGATGATAATGGACTGAACCTCATAACCTGTAAGCCAGCCCCAATTAAATGTTGTCCATTATAAGAGTTGCTTGGTCAGGGCGACTCTTTACAGCAATAGAAACCCTAACTTAGACACTTATCATACACAAAATCCCTCTTACATGCCTTCTCCACAACATTCTACCTGCAGATAAGGTATCCACACACCACCTCTTCCCTTCCAAAAAACCAATATCCTAATCGTTCAAGGCAAACACAGCCTACCACATCCCACTCTCTCTCTGATGTGCTGTACATGGCTGACACAGTGAACAATCCTCCATAGGTTATCCCTCCCATGTGATCAGGAAACACTGTAAATCTTGCTCAGTTCTACATTCTAGGACCCCATAGTGCCTTCCAACCTGCATGGGATGCAGTGGATCTTTTTAATACGTGAATCCATGAGCTAGTTGAATACCCAGAAGAGATGCATGGAGGGCCAGCATGGTGATGGCATTGCATTGTACTGGCATCACTGTTGCTGCTATTTTCATTTTCGCTCTTGCTGCTGCTATGGTTTGCCATGCTGGAGACACAATTCGGGGCTGTGTGCATGCCAGGCAAGTACCCTGCCACTGGGCTACATCCCCAGACATTTTTATTATGATTTCTTTCTGTCTTATGTTTTTAAGACATGGTCTCTCTAAGTTGCACTAGCTAGCCCCAGACTCTCTTTGTAATCCAGGAAAGACTTGAACTTGAATCTTTCTGCCTCAACCTCCTCAAGTAGCTAAGATTGCAAACTTGCATTATCAAGCATAGCAGGGTTGGGTGTGTTATTATCTCCATTCTTCAGAAGAGAAACATCAGTGTCCAGAATTCACAGGATTCTGAGGCAGAGCTCATGTCCTCAGTTTCCCTTTTCAGTCCACTTCTATAAAAGGCAGCATTACTAGCCACGTGCTACCTGTCCCTACAAGACAAATGTCAGAAGGAGATTACAAATGACCTCCAGTGAGAGAAAGACAGGGTCAAAGTCAGTAATTGCACAAACCTGAAGGAAGGCTCAGCCTCTGTGCTGCTATGAGGGGAAATTATGGCTTCCCATTTCCAGCCTTAAAGACTCATGCACCTCCTCGAGGCAGAAGGGAGGGGCAGAGAGCAGAGCTTCCAAGTTACCACTCATTTCAAGTCCCCATTAACTGTTTAATGAGTCGATTTTTAATTCTGACATAATGATACACAATGGCACGGCTACTCTCTGGATCAGCACTGCCATGCACCCCTCTCTTGAGAAAGCTAAACTAACCAAGCATTGATTTTTTTTCTTAAGTAAGCCAACACAATTCCACTTCTAGGAATTCATCCCGCAGATACATTTGCATTTGTGAGGAATGATGCTAAGGCTACATTATTAATTATAGTCACGTCTGTAAGAGAAGAATATCCAGGACTGCCCAAAAGTCTATCAGCAAGGGACTGGAAGGATAATCAATGCATGTTTTGGTAATTATATAATAGGCAGACAGTTTACTTCATTTCCTGATGAAAAGTTGTTCTTCATTTCCTGTTGGGAAAGGATTCTAAAAATGGTAAATAAAGAAAAGATGATAAAATCCTGTCCATATTTTTTGTCACTACAGGTAGGGATGGATGCTGATGCACACATACAGACACATGCACAGGAATAGATGCTGATGCACACATATACACACACATGCACAAGGACAGAGGTTACTTGCATACATAGAAACATACAAGCACAGAGGTGGGTGCTGATGCACACAGACACACACATAGGGACAGATGCTGTGCACACATATAGACAAACATGTGCACATATACATATCTCTGTATAGAGTCATTCTAGAAAGACACTGAACAGCTAGCAGAAACAGTTTCCTGGGAATAAAGATGCATTATGGATGCTAAAAGTAGATGTGGTAAGGATAAGGTAATGGGCAAAAACAAAGACAGGTATTACATGTTTTCTCTCATATGAAGAATCAAGGTTTTAATACATATGAGTGAGACATGAATGTAGACAAAGGACACTTTTGTTTGTAGATGGGAAGTGAACTAGTTAGAGGTGCTCAGAGAGGGTGTGCATTGATATGGAAAAAATACAATGTAGTAAGTGTACTAAAAAGTCATAATGAAAGCCGTTGTTTTATATGCTAAGTGCTAACAGCAATAAAGTCCATCCAGAATGCCACTGTTCTCTTCCTAACTCTACTACTGACCAGCTGTGTGACCTCAAGAAAGTTACTTAACCTCTCTTGAAATCAGTTCCCCCTCAGTTGTGATGGCACTGCCATTCAACACCCCATCCCAAGGTGATGTTGACTGTTTGGTAGTTTAACTGATAGGAAAGGTTCAACATCATGTCTGACACTTTATGGCTGTTCCAACAATACCAGCTTCTGCAGGAGTAATGTGCATTGTTTCACTTAGGTTGTTGATTTGACCTGGGGAGTGAAGAAGGTTGTGTGTGCTGGGCCCCAGCCCTTCGTACTTTACAAAGCATGGCTAAGGCTAACCTTTACATGGTTAAGGCTAAGTTAACATGTATGATGATGGGGATGGTAACAATTAATGGCACCATCCTTGTGCCTAATAGAAACATGATCAGGCAAAGGAAGTGAGCTCTCCACTGTAGAATCAGGACACAGTATAGGACAAGCTGCTAAAAGAAAAGCCAGAAACCTGGTTGAGAGAACTAGTATCACTGCATATCTGGAAATGAGATGCTGGAAGTGGGGAGGCACCTGAAGCGGAAGTGGAAGTAGTGAGATGCCAGAGCAACTGCGCTAGCCTCACAACTTCTGGGGGCGGGGCTGTAGGTCAGGGGCCAGTGTTGAGTGCCCTCCTCTATGCACTTCCCACCTTATTGTTTTGAAACAATTGAAGCTTGCCAATTCAACTAGACTTGCTAGCCAACAAGCTCCAGGAATACTCCTATCTCTGTCTTTTGGCACGGATACTGAGGATCCAACTCGGGTCCCCGTGCCTATGCAGGAAGCATTTTACTTACCGACCTGTCTTCTAAGCCCTACGTCTTCTAAGCACGTTCATTACATGACTAGGAAGCATGATCGTAGGAGGCTGTGTGCAGGACTTGTTAGAAACTGAAAGCAAGAAGGCGCTGCTTTCAACACAGGTGATCCTTCTCCATTAGAGTGCTTATGGCACATGACTGCACACAGAGAGAAGTAGTCCCCAGAGGCACTTCAAGCCACACCTCACACTCGAAACAAGGATGGCTGCTTCTTGTCACAGCAGTCCAAGCCTATAACACTCCTTCAGCAAGAAAATGGATGGCTAACATCCATCCGCAGGACATAGAAGAAGTAAGAAACTGTTGAGCATTCATAAGGAGTGGGAACACACACATAAACATATACAAACACGCACACACAGGCACACACACACCAAGATAACTGCATAGAAATCACAATCAGAGTCATGTACCAACCTCTGCAGTCCTAGGCCAGTATCATCGAGAACAACTGACACACAGACAGATATCACAAATCAACACGGGTAGACATGAAGCTACTAAAAGACAATGAAAAAAATAAATCATTAAATGAATGCATAAGGGCATGTGTGGATGACTGAACACAGAAGTGAGGCATGAAAGGTATAGACTAGAGTCGGGCACAGATGCAGATACTTATGCAAACACATGCACATACACCACACAGTGCCTTGATTAAAAGGAAGACTCCAACCACACAAAGGAGAGACGACAGATTTCTCCCCTTTCTGGCCAGAATAGAGGTACAGGGATGAAGTATGCTGCCCCCTCCCCAGCACCAGCTGTATGTGGGTCTCTCTCTGATAGGGTTTGCTCTACACAAAAGCGGTTCTGATTTAGATGATAGATAGAGACCATTTATACAGTTAAACACAGTAGGGGTCTAAATGCTGTTCCCCGCAGAACACCAGATGTGAAAAAATGAGCATTTGATTGTTCTCGTGCCCATTTCTGACAAGCTAACAGATAAGAAACCATCCCACCGAATTCCCAGAAAACTGGAGAGTATGGATACAGAAAGCAATGTACAGGAAGGGCTAGAATTTATTAAAGCAGATTTCTAAATATTAAAGAGATGGCAGCTGGCCATGCTTTCCTCTGCAGACTTTGGAGGCAGGATATTACTTGATAACCAAGATGAATGAGCATAGTTTATACTGAGGAGTTTTCAGACCCTACAACATCTGCGAAAGACTTTATGCAGGCATTAAACAGTCCCGTTCACTTCTGTACACCGGGTATTTGGAACAGAGGAGATCTCATTGCCTAAAATCATATATATCTTCCTTATAGCCACCTCCAAGCCCACTATTAAAAACAACTCATTAGCTAGTGGTTTAAAGCCTCCTAAAATTATCTCCTGAAACGTGTAAACAAGAAAATAATGCTCCCCATCACTAACTGTTAGAGAAATGTAAATTTAAATTAGTACAGTAATACTTCAGATCTATTAGGATTGGGATTTAGTGTGTGCGTGTCTGAGTGTGTCTGTGTGTGTCTGTGTGTGTCTCTGTGTGTCTGTGCATGTCTGTGTGTATCTGTGCATGTCTGTGTGTGTCTGTGCGTGTCTGTGTGTGTCTGTGTGTGTCTGTGCGTGTCTGTGTGTGTCTGTGCATGTCTGTGCGTGTCTGTGCGTGTCTGTGCGTGTCTATGCATGTCTGTGTGTGTGTGTGTGCGTGTCTGTGCGTGTCTGTGCATGTCTGTGCGTGTCTGTGTGTGTCTGTGTGTGTCTCTGTATGTGTACTTTCAAGTATGAATATGCATATGCAGAAGCAGGTGCACTCAAATGTGGGATGTGTGTATGTATCCATGTAAAGATCAGAAGACTACCTTCATTCTTCTGATATTATCTATCTGCATCTTTCTTGAGATAATATCTCATTGGCCTAAAATTCCCCTATAAGAGTAGACTGGCTGGCCAGCAAGTCTTCAGGCAGCCAAAATGCAGTGGTTTGAATGGCAATGGCCCACAATAGGCTCAAACATTTAAATGTGTGGTCCCAAAATAGAAACAGAAGGTACTCTACCCAATTTGTTCTTTGAAGCCACAATTACTCTGATACCTAAACCATACAAAGACCTAAGAAAGAAAGAAAACTCCAGACCAATTTCCCTTATGAATATTGATGCAAAAATAGTCAATAAAATTCTTGCAAACTGAATCCAAGAATACATCAAAATGATCATCCATCATGATCAAGTAGGCTTCATGCCAGGGATGCAGGGATAGTTCGATATATGGAAATCCATCAACATAATTCACTATAAAAACAAACTCAAAGAAAAAAACATATGACCATCTCATTAGATGCTGAGAAAGCATTTGACAAA
Source organism: Mastomys coucha (assembly GCF_008632895.1). Taxonomy (NCBI): domain Eukaryota; kingdom Metazoa; phylum Chordata; class Mammalia; order Rodentia; family Muridae; genus Mastomys; species Mastomys coucha. The sequence continues at coordinate 4,617,950 of NW_022196894.1, forward strand.
ATCCAACTTCATGGTTAAAGTCTGGGGAAGATCAGGAATTCAAGGCCCACACCTAAACACAGTAAAAGCAGTAAAGAGCAAACCAGTGGCCAACATCAAACTGAATGGAGAGAAACTGGAAGCAATCCCACTAAAATCAGGGACTAGACAAGGCTGCCCACTCTCTCCCTACCCATTCAATATTGTACTTGAAGCCCTAGCCAGAACAATTAGACAACAAAAGGAGATCAAAGAGAAACGAATTGGAAAGGAAGACATCAAATTATCACTATTTGCTGATGTTATGATAGTATACTTAAGTGACCCCAAAAATTCCACCAGAGAGTTTCTAAACCTCGTAAACAACTTCAACAAAGTAGCTGGATATAAAATTAACTCAAGCAAATCAATGGCCTTCCTCTATACAAAGGATAAACAGACTGAGAAAGAAAAAGGGGAAACAACACCCTTCACAATAGTCACAAATAATATAAAATACCTTGGTGTGACTCTAACTAAGCAAGTAAAAGATCTGTATGACAAGAACCTCAAGTCTCTGAAGAAGAAAATTGAAGATCTCAAAAGATAGAAAGATCCTCCATGCACATGGATTGGCAGGATTAGTATAGTAAAATTGGCCATCTTGCTGAAAACAATCTACAGATTCAATGCAATCCCCATCGAAATTCCAACTCAATTCTTCACAGACTTTGAAATTCATCTGGAATAACAAAAAACCTAGGATAGCAAAAACTAGTCTCACCAATAAAAGAACCTCTGGTGGAATCACCATCCCAGATCTTAAGCTCTACTACAGAGCAATTGTGATAAAAATTGCAGGGTATTGGTACAGTGACAGGCAGGTGGATCAATGGGATAGAATTTAAGACCCAGAAATGAACCCACATACCTGTGGTCACTTGATCTTTGACAAAGGAGCTAAAACCATCCAGTGGGGAAAAAAAGACAGCATTTTCAACAAATGGTGCTGGCTCAACTGGTGGTTGGCAGGTTGAAGAATGCAAATCGATCCATTCCTATCTCCTTGTACAAAGCTCAAGTCCAAGTGGATCAAGGACCTCCACATAAAACCAGATACACTGAAACTAATAGAAAAGAAAGTGGGGAAGAGCCTTGAGCACATGGGCACAGGGAAAATTTCCTGAACAGAACACCAATAGCTTATGCTCTAAGATCAAGAATTGACAAATGAGACCTCATAAAATTACAAAGTTTCTGTAAGGCAAAGGACACTGTCAATAGGACAAAATAGCAACCAACATATTGGGAAAAGATCTTTATCAATCTTATATCCAATAGAGGGCTAATATCCAGTATATATGAAGAACTGAAGAAATAGACTGCAGAGAACCAAATAACCCTATTAAAAAATGGGGTACACAATCACAAAAGAACACACATGGTATGCACTCTCTGATAAGTGGTTATTAGCCCAGAAGTTTGGAATACAGGAAGAACAACCCACAAAGCACAAGGAACTCAAGAAGAAGGAAGACCAAAGGGTGGACAGTGCACTCCTTCTTAAAAGGGGGAACCAAATACCCAAGGAAGGAGTTGCAGAGATTAACTATGGAGCAGAGACCGAAGGAAGGGCAAGCCAGACTAAATATAGCTATCTCCTGAGAGGCTCTGACAGTACCTGACTAACACAGATGTAGAGGCTCACAGACATCCATTGAACTGAGTACAGGGTCCCCAGTGAAGGAGTTAGAGAAAGGACCAATGAAGCTGAGGGGTTTGCAGCCTCTTAGGACGAACAACAATATGAACTAGTACTCTCAGAGCTCCCAAGGTCTCAACCACCAACCAAGGACTGCACATGGAGGGATCTGATTGTTCTGGCAGCATGTGTATAGTAGAGGATTACAAATTTGATCATCAATAGGAGGAGAGGACCTCGGCCCTGTGAGGGTTCTGTGCTCCAGTGTAGGGGAATGCCAGGGCCAATAAATGGGAGAGGGTGGGGTGACAGGCATGGGGAGGGGGGAGGCAACAGGGGTTTGTTTTTGTTGTTTTTGTTTGTTTCTTTGTTTTTTGGAGGGGAAACTGGGAAAGGAGAAATTTACATTTGAATAAAGAAAATATCTAATAAAAAATGGGGTACAAAGCTAAACAAAGAATTCTCAACTGATGAATACTGAATGGCTGAGAAGCACCTAAAGATATGTTCAACATCCTTAGCCATCAGGGAAATGCAAATCAAAACAACCCTGAGATTCCACCTCACACCTGTCAGAATTGCTAGGATAAAAACTCAGGTGACAGCAGATGCTGACAAGGTTGTGGAGAAAGAGGAACACTCCTTCATTGCTGGTGGGATTGCAAACTGATACAACCACTCTGGAAATCAGTTTGGTGGTTCATCCGGAAATTGGACATAGTACTACCAGAGGACCCAGGTATACCACTCCTGGACATATACCCAGAAGATGCTCCAACATGTAATAAGGACACATGCTCCACTATGTTCATAGCAGCCTTATTTATAATAGCCAGAACCTGGAAACAACTCAGATGTCCCTCAACAGAGGGATGGATACAGAAAATGTGGTAAATCTACACATTGGAGTACTACTTAGCTATTAAAAACAATGAACTTATGAAATTCTTGGGGAAATAGATGGACCTAGAGAATATCATCCTGAGTGAAGTAACCCAATCACAAAAGAACATACATGGTATGCATTCTCTGATAAGTGGATATTAGCCTAGAATTTCGGAATACACAAAGTACAATCCACAAACCACAAGAAACTCAAGAAGAAGGAAGACCAACATGTGGACAGTTCATTCCTTCTTAAAAGGGGGGACAACATACCCATGGATGTATTTTCAGAGACAAACTATGGAGCAGAGACTTAAGGAAGGACAATCCAGAGACTGCCCCACCTGGGATTCCTTCCCAAACCCAGACACTAATGTGGATGCCAGCAAGTGCTGGCTGACAGGAGCCTGATATAGATGTCTCCTGAGAGGTTCTGACAGTGCCCAACTAATACAGAAGTAGAGGCTCACAGCCATCTATCCATTGGACTGAGCACAGGGTCTCCAATGAAGGAGCCAGAGAAAAAACCCAAGTAGCTGAAGGGTTTACAGCACCTTAGGATGAACAGCAATATGAACTAACCCTCAGAGCTCCCAGGGACTAAACCACCAACCAACGAGTACATATGGTAGGACTCATGACTCCAGCTGCATATGTAGCAGAGTATGGCCTAGTTGGTCATCAATGGGAGGAGGCCCTTGATCCTGTGAAGGTTCTATGCCCTAGTGTAGGGGAATGCCAGGGCCAGGAAGCGGGAAAGGGTGGGTTGGTGAGCATGTGAAGGGGGTAGGGAACAGGATTTTTTTTCCAGAGGGGAAACCGGGAAAGGAGATATCATTTGAAATGTAAATAAATAAAACATCTAATTAATAAAAGAAAAGAAAAGAAAAACGTCCCCTCCAGAGTGTATTCTAGACCAAAAAAAAAAAAAATGTGTGGTCCCCAGTTGGTGAAACTATTTGGGAAGAATTAGAAGGCATGGCCTTGTTTAAGGAGATTGCCATTGTAAGTATGATTTGAGTTTTCAAAAGCCCATGCCATTTCCAGTTAAGTTTTCCTCTCCCCCTCATTCTTCTTCCCCCTCTCCCTCCTTCTCCGGCTCTCCTTTCTTCTCCCCCTCCCCCTCTCTGTCTGTCTCTCTGTGTCTGTGTGCCTGTGTGTGTATCTGTCTGACTCACAGCTGTTGTTTCAACATGTAAGCAATCAGCTACTGCTCCAGTGTGTCCTGCCTGCCTCTCTGCCTGCCTGCC